>NW_012118488.1:8541819-8556695 GCF_000951035.1 Colobus angolensis palliatus
AATCTTCATAGAGTAAGGCAAATACCTGGTGTGTAACAGTTTTGCATGTAATTTGCTTATTTATGATGAGATGATTACTCGGCTGTTTTGGAAGCCAATGCTTAGAGGTCAACAGTGCAAGATAATCTCTTGCTTCCTTTGCCCTATGAGATGTTTTTCTTTAAGTTTTGTAAAAATGATGTTCATGAGCCTAATATTGCTGCATTGTTATTATCGTTTAATTTGTAAATTTTGGGGGTGCATAGTAGGTGTACGTATTTATAGGGTACATTAGATATTTTGATGTAGGTATGCAATGCATAATAACCATGTCAGACTAAATGGGGTATCCATCACTTGAAGCATTTATCCTTTCTGTTACAAACAATCCAATTACACTCATTTAGTGATTTTAAAATGTACAATTAAATTATTGTCTATAGCCACCCTGTTGTGCTATCCAATACTAGATCTTATTCATTCTACCTATTTTATTGTACCCATTAACCATCCCCACTTCTCCCACAGTCCACCCAGAAATGTCTGCCCATTTTTGATCAGATTATTAATTTTTTTTTCCTATAGAGTTGTTTGAGCTCCTTATATATTGATTATTGACTCCTTGTCAGACGGGTAGTTTGCAAATATTAATATATTATCCCATTCTGTATGTTGTCTCTTCACCTTGTTGATTGCTGTCTTTACTGTGCAGAGGCTTTTTAATTTAATGTGATCTCATTTGTCCACTTTTGCATTTGTCCATTTTGCCTGTGCTTGTAGGGTTTTACTCAAGAAACATTCGCTCGCTCCAATGTCCTGTCCTGGAGAGTTTCCCCAATGTTTTCTTGTAGTAGTTTCACAAATTGATTTCTTAGATTTAAGTCTTTAATCCATTTTGATTTGATTTTTGTATATGGTGAGAGATAAGGGTCTAGTTTCATTCTTGTGCATATGGATACCAGTTTTCCCAGCACCATTTATTGGAGAGACTGTCCTTTCCCCAATGTATTTCATTGGTACTTTTGTCAAAAATGAATTCACTGTAGATGTATGGATTTATTTCTGGGTTCTCTATTTTGTTTCATTGGATTATGTATCTGTTTTTATGCCCTTATCATACTGTTTGGGTTACTATAGCTCTATACTATAATTTGAAGTCAAGTAATTTGATTCCTCCAATTTTGTTCTTTTTGCTTGAGATGGCTTTGACTATTCTGGGTCTTTTGTGACATTTTAGGATTTTTTTCTATTTCTGAAAAGAATGTCATCAGTATTTTGACAGGTATCGTATGGGGATCTGTAGACTGCTTGGGGTGTATGGACACTTTAACAATATTTATTCTTCCAATCTATGAACATAGAATATCTTTCCATTGTTTGTGTCCTTTCAATTTTTTAATCATTGTAATAATCTTTCACTTCATTGTTTAAGTAATCCTGAGGTATTTAATTTTGTTTGTAGCTATTACAACCAGGATATTTTCTTGATTTCTTTTCACATTGTTTACTGTTGGCATATAGAAATGCTACTGATTTTTGTATTCTGATTTTTGTATTTTACTAACTTTGTTAATCAATTCTAGTAGCTTTTCGGTGGTGTCTTTCAGTTTTTCCAAATGTAAGAACGTATCTTCTGGAAAAAAGATAATTTGAATTATTCCATTCCATTTTGGATGCCCTTTATTTCTTTCTCTTGTCTGATTGTTCTAGCTAGGACTTCCAGTATTATTTTGAATAAGAGTGGTGAAAGTAGGCATCCTTGTCATTTTCCAGATCTTAGAAGAAAGGCTTTTAGCTTTTCCCCATTCAGTATGATAGATGTGGGTCTGTCATATATGGCATATTGAGGTATTCCTTCTACACCCAGTTCTTTAAAGGTTTTTATCACAAAGGAATGTTAAATTTTATCAAACTCTTTTTAAGAATCAATTGAAATAATCATATGATTTTTGTTTTTCATTCTGTTAATATGATGTATCTCATTGGTTGATTTGCATATGTCGAATGATCCTTACATCCCTGGGATGAATCCCACTTGGTCATAATAAATGATTTTTTAATGTGTTACTGAATTCAATTTGCTAGTATTTTGTTGAGTATGTTTGCATCAATATTCATTAGTGATATTGGCCTGTAAGATATATATTTTTTTATCTTTGTCTGATTTTAGTATCATGGTAGTACCAGCCTTGTAGATAAGTTTGGAAGTATTCCCTTCTCCTCTGTTTCTTGGAATAGTTTGAGTAGGAATGGTATTAGATTTTCTTTAAATTTTTGGTAGAATTCAGCAGTAAAGTCAATGGGTCATGCACTTTTATTTCCTGGAAGACTTTTTATTATGGCTTTGATCCCATTACTTGTTAGTGGTCTGTTCAGGTTTTGGACTTCTTCACGGTTCGGTCTTGGTAATTTGTATATGTCTAGGAATTCGTCCATTTTTCTGGGTCTTTTAATTTACTGGAATATAGTTACTCATAGTAGTCATGAGTGATCCTTTTAATTTCTGCAGTATTGGTATAAACATCTCCTTTTTTAATTCTGATTTTATTTACTTTGGTCTTATCTCCTTTTACTTAGTCTGGCTAGAGATTTGTCAATTTTGTTTATCTTTTAAAAAACCAAACTTTCCTTTCATTGATATTTTGTACCTTCTTTTTAATTTTATTTTTTCTTTTGCTAATTTTGGGTTTGCACTTCTAGTTCTTTAAGAGGCATTGTTACATTATTTACGTGAAGTTTTTCTTCTTTCTTAACGTAGGCACTTACAGCTATAAACTTTCCTATTAGAACTGCTATCATTATATCCCACAGGATATCAGGTCAGGTTTTCCTGAATGGTCTTGATGCCTGTGGATCTTCATTATTGTTTGGGCACTAAAGAATTAGATATTTACTCTTGTCTTTATACTCTGGGCTTGTTTGTACTTGTCTTTCTTGGAAAGACTTTCCAGGTATTTGAAGGGATGTGGCTCTTGTGATTTAAGCTCTATCTGCATTAGGAGACACCCCAAGTCCAGTAATGCTGTGGTTCTTATAGATTCAGAGAAGTACATAGTATAGATTCATAGAAGTACATAGAAGTACTGACTTGGTGGTCTTGGATAAGAGCCAAAAGAATTCTCTGAATTACCAGGTCAAGTCTCTTGCTGTCTTTCTTTATTTTCTCCTAATAAATGGCCTCTCTTTCTTTATCTGTCTCTTCCTCTGTATGTGCTGAGCCACCTGAAACTGGGAGTGGGGTGACACAAACCCTGTTGTGGCTACCACTACTGGGACTGTACTGATTCAGGCCTGAAGCCAGAACAGCACTGGCTCTTGCTCATGACCCACTGCAACCACTTCCTGGCCACTGCCTGTTTTCTCTCAAGTCCCTAGAGCTCTACAATCAGCAGCAGGTGGCAAAGCCAGTGAGGCTTGCATTCTTCACTTCAGGATGATGTGTTCCCTCAGGCCTTAAGTGGGTCCAGAGATGCCATTTAGGAGCCAGGGACTGGAGTTAAAACCTTGGAAATCTACGTGGTGCTCTATATTACTGTGGCTAATCTGGCACTCAAACCACAAGACAAAGTCCTTCCTAATATTCCTTCCCCTTTCCACAGGCAGAGGAGTCTCTCGACACACCCACCACCACCACAAACCCATGGGGTTACTACCAGGCTACTGCTAATGTTCACCTATGGCTCAAGTTCTCTTCACTCAGCTGTGGTGAATGTTTCCAGGCCTGGGACTCACCCTTCAGGATAGTGGACTCCCCTCTGAATCGGGGCAGGTCCTGAAACGATGTCCAGGTGCCAAGGCCTGTAATCAGGTACCTGAAAGGCCTACTTAGTACTCTACCGTCCTGTGGCTAAGTTAGTACCTAAGTTGTAAGGTTGTAAGACAAAGTCTCCTTTTCTTTTCCTTCTGCTTGAGAAACGCAGTAGAACTTTCTGATGCTAGCCACCACAGTTGGGCATGTGCTGGGTCTTATTTAAAGCCAGCATGTATCAAAGTCTCACCGATAGACCACAGCTTACTGCCTGGGTATTGCCGCTGGTTACTCAGAGTGCAAAGGCTCTTTATTCAGCAGATGATGAATCCTGCCAGGACTAGGTCCTTGCCTTCAAGGTGTAGGTTCGCTTCTTGGCCAGTGTGTGTCTTGAAATGTAGTCTGGGAGCTAGCGCCTGGAATGGGGGCCTTTCAACTCTGCCAGTGCTGTAACCTACTGTGGTTGATCTGGTATCCTAGATGGATATCCTAGATGGATATCACTCTTCCCTGTCTTCTCCTCAAGCAGAAAGAAGGAGTCACTTTTGTTGCCTCAAGCTGTACTGACTGGAGTAGGGGAAGGGGTAGCACAAGCAGTCTCTTAGCTACTTTAGCTGGTGTCTCATAGGTCACGTGCCCTCCAAGACAACTGGCTCTGAGCCCAGTTCAGCACTAGGACTTCCCCAGAAATTGCAGTCTTTATGGCCTAGATTGTCTTTTGCATTTATTTTAGGCCCCAGAGCACTGTAGCTCACAGCAGTGAAGTTTGCCGAAGTTCAAGTGCCCACCACTGGGATGAGCAATTCCTCTCTGGCTAGGGCTGCTATAAATGCTCCCTCCATTTGCAGGTATCAGCTGAATTCAGCCTGGTTTACTTTCCGCTGTGATACGGCAGCACCAAGTTCAGTGCAAAATCCCGCAATTGTTGCGCTCTCTCTCCCAAGTGCACAGACTCTCTCTCTGTGCCCTGCAGTTGCTGGTTACTGCCAGCAAATAGAAGAGAGGTGGCATTAGTGATTCAAGACTATCTTTCCTCCCCTCTTCAAGGTCTCTTTCAGTGAAATGAAATTAAAACCAAGTACTGTAATTGCTTAAAACCAAGTATCGTAATTTTTGCTTCTTATGAAAGTCCTATTTTTGCGTAGATATTTGTCAAATTTTGTGTTCCTGTGGGGAGAGGAGATAATCCATGGAGGCTTTTACTTGACCATCTTGCTCTGCCCCCTCCTACTGCATTACTATTGATGTATATCACAATGATAGTTTTCTCAGTCCAATTCAGTTTTTAAGATGTTTAGTGCAACTTCAGATAAAACACCAGTTTAAAAATATTTAGGCAACTTCATTGCAGCACAATTTACATTCAGTAAAATTCACCTTCTTTAGGGTATAGCTCTTTGAGGTTTGACAAGCAGGTACAGTTAGGTGACTATCATCAAACCAAATATAAAACAATTACATCACCCCCCCCCAATCATTGCTGGCCCCTTTGTGGACACCACACCCCCAGCACCTGTCAACTACTGGACTGGCTTGTTGTTTTGCGTTTTTGGCAATGTCAGACAAATTGAATCATATGTAGTAAGTAAACTTTGGAGTCAGGCCTCTCTCATATAGTGTAATACATTTAACAATCATCCATGTTGTTATGTACATTAGTATTTGCTCATTTTTATCAATGAGGAATATTCCATTTTAAGATTTATTTCACTCAGTTTTTAAGGACATCTGGACTACTTCTAGTTATTTATAATTATGGAAAAAGATGCTACAAATATTTGTGTAATAATTTTTGTGAAAGCATGTTTTCATTTCTCTTTTGTGAATACTCATGAGGAGGTCATATGATTAAGTGTAGTTCTAATTTTGTAGGAAAGTGCTGAACTATTTTCCAAAATGGTTACAGTGTTTTACATTCTCCCCTTTATTGTATTAACATTGGAGTTGCTCCACATCCTTGCTAGCACTTGGTATTGCCAGATCTTAGCATCATGGTTTAAATTTTGCTTCCTTAAAGACTAGTGATATTCTTCCTGTTTTGACATGCTTGTTTGCTATTCATATATCTTCTTTATTAAAGTGTCTGTTCAAATCTTGGGACAATTGTTAAATCAGGTTGTTTTATCATTACTAAGTTTTATGAAACATTTATATGCTGCAAACAAATCTATTGTAAGATATGTGTTTTGTAGATGTTTTCTCCAAGGCTGTAGCTTGTCCCTATTTTGAAAGTAATATTTTTTAAAGAGTCAATATTTTAAATTTTGATTTAAATTTACCAAATTTTCCAAATTTACCAAATTTTGCTTTATAAATTGTACTTTTGGTCTCATACCTAGAAACTCTGTACCTAACTCAAGGTTACAATAAATTTCTCCTATTTTGTATTCTAGAAGTTGTATTAATATAGATCGATGATCCATTTTTAATTTTACTTTTAATTTTTGTACATAGTGTTAAGTCTATTCGTCGTTCATTTTTTTCCCTCTTTCTATCTGGATGTCCAATCATCTTAGGATCATCTGTTGAAAGACAATTCTTCAATTGAGTTAGCTTTGCATGTTTGTCAACAATTAATTGATGAAATTTTGTGGGTCTATTTCTAAACTCTGTTCCTTTTATCTATGTATACATCTTTTTGCCAATAGCACACTGTCTTGATTGATGCACCTCCGTGAAAATTCTTGGGTTTGGATAATATGAGCCCTCAAATTTTGTTAATGATTTTCACAATTACTTTGGCTATTTTAGTTCATTTTTCTTTCCCTGTGTATTTTAGAATCAGCTGTTCATTTCTATTGGAAGGAGAAAAATATCCTACTGGAATTCTGAACAGAATTGTATTGACTTTATAAGTAAATTTGGGAGAATTTACATCTTAACAAATTTAGTCTTCCAGTCCATGAACATAATATTGATCTCCACTTATGTCTTTTTTATTTATTTCATTATTGCTCTGCTGTTTTCAGCTTATAGATCTTGTACATATTTTATGAGATCTATAACTATCTATTTTTGTTATTGTTGCTATTTTCAATGGCACTTGAAAAATTTTGGATTCGAATTTCTCATTACTAGTATACATAAATACAAGTGATTTTAATAAATTGATATCATGTCCTGTGAATTTGCTAAACTCACTTAGTTCTGATATCTGTTTTGTAGATTTGGGGAATTTTTTATATATAAAACCAAGTCACCTATGTAGACACAATTTTATTTATTTCTTCCAAAACTATATTCCCTGACTGCATTTTTGTGACTATTCCATTGGTTTCTTTTTCTGCTAATATTATGAATTACATTAACTGTATGTCATTATACTTTGGATTCCTGCTGTAAACCCATGTTGGTCATGATATTGTATTTCTACCTTTAATTATTAAGTATTTTGTTGATGAATATGCATCTGTATTGATGAGAGACATTAAGCTCTAATTTTCATGTAATGTCTGTGTAAGTGTTTTATTATTGTTGCTATTGGGGTGTTCAGCACACACACATTTAAAGTAATTATTGTGTATTTGAATTCAAGTCCATCTTTTTTTAGTTTGTTTACTCAGCCTTTTTATCTTCCCATTTCCCATTTCTTTACCTCTTTTGTGTTATTTGAACATGTTTCAGAATGCTATTTTTATTTATTGATGTACTTTTTGCTATATCTTTTTGCATTTTTTTAAATAATTGTTCTAGAGAATACAATATGCAAACCTAACTCTTCACAGTCTTCTTAGAACACATGCTTTACCGCTTTCCATGTAATGTAAATACGTTATGTTCTACCCTTTATGGCAGAATCCTTCTGGTCTCCATGGTGTCTGATGTGAAAATTACAGATATTCAAATCATTGATTCCCTGTAAGTAATAGTGTTGCTTTCTAGATTATATTTTTTACTTTAATTTTTAGCAGTTTGATTGTCTGAGCATGGGTTTCTTTTCTTTTCTTCCCTTCCTTCTCCCTCTCCCCTCACTGAGATTCACTGAGATTTTTTAGTTTGATTTTGTATATCTTTGTCAAATCTGGGAAGTTTTCGGCCATATTATTTGAAATATTTTTTCAGCAGTACACTCTTTCTCCTCTTCTGGAACTGTAATAACCCAAGTCTCAGAGCTTTTAATAAGTGTCTCCACAAATGTCTGAGGATCAGTCTACATTTTAAATTATTTATCCCTGTTTAACAGACAGGATAATTTATCTTAATCTATCTTCATGTTCACTGAATTTATCTTCTCTCATCTCAATTCTGCTATAAAGTTTGTCCTGTAATTTTTTTATGTAAGTATGTTTTTCATTTTTGAAATTTCCAATTGATTCTTCTTTTCTTCTTCTTTTATTTTAACAGAAATTTGCTTTCTATTCTTTTAAGAGCCTTTGGGTGTACTTGTTGGAGCATTACTATAATAGGTGTTTAAAATTCTTCTCAGATAATTCCAATATCTTGGGTATCTTAGCTTTGGCATCTGTTAATTGTCTTTTCCCATGCAAGCTGCGATTTCTGTGGTTCTTCAAATGCCAAGAAATTTTAGGTAGTATGCTGGACACTTTGGTTATTATAAGATTCTCAGTCTTGTTTAAATCCTGTGAGAAATATTTATATTTTTGTTTGAGCATGTGATTTTTTCTGGCAAATTTAAGCTCAGGTAGCAAATTTTTCTTTGAGCTGCAGTTCTAATATCAGCTCAATTTCAAACCTTTTCAAATCCTTTTTCCTGCCATCTAGATCTGTGTCATATGTGTCATTCAGTGGTTCAGTCTGGAGCCTAGCAGGGATCTATCGTTTCAGTTTCCAATGTTTTTTGCCTGCTTTTTAGAATTAAACCCATGCAGGATTGCAGGATTGCATTTCCACATTTATCACTCTCTACAGTCTCCCCAGTACTTTCCATTTACCTGAAGAATCTTTTCAGTCCTCCATCCAGGCTTTAGTTCTCTCTGCCATGCATATTTGCAACTGTAGCCAGATTTTTGAACAAGCAGTGGAAGACTTGAAGGAAGAAGTGCTAAAATTATCTCCAGTGTAGTGAAACTTTGAATTCTGGTATTCTTGCCCCATTCACTTACAACTATTTACTTTTCAGACTCATCAAATAGCTATACTAAAATCATCAAATAACTGTCCCATGCCTTATCTCCTGGTTTTATGCCTGTATTCATTGGTAAAGGCAATGGACAGTGCGTACTCCATGCTACTCATAGCCAACACTTAAACTTTATGTTTCAATAAAATAAATGCACAGTTTCAGAAATAATATATTTATATTTGCAAGACATGCAATAGAAATGACAGTATGCTTTTTGCAAACTATGCATCTGACAAAGATCTAGTATCCAGCATCTATAAGAAACTTAAATTTGCAAGAAAAAAAAGACAAATAACCCCATCAAAAAGCGGGATTCTTGGGCAGAAAAATAAAGTGTTTTTTTCTTCTTTCAGATGGGAAACACTTAGGCATCAACAGGCTCACCCTTGAAATGCATCCTAAGCCACTGGGACCAATTTGGCCTGCAAACCCTGAAAAAGAAGTGGCTTATTTCTTCCTGCACTATGGCCTGGCCCCAGTATTCTCTCTCAGATGGGGAAAAATGGCCACCCGAGGGAAGTATAAATTACAATACTATCCAGTGGCTTGACCTTTTCTGTAAGAGGGAAGGAAAATGGAGTGAAATACCTTATGTCCAAGCTTTCTTTTCATTGAAGGATAATCCACAACTATGCAAAACTTGCAATTTATATTCCACAAGAGGACCCCTGAGCTTATTCCCATATCCTAGTCTCCCTACAGCTCCCCTTCCTATCAATGATGAGCCTCCTTCAATCTCCTGCACCCAGAAAGAAACAGGCAAAGAAATCTCCAAGGGACCACGAAAACACCCAGGCTATTGGTTATGCCCCCTTCAAGTCTCAGGGGGAAGTGAATTTGGCCCAACCCAGGTATATGTCCCCTTCCTCCTCTCTGATTTAAAGCAGATCAAGGTAGGCCTGGGGGAGTTTTCAAATAATCCTGATAGTGACTAGTCCTACTAGTCCCTAAAGGGTCTAGGGCAAACCTTCTACCTCACTTGGGGAGGTGTCATGCTATTGTTAGGTCAAACCCTGGCCTTTAATGAAAGGAACATGGCTTTAGCTGCAGCCTAAGAGTTTGGAGATACCTGGGTATCTTAGTCAAGTAAATGACAGAATGACAGCCAAAGAAAGGGACAAATTCCCTACCAGTCAGCAAGACATCCACAGTATGAATCCCCACTGGGAACTAGACTCAGATCATGGGGACTGAAGTCACAAACATCTGTTGACTTGTGTTCTAGAAGGACTAAGGAGAGTTGGGAAAAAAGCCCATGAATTATTCAATGATGTCCACCATAAATCAAGGAAAGGAAGAAAATCCTACACCTTCCTCGAGTGGCTACAGGAGGACTAAAGAAAATATACCGCCCTGTCACCTGTCTCCCTCAAGAGTCATTTGATCCTCAAAGATAGGTTTATTACCCAATTAGCCACAGATATGAGGAGAAAACTCCAAAAGCAAGCCCTCGGCCCTGAACAAAATCTGAAAGCATTATTAAACCTGGCAAACCCAGTGTTCTATAATGGGGACCAAGAGAACAGGCTGAAAAGGAAAAGTGAGATAAGACAAAAGCCACAGCCGTTGTCATGGCCCACAGAAAAACAAACCTTGGTGGTTCAGAAAGTACAGAAAATGGAGCAGGCAAATCACCTGGTAGGGTCTGTTGTCAGTGTGGTTTGCAAGAACATCTTAAAAAAGACTGTCCAATGAGAAACAAGCCACTCCCTCGTCCATGTCCACTATGACAAGGCAATAACTGGAAGGTTCACTGCCCCAGAGGACAAAGGTTCTCTGTGACAGAAGCTCCCAATCAGATGATCCAACAACAGGATGGAGGGTGCCTGGGACAAGCACCAGCTCATGTCATCACCCTCACTGAGCCCTGGGTAAGTTTAACCACTGAAAGCCAGGAAATTGATTTCCTCCTGGACATTGGTGTGGCCTTCTCAGTGTTAATCTCCTGCCCTGGATTGTTGTCCTCAAGGTCCATTACCATCCAAGGAATCCTGGGACAGTCTGTAACCAGGCACTTCTCCCACCTGCTCAGTTGTAATTGGGAGACTTTGCTCTTTTCACATGCCTTTCTTGTTATGCCTGAAAGTCCCACAACCTTATTACAGAGGGATATATTAGCCAAAGCTGGAGCTATTATTTACATGAATATAGGGAACACGTTACCCATTTGTTGTCCCCTGCCTGAGGAGGGAATCAACTCTGAAGTCTGGGCATTGGAAGGACAGTTCAGAAAGGCAAAAAATACCCACTCAGTCCAAATCAGGCTAAAAGACCCCTTAAGGCCTGAAGCTCATATAGGATTACAGGATACTGTTAGACATTTAAAAGTTCAAGGCTTAGCAAGAAAATGAAACAGTCCCTGCAACACCCCAATTCTAGAAGTATAAAACTGAATGGTTAGTGGAGACTAGAGCAAGATCTTAGACTCATCAATGAGGCAGTAATTCCTCTATATCCAGTTGTACTAAATCCCTATAACCTGCTCTCTCAAATTTCAGAGGAAGCAGAATGCTTCACAATTCTGGACCTCAAGTATGACTTCTTCTGCATTCCCCTGCACTCTGACTCCCAGTTTTCCTTTGCCTTTGAGGATTCCATAGACCACATGTTTCAATTTATGTGGATGGTCTTGCCTCAAGGGTTTAGGGATAGCCCTCACCTCTTTAGTCAGGCACTGGCCCAGGATCCAGGCCACTTCTCAAGTCCAGGCACTCCAGTCCTTCAGTATGTGGATGATTTTCTTTTGGCTACCAGTTCAGAAGCCTCATGCCAGCAGGCTATTCTAGATCTCTTGAACTTTCTAGCTAATCAAGAGTACAAGGCATCTAAATCAGCTCTGCCTACAACAAATCAAATATCTAGGCCTAATCTTAGCCACAGGAACCAGGGCCCTCAGGAAGGAATGAATATAGCTTATACTGGCTTTTCTGCACCCTAAGACTTTAAAACACTTGTAGGGGTTCCTTGGGATCACCTGCTTTTGCTGATTATGGATCCCCAGATACAGCGAAATGGCCAGGCCACTCTGTACTCTAATCAAGGAGACCCAGAGGGCAAATAGTTCTCTAGTAGAACGGGAGCTAGAGACAGAAACAGCTTTTAAAACCTTAAAGCAGGCCCTAGTACAAGCTCCGCCCTTAAGCTTTCCCACAGGACAAAATTTCTCTTTACACATCACAGAAAGAGAGGGAATAGCTTTTGGAGTCCTTAGACTCATGGGACAACCCCACAACCAGTGGCATACCTAAGTAAGGAAATTGATGTAGTAACAAAAGGTTGGCCTCACTGTTTATCAGTAGTTGCAGCGGTGGTCATCTTAGTATCAGAGGTTATCAAAATAATACAAGGAAAATATCTCACCATCTGGACTACTAATGATGTAAATGGCACACTAGGTGACAAAGGAAGTTTATGGCTATCAGACAAACACCTGATTAGATACCAGGTGCTACTCCTTGAGGGACCAGTGGTTCAAATATGCACGTGTGCAGCCCTCAACCCTGCCACTTTTCTCCCAGAGGATGGAGAACCAATAGAGCATGACTGCCAACAAATTGTAGCTCAGATTTATGCCGCCCGAGAGGATCCCTTAGAAGTTGCCTTAGCTAACCCTGACCTTAACCTATATATGGATGGAAGGTCATTTGTGGACAATGGGATATAAAGGGCAGGTTATGCCATAGTTAGTGATGTACTAGTACTTGAAAGTAAGTCCCTACCTCAGGGACCAGCACCCAGTTAGCAAGAACTAGTGGCACTTACCTTAGCCTTAGAACTGGGAAAGGGAATAAAAATAAATGTGTATGCAGATAGCAAGTATGCTTACCTAATCCTACATGCCCATGCTGCCATATGGAAAGAAAGGGACTTCCTAACGCCTGGGGTAACCGCCATTAAATACAACAAGGAAATCACGAAGTTACTGCATACAGTGCAAAAACCCAAGGAGATGGCAGTCTTACACTGCCAAAGCCATCAAAAATGTGAAGGAGAAAAGGCAGAAGGAAACCATCAGGAAGACGCTGAGTCCAAAATTGCTGCCAGGCGGAACCTCCCATTAGAATTACCTATGGAAGAACCCTTGGTATGTAACAGCCTTCTCCAAGAGATAAACTCCAGTATTCCCTGACTGAAACAGATTGGGGACTTTCACGGAGGAATAGTCTTCTCCCCTCACAGTGGTTAATGACAGAAGAGGGAAAGGTACTCATACCCAAAGTCAGCCAGTGGAAAATACTTAAGACCCTACACCAAATTTTTCATATGGGTATTGAGAACACCCATCAAATGGCAAAATCCCTTTTTACAGGGCCAAACTTCCTCCAGATCATCCAACAAGTAGTGAAAGCCTGTGAGGTGTGCCAAAAGAATAATACCTTGGTCCATCATAAGGCCCCTCTGGGGGAACAAAGAATAGGTCACCATCCCAGAGAGGACTGGCAGTTAGACTTCACCCATATGCCTAAGTCAAGGAGATTTCAATATATGTTGGTCTGTGTTGATACCTTTACAAATTGGATAGAAGCCTTCCCATACAAGACAGAGAAGGCTCAGGAAGTGGTTAAAGTCCTAATTCATGAAATAATTCCTAGATTTGGGCTTCTTCCCCATCTCTGATAGGACCAAGAATAGCCTAACAGGACATGACAGAAGTTTAACTTTCCAAGTCCCTTTATGCATCCAACACAGCCTGTTATATAGCTCCATTCAGATGGCTTGTCTGCTTCTCAGGGCCCCCCAAAATCGTCACCTCCTCCCTGCTTAGCAAACATCCAGGTTTGTAATGGCAAACACACTGGCTGCATAACCATTCTCCCCTGGACCCCCTGTAGCAGTACCCCCACCACTAGTGAGTACCTTCTCATCCCCTCTTTTAATTACTCTCTTGAATTGTTTCTAGTAAATACAAAATGTTTTTTTTTCTCCAAGGGGAAAATAGAACACATGGAGCCGCTCAGTTTGCTTCCAACACTCCTTTCCAGCTGCTCATTGGAGCTATCTCAGTAACTACTCTAGGAGTATGGGAAAATGAAAACAACAAACTCACACATTTTTTAACATACACAACCAGTTCTGTCTACCCAGCCAAGGCATATTCTTCTTTGTGTGGAACTTCAAACTATATCTGCCTCCCTACCAACTGGACAGGCACCTGCACCTTAGTCTTCCTAAGTCCCAACATTGACATTGCCACAGAAAATCAGACCCTATCAGTGCCCCTCAAAGCTCAAGTCCCTCAGCACAGGGCCACACAATGGTCACTGCTACAGGAACTCGAATAGCAGGTTTTGTCTACTTCACTATCCTACTCCCACACATTCTCAAAGGATTTCTCAGACAGTTTGCAAGAAATAACAAAATCTATTCTTACTCTACATTCCCAAATAGACTCTTTGGCAGCAGTGACTCTCCAAAACTGCCAAGGCCTAGACCTCCTCACTGGCGAGAAAGGAGGACTTTGTACCTTCTTAGGGGAAGAGTGTTGCTTTTACACTAACCAGTCAGGGATAGTATGAGACACCACCCAGTATTTATAGGAAAAGGCTTCTGAAATCAGACAACACCTTTCAAACTCTTATACCAACCTCTGGATTGGGGCACCATGGCTTCTCTACTTTCTAGGTCCCATGACAGCCATCTTGCTATTACTCTCCTTCAGGTCCTGTATTTTTAACCTCCTTGTCAAGTTTGTTTCCTCCAGGATTGAGGCCATCAAGCTACAGATGGTCTTACAGTGGAAACCCAAATGAGCTCAACTCACAACGTCTACTGAGGACCCCTAGACTGACCCACTGGCCCTTTGACTGGTCTAGAGAGTTAACCTCTGGAAGACACTACAACTGCAAGGCCTCTTCCTCTCCCCTATCCAGTAGGAAGTAGTTAGAGTGGTCATCACACAATTCCCAACAGCAGCTGGGGTGTCCTGTTTAGAGGGGGAATTGAGAGGTGAAGCCAGCTGGACTTCCTGGGTCGAGTGGGGACTTGGAAAACTTTCCTATCTTACAAGATGATTGTAAAATGCACCAATCAGTGCTCTGTACAAATGTACCAATCAGCACTCTGTAG
>NW_012118488.1:8558015-8560074 GCF_000951035.1 Colobus angolensis palliatus
TGACCTCAGGTGATCCACCTGCCTCAGCCTCCCAAAGTGCTGGAATTATAGGTGTGAGCCACCATGCCTGGTCCAAATGCTGACTTTAAATACTAGGGAAGTTCAATTACTTCTAAGTTCCCCAGATATGGAGTTTTGCCACCACATGGCCTGTTCGATGGTTACCAGGTTGTCTTTGCTCCCTTCTAAATTCCTCAGATAAAAAGTTTTTGTCTCCAGGGCGTGTCAGTAGTCACCACATAATTTTCACTCTCCTCAGTTGGTTTTAAGATTCTCTCTTTGTTTTTAGCTTCTGACAGCTTGCTTATATATAATGTATCTCAGTATAGATCTCAATCTCTTTATTTTAATCCTGCTTGGAGTTTGTTGAGCTTCTTGGTTGTGTAGATTCATGTCTTTCTTCAAGTTTGGGAAGTTTCCTGATATTATTTTTTCAAGTGTTCTTTGTTTCTTTCTAAATCTTTATCCTTCTCTTCTCCTTCTGGAGACCTCCATAATGTATATGTGGGCATACTTGGCAGTGTCCCATAGATCCCTTAGGTTCTGTCCACTTTTCTTCATTCTTTTTTTTTTTTTCCTGCTCCTTAGACTGGGTAATTTCAAGTGTCCTATTTTTAAGTCTGCTAATTCTTTTTTGTGCCTGTCCAATTCTACTGTTTTACCCTGTTTTAGTCCATTCCCTACTGCTATAACAAAATAACTACAGACTGGGACATTTATTTTTAAAGGGATTTACTAGGCTCACAGTTCTGGAGGCTGGGAAGTCTAAAAGCATAGCATCAGCATCTGGTAAAAGGCACCCAATGGTGGAAGGCATCACATGGTGAGGAACTGTGCACTCAAGACAGAGAGAGAAGGGACCAAACTCCTACAAAATAACCCACCCCTGAGATAACAGCAAAGCCTTCATGAACTAATCACCCCTTAAACGTCCCACCTCTTAACACCATCATGATGGTAATTACATTTTAACAAGAGTTTTGGAGAGAATGTTCAAACTATAGCATACCCACTATTAGATTCCCCACCCCACCCCCAACAATTTCAGCTGTTATAATTTTCAGCTCTAGGATTTCTATTTGCTTTCTATTTCTAGCTCTTTATTGGTATCCTCTACTTGTTTGTTCACCATTTTCCCAAGTTCTTAAGTTCTTTATCTATGATTTTGTTCAGTTCTTTGAGCACATTTTGTAGTTAATTCAAAGTCTGTGTCTCATAAATCCAATGTCTAGGGCTTCTTCAGTGATGGCTTTGGTCAAATCTGCACCCCTCACCCCCCGCCGCCACCTTTTTTCCCTGTAAATGGGTCATACTTTCTCATTTTTTTGTGTGCTTTCTGAATTTTTTTTTCCTTGAGAACAGATCATTTTAAATACTGTAAATTTGTTAACTCAGGACATTGGATTCTTCCCTCTTCCCAGTGATTTCTGTTGCTTGATGAAAGCTCCAGATATTCTTTTATTTATTGACTTTTCCAAAATAATTTTTCAAAAAATATATTCCTGGTCACATGTGGTTACCGAAGTCTCTGTTTTGTGCATGTAATCTATGATGTCAGGCTGACAAGTCTCTGTTTTGTGATCTATGATGTCACCTGAGAGAAATGTCCTCAAAAGCATAGATTCCATAAGAAAAGAAGAGAAATGATGTTCTATCTCTTTAAATTCCCACAACTAACTGTTCGGGGAAGTTAATTGTGTTTGAGAATTGAAACGATGGCCAGCTCTTTTGCCAGTCTCTCAGTAATCTGTCAAGCAGATCAAAAGACGCAATCTCGATTTTGGGGGAACAAAATCTGTATTTCTCACTGTGGCACCAGCAAGCTACACTGGAAATGTAAGCCACCATCCTTGTGGCTATGTGCTGTCAGGCTGGGAGATGGTGAATTTGGGTCACTTCATAAAATACTGAAATTCAATAAAATTTACCAGGCTTTTTCTTCACACAAGCACTCCTCTAGATGCTATAAGTATTACACAAGACTCTAGAGTTCTGAAATACTTGATTCTGACGTTTCTTGCCAGCTCAGTAGTTGTTTCAGTGGAGAGACCAATTCCTG
>NW_012118488.1:8568489-8569906 GCF_000951035.1 Colobus angolensis palliatus
CATGCTGCTGAATGCACAGGTCTTCAAAGAAGGCTCTGATCTACTTTGTTTCTGCCTAGTCTGTGCTGGTTCTTGCTACTGTAGCTTTCTGAGTCAGGTAGAGTCAGTCATTGCACCATTTTTGGTAGCCAGTCTGCTCCTACAAGACCCCAGGCAGAGTCATAATACAGAAGCTTCTGATTTCTTACCTACATTTAGGACCATCATTACAAGCATTTTGCTCAGAGTTGAAGGAGTTTTCTGTTTTCATCATTTCAGTGTAAATTTCAAAATAGCTAACAGTCATGTCACCTTAAGTAGTACATCATGATTTCCAAATATACACTGGCTATATGTCATAGGCAGCAACTTATTAATAAGAACTTTAGAGAATATTTTTTGCCATAACACAATAAGGCTAAGCACAAGGATGGGGGACCCAAATTAGGAACCTCATTGGTTTTCATAGGCAACATACATTATACGCCACTATAATCCAAATCCATATAGGCACTTCCAATTCCCCCTTGATTAAGAAGCTAAAGGTAAAGTAAAGGTGTCTGACACACAATTGTGTGGAAGGAAGAAATTGAAAGACCAACTTGATCCTAAAGTCTACTGGAGAAAGGCCACACAGATTTCAAAAAGTCTTCTGAATAATCTTTCCTCTCTGCCTTAGACCAAGCTCAAACTTTCTGCATTGTATGCCTTAATGAGAATATTTGTCTTCATTCAATTTATTCATTTAGGCACTCATTCTATGGACCTAGCATTCAACTGTCCAGGAAATGTGTAGCTCCTCTGGTCTTTCTCTGGAGCCTTCATGCACAGTCAATAGGTATAATTTTTCATTAAAGGTCCAATATGATTTTAAACATAACCTGAACCGATAATTTAAACAGCTCCTATAGGCAACATTTGAGCTTTACTTTGGATAATAATGCGTAGTCTCTTAGGAAACCTTCCCCTCCCATTGCTTCTCTTTCAAAAATATAATCTATTTGTATGTGAAGGAAGGTTCTGGTTGACCCATTCTTGTGGCATTAGAAGCGACTTCCTGGTGTGGGCCGGTGTTGCATGTGTGCTGATATCCTCTTGTCCCTGAGGCACTGTTTCTTATTTACCTGGTTGCTGGCTGCCCTGCTGCCACTGAGAGATTAAGTTTCTAGTGGGTATTATTCTTTATCTGGTCTCTGCTACATCAGTTCATGTTTGCAGTGGCTCCCTGTCTGAGCTGCCCTGACGGTGGTTCCCACCGGTACTATGAACCTCTATGAGGTCCTGCTTTGACTCCTAATTATTTCTTCAGCCCTCATTACAAAATATTATTTGGCAGGCTCCTTGATTACTTTGAAGTTCTGTATAGAATATAGGAAAGCAAGGGGCTTCTAGAAAAGTGCATGCCTTGAGATTTCTCTCTTCCTGGAAACACCATACC
>NW_012118488.1:8578550-8580848 GCF_000951035.1 Colobus angolensis palliatus
CTCTATTCAGCTTCAGTGAAGGGAACCCAAGATTCACCATTCAGGAACTCCCTAAACATCTGCTCTCTTAGACTCTTAAGTTCTTCGACTGCTTCTAGCATCCTCTCCCTACTTTCCTGAGCTTCAAACTTAAGGAATAAGCCAGGATACAAGGGTCTCTCCTCTCTGGCCAAACTCAAACTAATTTTTAAAATATAATGCCAGAGGAGAAATGAAACAGGAAGAAGACAAAAACAGACCAAAAACAGATTATTAAGGAAAGAGAATTACTGAACAAATTTGTCAGAACAAAAAAAAATCACTAGTCATTTGGAAACAATAAATAAATGTTTTATCCTGATAAACTATTTTATATCAAAATAGAAAAAATATATTAGTTATTATTTTATAATCTTAGTATGAGAGCAAGGTTTTCTAAGCATGAAAACAAAGTCAGATGAAAAAGTAAAATGTTCTGTATAATTTCTCTTACAGAAAAAAGGTAGAGGAATAAAAGAATAAATCCAAACTATATAAAATTTTCACAATTTAGTCAGGACACTATAATAATGTTGCTATTCTTGATTATATAATGAGCTATTATGAAACAAGAATACCCAAATAGATTAGAAATATAGGCAAAATATCTGTACGGGTCATTTTCAGAAGATGAAATAGAAATTACATGGTATTCAGCCATATCTGAAGTGTTTAAAATGCAAATTAAATGGCAATTCATTTTAGCTTTACTCCATTAGCCTAAAACAGAATTTAGGGTTTAGTAATACCTAGTATCAGAGTTCAAGTGGAGAAATGCGCACTGTCAGGAAATAGTGGTGGGATTATAGGTTGCTATAATATTTGTAAAGGATATCCTAAATATGAATGAAAAAACATAATATGAAAAAGAATAAGGTAGGGATTTCCAGGATGGGTTTTGGAGAAAGCTCCCTAGGTCTGAATCACAGTATGTCAGTTCACAAGCTGTTTAAACTTGGACAAGTGGTTTAACCTTTTGATAGGTTAGACACTTGCGAAGCTGCCATGTTTTCAGCATCTCTCCAAGCTTTAGCTTTCCTGACAAAGGATGACTCAAGTATCTCATGGCTTCACCATCTTACATGGCTCTATGTACCTGCAAGGATGGTGGAAAATATACCCATTTTCATGTCCAGAATGGAAAGAAAAAGCAAATATGCATGAACACTAGGACTCTCATTCTCACAGGTGGGAATCATACATTAAATGTAGCTATTAATATTATTGCATTCCTTTTGTCCCAAGAATTCTACTTTTCAAAGTTATCCTATACAAATACATGGAAAAGTGTGCAGGGAGATACATTTAAAGATTTTATTTACAGTATCCTCTATATTATTGATAGTTTTAAACTACATTACCATTTAAAAATCATGGTAAAGAGCTATAGTTATTGGCAAAGAAAAATGTCCATAATTTATCTTTAAATGAAATATTTTATATCAATACAGTAACAGTTGTGTAGAGGAGGTGTGTTTCCTTGTATTTCAGTATGTGCTGTTATCTGAATGTTTGCATTTCCCTAAAATTCATATGTTGAAATTCTAACCCTCCAAGGGACAATATTAGGAAGTGGGGCTTTAGCAGGTGATTAGATCATGAAGGTGGAGCCTTCATAAATGGAACTGGTGGCCCTTATAAAAGACTGCAGAGAGATAGCTATCTCCTTTCACCATGTGAGAACACAGCTAGAAGGTGCCACCTAGGAGAAAGGAGCCCTCAACAGACACCAAATCTGCTGGCACCTTGATCTTGAACTACCTGGACTCCAGAACTATGAGAAATAAACTTCCATTGTTTGTAAGCTACCTAGTTTATGGTGCTTTGTTATAGCAGCTGCCAAGTGAATACGGGGGAAAAAAAGCATGTATGAGAGACACTGTAAAGGTTTTCATGCTTGCTTACATTACCAAGTTAAAATTGTGGGGATTGTCCTTTAGTAGAAAAATTAAAATAAACTCTTAAAAATGCCTTAGTTTTAAAAACAAAAGCATTCTTTCTTGCTTGCTTGCTTTTCTCTTTTAATATGTTTCAAAAAGGAGAAAATATGTTCACAAACTCATCATAGAAACATGTATATTGGAACCAAAGAAAATGTAAATTTAAAAACGGAAATGTAAAATACATCCCATTCACTACATACTGAAAATTATAAATACTTACAAATAAAAGTAACAAGAAAGAAACAGGAAATATATGAGATAAACAATAAAATCTTATTGTAGAATATAAAATTAAATCTGAACACATATAAACATGTACCATTCTCTTTATGGGAAG
>NW_012118488.1:8582563-8616556 GCF_000951035.1 Colobus angolensis palliatus
ATATATCATTTGAGCTATCAATTCACAATCCTCGTTTTTGGATCATATCTACAGAAATAAAATCACAGCTATTAAAGTATATATGCACACAGTTTTTATTAGAGCATTGGTCAGAGTGAGACTGGTAGAAAAATAAGGTACATTCATACTGTCAGAGTCGCTTGAACCAGAGTGACTCCATCTTGAACAGGGGCTGAGTAAAATAAGGCTGAGACCTACGGGGTTATGCCCAGGAGGCTAGGCATTCCTTTTCACAAGATAAGAAAGGAGGTCAGCACAAGATACAGGTCACGAAAGCCTTGCTGCTAAAACAGGATCCATTAAAAAGTCAGCCAAAACCCAACAAAACCAAGATGGCAATGAAAGTGACCTCTGGTCATCCTCACTGCTCATTATATGCTAATTATAATGCATTAACTGCTAAAAAGACACTCCTGCCAGCACTATGACAGTTTACAAATGCCATGGCAACAACAGGAAGTTATTCCATGAACTCTATAAAGGGGAGGTACCCTCAGTTCTGGGAATTGCTCACCCCTTTCCTGGAAAACTCATTAATAATCCACCCTTTATTTAGCATATAATCAAGAAATATTAATAACTATTTAATAACTATAAGTATACTCAGTCAAGCAGCCCATGACACTCCTCTGCCTATGGAGGAGCCATTCTTTTGTTTCTTTACTTCTTTAGTAAACTTGCTTTCACTATACTCTATGGACCCGCCCAGAATTCTTTCTTGCATGAGGTCCAATCTCTTGGGGTCTGGATCAGGACCCTTTTGCAAAAACAATACCATGAAACACTATGCAGCAATTAAAATAAATAAAATAGAATTATACCTATTGAAAATAAATATCCATGAGGTATTCTTGAGAAAAGCAGAATGCAGAACATTTGCATATAATCTCATATTGAAAGGAAAGAATAAGCTCCATATGTGTGTATTTATATGTTTATATTTTACACTTCTATTGTATATAAATAAGTTGATGAGTGATAATAATGAAGAGGAACTTGGCTTAACATATATCAGGATATGACAAAAATCTCCTATAAATGAACCAACATATCATTAGCATAAAAATAGATGCATGGATGACTGAAACTGGTTTCTAAACCAATATGAGTGACCATGGCCCTGGGAAGAGTCTCAAGGGATCCTGAGAAAGTGTGCCCTAGGTAGTCAGGTTACAGTCAAGTTTTGTGCATTTTAAAGAGACAGACATTACAGGCAAAGACATAAGTCAACACAGGTGAGGTATACACTGGTTCAGCATAAAGAGGTGGAATATCCTGAAGTGGGGAGAAGGGGTAGCTTACAAGTCATAGGTAGACTCAACATTTTTCTGATTGGTAATTGGTTCAAAGAGTTATACTTTATCTAAAGACTTTAAGTTAGTAGAAAGAAATGCTTGCATTAAGATAAGGGGAGTCGTGGAAGCCAAGGTTCTTCTTATGTAGATGAATTCTCCAGGTAGCAGCTTTCAGACAGAATAAATAGTGTTTCTTTTCAGATTTAAAAAAATATCAGACTCAGTTATCTCTCTTAGATCCAGGAAAGGCCTGGTTACATTAATGCAGATTCTCTACAGGTGCAAATTTCCCCCATGAAAGACGTCTTTGCAGGGCCATTTCAAAATTTGTCTAAGTAAATATATTTTGGAGTAAAATACTTTTATTTCCTTTAGGGTCTGCTATGTGTCATGTAATGCTATACCAAAATCAGGTGGGAATTTGGTATCTTATTGCCACAAATATTGTGTTTTTTCAGTCTTATAATCTCTATTTTAACTTTAATTTTGGTCAGTTGTGCCTAAACCTCAAAAGGGAGGAGGTAGAATGAAGGAGGTAGGTCCAACCTCCTTTCCTGTCTTGGTGGAAATTCAGTTTTTCAGGTTTCTCTGGGGTCCTCTTAGACAAGAGAGGGTCCGTTCAATCAATCGGGAGACTTAGGATTTTATTTTCGGTTTACAGATTGAACAAAAATTTGAAAGGACAATGATTAGGTTGTTCTCATATGTTTTCTAAAGGTGGGGATAGGGAAGCCTAAGGGAGGATGGATATGAGAAGAAGGAATGATAGCACAGGGAAGGCCAATTTTGTTGACTATGATTTTCCATGTTGTTGTGCATGAACTCTCATTAGGAGGATCCAAAAAGAATTGTCCAAGTTCATGAAAAAGGGATTTCCTGTAACAACAAGTAGGAATCTGCATAATGGATTTCGGAATCAAAAATGTCAAATATGAGGCATGGGAACCTAGATAGCTACTTAAGGTCTCAGATTTTCACTTTCCACACCTTATAATAAGATAATAACACATAGCAACTGACAGAGTAGTGAAGGTATTGACAATGAAAATGAGTGACTGAGACATACATCTCGATCATGATCATTGAGGTTTATTAAGTCACCTTAGGGTGCATCTAAGGAAAACACAAGCCACACACACACATCTGCATCTGTTTTTCTGAAGAGATTTTTAGGAAGTTTAGTATTTATACATTTCCTTAATGGGGGGAAGGTTTGTAGGAAGAGGGACAGGTAGATAGTTAGGCAAGCACTGTACTACATTTAACATACAGTGAATATCTGAAGAGGAAAAGGAAGTAAAGGAAGAGTCAGTTATGGTGATGGCTCTAAGTAGGTGAAAGAAAAGGTCTTGACTTTGCTATGCACCTAGGAAGGTAAGTTTGTAATGGATGTTATAAGTGAGGAGTTTTTAAAGCTAGGCTTACATTGTAGACCTACAGTTACAACTGGCTTGTCCTCTTTTAGGGGAGATCAGCAAAAAAATGTACTAATGAATGGTCTGTGGAGGCCATCCTTCCCTGATGCCTGAGGCCTTTTTCCTCTCCATGGGAATCTGGCTGATACAGTGTTAGTAATAGCTATTCATTTGGAAGAGGGTGTTGCAATGACCTTCCCTTTTGCATACAAAGCTTGGTGGTGGGGCGGGGATGCTGGGATTTTTTAAAAATCGTCCTTTATAGTATTAAGGTAAAGTATATGAAATACTTAGTAGAGTATTGACACATATCAAGCACTCAAAAATTTTAAGTCTTTCCTTTCCATTTCAATTGAATTATGTCTTGAAAGTCTACAGTAGTCACTGTTAAATCAAGATTAGCCTAAAGTTGCCTCCTTATATATTTTATGTTTGTTCTAAAGGTTTTTCTGTACATCGTGAACTATAACAAGTGGAGGTGTAAACAGACCTTAGCCTACCCTTGTGCCAATCACTGAGTTTTGCCAATCAAATGTAGCCAACTGTTCGAACCATGTTCAAATAATGCAAATGCTGAGCTGTAACCAATCCAGCTGTTTCTGTACCTCACTTCTGTTTTATGTACATCACTTTCCTTTTTCTGTCAACAAATCTTCTTCCACTGCCCAGGCTTGAGAGGCTGCCTGATTTGTGAGTTGTTCTTTGCTCAATTAAACTCCCTTAAATTTAATTCAACTGAAGTTTTTATTTTATTATTGCTTAAAATCAATTCTGAAAATGGATAAAGGCTGATGGTAATCAGATTTGTTTTCAAAAACTAAGATTTAAAATAATTTTTAAAATAAGAATTCAAAGATTTGTTAGATACTCAGGAATATACGATGATTGTCAGGGCTAACTTAGGTCTGTTAGTATACTCTGTGACCATTTTGAGGCATGGCTTTTTTAAAAGCCCTCACAAACTCTAGTTATCCTGCCAGAGAAGATAGTGTTTCATTATTCAGTTGGATGCACATGGCTTTTTTTCATATCTTTTCACAATTTTGGGGACCAACCTTATCAGAGAACAAAAGAACAAAGTTGACTGGAGAGACAGGAGCAGGGAAGAGCCCAGCAAGTCAGGTAGAAATAAAATCTACCTAATAAATGTACACTTTTTTTAACCCTTTCTCCATTTTGCAGTGTGCTATATCACACTGAATATGAAACCACCTTTGTAAAAATTATAACTGAGAAAATTATGACAGTGAAAGAAATCTGACCTAACTGACTCCATCTTGCTTCTAACATCCAGGTTGTCTAGCTCATTCCTGGGCATAAGGTAAACTAACTTTGGGAGGAACATAGTTTATAGTTTGACTTTGAGGCAGAGATGATAACAGCCCCCTTCTTGACTGAGGACTAGACTGCTTTTGCAGGAGTATCAAATTAGCCAAGGGTGAGAAATTATGTTTCAGGATTCACTGTTATAAGACATGACATAAGTGCTTGAGACATTTTGCAGACCCTGCCTTTCAATGCACCAGCTGATGCCACCCAGAATGATACACTGTCTCATCTCGTCCTGTGCTCCCCACCCAGGAACTGACGCAGTGCAGGAGGACAGCTTCTGCTTCCTATGAATTCATCTTTGACCTGGCCAATCAGCACTCCCAACTTTCCAACCCCATATCCTACAAATTATCCTTAAAAACTCTGATCTCTGAATTTTCAGGGAGACTGATTTGAGTAATAATAAAACTCAGGTCTCCCTTACAGCTGCTTCTGATGAATTGAACTTCTTTCTCTATTGCAATTCCCCTGTCTTGAAAAATTGGCTCTGCCTAGTCCGCAGGCAAGGAGAACCCACTGGGTGGTCACAAATATAACAATGTTTCCAGAGCTGGCATGCACACTATTACATGAGTTGGAAGTATGATAGGACACAGACTATTAAGTAAGCATATTCTTAGATGTATAGAAATAAAATGAGCTGAAAATACAAAAGAATACAAAATAGCCAGGGAGATATGAAGGAGAACCAAATAGAACTTCCTCAAACAAAAAATGTTATTGCTAAAATGAAAACACACGTACACACACACACACAAACACACACACAGAGCTGAGGAGAGAATTAGTAAACTGAGGATAGATACAAAGATATCATCCAAAAACTATCCAGAGAAACAAAGAGGTATCTTCTTCCATATATGAGAGATCAAAGACATGGAGGATTGACTGAGGATTTCTCATACACCTCTATTTTGGGTTCCAGAGGAGAGATGAGAGAGTATGGCAAACACACTGTTGGAAGAGGCAATGGCTACAAATTTTCTAAAACTATTAACAAACATGAATCCCAGATTCAGGAAGGCAATAAATATCAAGCAGAACACATAAAAAGAAATCTATACCCATACCTATCATATAAATCTGCAGGATACCAGAGATAATGTTGAGATCTTAAAGAAGCTAGGAAAAAGCAAATTTTCCCTATAAAATGATTGATAGTCTTCTGAAAGGCAACTAAGGAATCCAAAGAGTAAAGAGAATGGTATTATATCTTTGAAGTGCTGAGAAAAACATAACCACCAACTGCCTCAAGCCTGTAATCCCTGCACTTTGGGAGGCCAAGACTGGCAGATCACGAGGTCAGGAGATCAAGACCACCCTGGCTAACACAGTGAAACCCCGTCTCTACTACAAAATACTAAAAACTAGCCTGGCGAGGTGGTGGGTGCCTGTAGTCAGGGCTACTCGGGAGGCCGAGGCAGGAGAATGGCGTGAACCTGGAAGGCGGAGCTTGCAGTGAGCTGAGATCTGACCACTGCACTCCAGCCTGGGAGACAGAGTGAGACTGTCTCAAAAAATAAAATAAAATAAAATAACCACCAACTTAGAATTACACACCTAGTTAATGAGGCTTTCTTTTTTGAGACAGAGTCTTGCTCTGTTGCCCAGGCTGGAGTGCAGTGGCGCCACCTCCATTTATTGCAATCTCTGCCTCCCAGATTCGAGTGATTCTTGTGCCTCAGCCTCCTGAGTAGCCTGGGACTACAGGCATGCACCACCATAGCTGGCTAAATTTTCTATTTGTGTTAGTAGAGATGAGGTTTTGCCATGTTGGCCAGGCTGGTCTCAAACTCCTGACCTTGGATGACCTACCCACCTCGACCTCCCAAAGTGCTGGGCTTACAGGCATGAGCCATTGCGCCTGGCCAAGACTTTAAGGAAAAACAAAAGAAAAAAGGAGAAAGACATTTTTAAATAAACGCTGAGACTATACTAACAGCAAACTCCTACTAAAGCAACTTCTAAAGGATGAATTTGAAGACTAAAGAAACAGACTCCAACACAGTGTCTAGGAGACAAATAGGAGGAACAAAGAAGTTGTTGAACATGAAGATAAATATAAAGCCAACGTTGATATGTCTTAGAAAATTCAGCTACAGTGGTCTTAACCTCACAATGGCCTATTCTGTCATGTGAAAGACTTAGTCACTGTCATTCTGCTCTGCAATACCAGGCTTCTGGCTGCCAATACATCCAAATTCCAGACAACAGGGGGGAAAAAAGGGCCCAAAAAGTCTTGCTTTTATAAAAAGGCTTTCATAAAATTCCACATAATACTTTCGCTCAACGTTTGGCTATAATTGAGTGATATTGCCACTGCTAGAAGCAAGGGAATCTGGAAAATGTAGTTACTTAAATATCACAGGAATTAGATTCATTTAAAAGGGGAGAGAATGAGAGTACAACTGCAGTCTCTGCCACATATTGATCGGTAAGTTTTAGCAAATGGTTACTAAACTGATCACTTCAGTTTTATGCAAATTATCTCAGAGAATATGAAAAACATAAATACTCTGCAAATTGTTTTATGAGAACAGTATGACCTTAATTACTAAAACCAGACAAGTATAGGATAGGAAATAAAAATTACTAACCAGGTTCACTCATGAATATAGATAAATAAAATATTAGCAAATTAATTTAGTCATGTATTTTTAAGAAGAAATCTACAATAACCAGTATATCTCAGCATGGTAGACCTGTAGGTGTGAAACCCAAATTGCCCTTAAAGAAAATCCTTGTTTAAGATCTGTTTGGAATATTGTGAAAAAACATCTTTCAGCAGAAGCCCCTTCAGGGACTGTTCCAGCTTCAGAGAGATAACTCTTCCAAGGTCACACCATTACAGGAATGGCATTACACCTCATGGGCAGCTGAAGCTATAAGGTCTGCATCAAAGCCAGACCTCCCCATTAGCCTAATCCTACGGTTTCCCCATCCCTTCCATTGGTATTGGTCTTAAGAATATCCCTAATAATATCCTGCAAACTGAAACTTCTCAGAGTCTGCTCCCTTTGGGACGTAACCTGTAACACCCAGAAATGCAAAGATGGTTTACGACCAGAAGATCCATTGATACGATTCACCACATTCATAGATTGATAGGGGGAAAAAAAACATTTGATTGTTTCATTAAATGGAGATAGATTGTTCAATACAATTAATATCTACTTACAGTGAGAACTCTTAACAAGCTTGGAATAAAAAGAAAAGTCTTTAACCTGATAAATAAAGGTATTTGCACTTAATTGCACTGCCTAAGACTTGGAGCACAATGCTGAATAAGAGTAGCGAGAGTGAACATCCTTGCCTTATTCACGATCTTAGGGAAAACTATTGAGTGCCCACTGTTAAGTATAATTTTATATGTAGGCTTCTTATAGATGTGCTTTATCAAACCGAGGCAATTTCTATTTTTTGAGAATCTTAATTATGAATATGTTTTGAGATGGAGTTTCACTGTGTTGCCCAGGCTGGAGTACAGTGGCATGATCTCAGCTCACTGAAACTTCCGCCTCCCCGGTTAAAATGATTCTCTTGCCTCAGCCTGCCAACTAGCTGGGATTACAGGCATGCACCATCATGTCTGGCAAAATTTTGTGTTTTTAGTAGAGACGGGGTTTCACCATGTTGACCAGGTTGGTCTCAAACTCTGACCTCAAGTGATCCATCCACCTCAGCCTCCCAAACTGCTGGGATTACAGGCATGAGGCACCATGCCCACCTGGAATTTTGTCAAATGTTATTTCTCCATCAATTTATATAATTAAATGATTTTTCTTCTATAGCTTCTTATAAAGGTGAATTACATTGACTAATTTTTGAATATTAAGCCATACTTAAATGCTTGGAATAAATTTTACTTTGTCACAGTGTATAGCTCTTTTTTACATAATCTGAATCCTATTTGCTGATTTTTTATGAACATGCATCTATATTCATAAGGGATATTCGTTGTAATTTTTATTCTTTGTATTATGTTTGCCTGGTTTGGGAATAAGAGTAACACTAGCCTCAAAAAATAAATTAGGAATTATTTCCTTTTCCTCTATTTTCTGGAAGAGATTGTATAGAATTGGTGTTAATTCTTCTTTAAACATTTGGCAAATTTCTCCTGTGAGACCATCTGGGTTTATTGGTTTCTTTTTTGTGAGCTTTTAAATTAGGCATTCAATTTTCATAATAGTCATAGGGCTATTACATTTTTTATTTCATTTTTGGTAAATTGTGGCAATTTGTGATTTTTGAGGAACTTTCAGTCATCAAATTATGTGTTTAGATGTATAGGTTGTTCATAGTGTGCTCTTGTTATCCTTTTAATATATACGTGATCTGTAGTTGTATCTCCTGTTTCATTCCTGATACTATAATTTCTGTCTTTTCTCTTTTTGTCATTCATCTTAGATGCTCATCAATTCTATTGGTCTTTTCAAAGACCCAGATCTTTATTTCATTAATTTGCTTTATAATATTAGTCTTCAATTTCACTGATTTTGCTCTTATTCTTATTGTATCTGGCCTTCTGTTTGCTTTAGTTTTATTTTGCTATTTTCTCCTAAATTCTTTTTTTTTTTTTTTTTTTTTTGAGGTGGAGTCTCGCTCTGTCACCCAGGCTGGAGTGCAGTGGCCGGATCTCAGCTCACTGCAAGCTCCACCTCCCGGGTTTAAATGATTTTCTTGCCTCAGCCTGCCAACTAGCTGGGATTACAGGCATGTGCCATCATGCCTGGCTAATTTTTGTCTTTTTAGTAGAGACGGGGTTTCACTGTGTTAGCCAGGATGGTCTCGATCTCCTGACCTCGTGATCTGCCCGTCTCGACCTCCCAAAGTGCTGGGATTACAGGCTTGAGCCACTGCACCCGGCCTTCTCCTAAATTCTTAAGGTGGAAGCTTAAATTATTGATTTGAGTGATTCCGCTTTTCTCACACATGCATTTAGGTTCAGCAAAGCTTCAGTTGCACCCCACAGTTTTTAATATGCTTTACTTTCATTTTCATTTAGTTTAAAGTATTCTTTTTTAAAAAAATTTTCTTTGAGACTTCCTTGTGAACTTATGAAATGCAGGTGTGCTATTTAGTTTTTAAGTGTTAGCAGATTTTTCTGTTAATTTTAAGTTATTGATTTCTAATTTAATTCCACTGTGCTTGGAGAACATATCCTACATTATTTCAATTCTTTCAAAATTTTGTAAGATTTGTTTTATAGGCCGGGTGCAGTGGCTCATGCCTGTAATCCCAGTACTTTGGGAGGCCGAGGTGGGCAGATCACAAGGTCAGGAGATCGAGACCATCTTGGCTAACACGGTGAAACCCCGTCTCTACTAAAAATACAAACAAATTAGCCAGGCGTGGTGGTGGGTGCCTGTAATCCCAGCTGCTCAGGAGGCTGAGACAGGAGAATGGCATGAACCTGGGAGGCGGAGCTTGCAGTGAGCCAAGATCGCACCACTGCACTCCAGCCTGGGCCACAGAGTGAGACTCTGTCTCAAAAAAAAAAAAAAGATTTGTTTTATTACCCAGTATATGGTCTATATTTGGGTATGTTCTGTGGATCCTTGAAAATAATGTATATTCTGATGTTGTTGGGCAGAATGTTCCATACATTCTGACTAGATCATATTGTTGATGGTGTTGCTGAATGCTTTTGTATTCCTGATAATTTCTTGTCTAGTTATTCTATCAAATGTTGAGAGAAGGTTGTTGTAGTGTCCAACAATAATTGTGTATTTGTCTATTTCCTCTTCCAGTGCTATCAGTTTATGCTTTATGTAATTTTCAGCTCTGTTGCTTGGTACAGAAACATAAAAACTTAGTATATCATTTTGGTGATTGATAAATTTATCATTATATAATGTCACACTCTGTCTCTGATAATTTTCTAGGCTATGAAGACTATTTAATATTAACATAGCCTGCTTTCTCTTGATTGATGTTTACATGATATATCTTTTTCTCTCCTCTTATTTTCTATTTGCTTATATTGTTCTATTTGGAGTGAATTTCCTGGAGACAGCATATATCAGATAATTTTAAAAATTTACTCTTATGATCTCTGTCTTTATTTGGTATATTTAGGCCATTTATACTTAATTTAATTTTTGATATAATAGAGCTGAATTCTGCTATTGTATTTTACTTTCCTGTTTGTTCTCTGTTTATTATTTCTGTTTTGTTTTCTTGCTTTCCTATGGGTTACCTGAGAAATTTCATTTTTACTTTTTTTGTAGTGTTTTTATGTATATTTCATTATATAGTTTTTTCTTTCAGTGTTTTTTTAAAATAATACATAATGTATACATAATTTACCATGAATACTGTAATCACTCTACTAGTTCTAGTGAAATGTAGAAAACTTAACTCTGTCTATGTCCCTTTATTCTCACACATTTACTATATAGTCGTTCTAAATATTTTCTCTGTGTACATTTACAGGCAGTCAGTGTTATGATTTTGTTTCAATCATCAGGCATAATTTAGAAAAACACAAGAGGAGAAGAGACACCTATTATATTTACCCATGTTTTTGCTTAGTATATTATTTCTTTTTTCTTGATGCTCCAGTGATCCTTCTTTGATCATGTCCATTCTGTTTAGAGAAGTTCCCTTATATACTATTTCAGAGTGGCCAGATGATGGACAAAGTAGCTTAGATTTCTTTCATTCCAGAATGTCTTCATATTGTCTTCATGATTTTATTGATTTTACTTCGTATGGGGCTCTGAGTTGACGGTTCTTTTCTCTCAACACTTAAAAAGTATTGTGCCACTTCCTTCCGACCTCCATTATTTTTGATGAGAAATTCATTGTCATTTGAATTGTCTTCCCCTGTGGATAAAGAGCCTTTTTTCCTCTGGCTAATTTTAAGATTTTTTTTTCTTCAGTTTTATATCTAATTATGTTGTTCTCAGCATGAATTTCTCTGAGCTTATCTTGTTTAGGATTTACACGAATTCTTGAATGTATAAGTTTATGTGTTTTTCCAATTTGGAAAAATATTCATTCATTATTTTTTAGCATACTTTTTGAGGGCTGCCCTCCTTTTCTCTTTTTCTTAGATTCTGATGACATGTTAGACCTACTGTTATGTCTTGCAGGTCTCTAAGGTTCTATTCTCCTTTTCTTTCAGTCTATTTTCTTTCCATTGTTTATATTAAGAATTACAATTGTTCCATTTTCTAGTTCACTAATTCTTTCCTCTGACTCCTCCATTCTGCTATTGAGATGATCCACTGAGCTTTTTATTTTGGTTACCTAATTTTTTATTCTAAAATTTCCATTGGATTCTTTTTTATATTCTCTACCTTTTTTCTGAGACATTCTGTTTTTTTATTTGTCTCAACCATGTCTGTAACTGCATCCTGTAGCACTGTCATGATGACTGCCTTGCAGTGTATGACAGACAATTCTGATATCTCTGCCACCTTAGTGTTTTCATCTACATTAGTCCATGTTCATGCTGCTGATAAAGACATACATGAGACTGGGAAGGAAAAGAGGTTTAATGAACTTACAGTTCCCCATGGTTGGGGAGGCCTCACAATCATGGCAGAAGGCAAGGAGGAGGAAGTCACATCTTACATGGATGGTGGCAGGTAAAGAGAGCTTGTGCAGGGAAACTCCCATTTTTAAAAACACCAGATCTTGTGAAAGTCATTTGCTATCATAAGAACAGCCAAGAAAAGACCCGCCCCCATAATTCAAGCACCTCCTACTGGGTTCCTCCCAAAACACTTGGGAATTGTGGGAGCTATAGTTCGAGATGAAATTTGGGTGGGGACATACCCAAACCATTTCATTCCTCCCCTGGCCCCTTCCAAATCTCATGTGCTCATATTTCAAAACCAGTCATGCCTTCCCAACAGGACCCCCAAAATCTTAATTCATTTCAGCATTAACTTGAAAATTGACAGTCCAACATCTCATTTGAGACAATGCAAGTCCCTCCCACTTACAAGCCTGTAAAATCAAAAGTCAGTTAGTAACTTCCTAGATACAATGGGGGTATAGGCATTGGGTAAAAACAGCCATTCTGAATGGGAGAAATTGGACAAAACAAAGGGACTGCAGGCCCCGTGCAAGTCCAAAATCCAGCAAGGCAGTCTAACCTTAAAGTTCCAAAATGATCTCTTTTGACTCCATGTTTCACATCTGGTTCATGCTGATGCAAGAGATGGGTTCTCAAGGTCTTGGGCAGCTCCACCTCTGTGGTTCTGCAGGGTACAGCCTCCCTCCCAGCTGCTTTCATAGGCTGATGTTGAGTGTCTGAGGTTTTTCCAGGCACCCAGTGCAAGCTGTCAGTGGATCTACCATTCTGGGGACTGGAGGATGGTGGTCCTCTTCATGCAGCTCCATTAGGTGGTACCCCAGTAGGGACTCTGTGTGGGGGCTCCAACCCCACATTTCCTTTCACACTGCCCTAGCAGAGGTTCTCCATGACAGCCCCACCCCTGCAGCATACTTCTACCTAGGTATCCAGGCATTTCCATACATCTTCTGAAATCCAGGTGGAGATTCTCAAACCTCAATTCTTGACTTCTGTGCACTTGCAGACCATGTGAAAGATGCCAAGGATTGTGGCTTGCACCATCTGAAGCCATGGCCTGAGTTGTACCTTGGACCCTTTTAGACATGGCAGGAGGAACTGGGAATGCCGGGTACCAAGTCCTTAGATTGCACACAACCTGGGGACCCCGGGCCTGGCCCACGAAACTACTTTTTCCTTCTAGGCCTTTAGGCCTGTGATGGGAGGAGCTGCCATGAAGACCTCTGATATGCCCTGGAGACATTTTTCCCATTGTCTTAGGGATTAACTTATGCAAATTTCTGCAGCCAGTTTGAATTTCTCCTCAGAAAATGTGATTTTCTATTGCATTATCAGGCTGCAAATTTTCCAAACTTTTATGCTGTTTCCCTTATGAAACTGAATGCCTTTAACAGCACCCAAGTCATCTCTTGAATGATTTTATGCTTAGAAATTTCTTCTGCCAGATACCCTAAATCATCTCTCTCAAGTTCAAAGTTCAACAAATCTCTAGGATGGAGCAAAATGCCACCAGTCTCTTTACCAAAGCATAATAAGAGTCATCCTTGATCCAGTTCCCAACAAGTTCCTCATTTCCATCTGAGACCACCTCAGCCTGGACTTGGTTGTCCGTATTGCTTATCAGCATTTTGGGCAAAGTCATTCAACAAGTCTCTAGGAAGTTCTAAACTTTCCAACATCTTTCTATCTTCTTCTTAGCCTTCCAAACTATTCCAACCTCTGCCTGTTTGTTACCCAATTCCAAAGTCACTTTCACATGTTCAGGTATCTTTTCAGCAATGCCCCACTCTACTGGTACCAATTTACTATATTAGTCTATTTTCATGCTGCTGATAAAGACATACTCAAGACTGGGAAGAAAAAGAGGTTTAATGGACTTACAGTTCCACATGGTTGGGGAGACCTCACAATTATGTCAGAAGGCAAGGAGGAGCAAGTCACGTCTTATGTGAATAGCAACAGGCAAAGAGAGAGCTTGTGCAGGGAAACTCCCATTTTTAAAACCATCAGGCATTGTGAGACTCATTCACTATCATGACAACAGTGCAGGAAAGACACACTCCCATGATTCAATCACCTCCCACCAGGTTCCTCCCATGACATGTGGGAATCGTGGGAGTTACAATTCAGATGAGATTTGGGTGGGGACACAGCTAAACCATATCATCATCCAATGACTATGTTCTTTCATTCAATTTGAGATCCTGGTTCTTGGTATGAAATGTGATTTCAGTGAAACCTAGTCATATTTGCCTTATGTTATGAGGTTCTGGATTTTATTTAAACCTTTTGTTTTCACTGACTTTCTCTGACACCATTCTATCAGGAAATTAGGACACTACCTTTTTACTATCAGGTGGAGACAGAAGTTCAGATTCACCATTTGGCCTCTCTTAACCCTGAGACTTGGCCATTCCTTTTTACTTTCCTGTGCTCTCTATGTAGTTTCCACTGACATTATTGTGGGGGTGGTCTTTTTAGAATTATACAGTGGTAAAGGCCTCACTCTCCACTTGGTCTCCTTCAACATCACTCTAGCAGGAAGGGAGAAGGGCACCTTATTACTGCTGAGTGGGGATAAAAGTTCAGGCTCCTCATGTGGTCTTCATTGACACTGTAAGCAGGGAGCCTAATTACTGGGCAGTCTCAAGTCCCCACTTGACCTTCTCTGACACAATTGTTGCAAGGGTGTTGGGGTAGATACCTCCTTACAGTCTTGCACGGATAGAAGTCAAGGTTCTTCATACTGCCTTTGTTGGCATGTATGGGGATTTGACCACAGAGTTGAGGGAATTTCCATCACCTATTACTTTATTTTGGACAGGAACAGAAATTTCCCTCATTTTCTTTGTTGTCTTGGTTTTAAATATATTTATTTTGGAGCACAAAACCTCAGAACATATAAGTTTATTCTTCTTCTCACACATCAAAAGTTTCCCATTTCCAATTTCTTTTTACCCCATGCATTCAATTCTTATTCCACTTACATTTGAAAACCTTAAGTGGTAGCAAAGGCTTATTAAGTGAATGGATAAATAAAACATGTATTAATACCAAAGTGATGAGAGTGAGAAAAATCATTCTGTTATCTTTCTCTGTCCTGCAATTTGAAGAAGGTTCTTAGCAATTTTTAAAAATTTATAGAATTGCATTATTTAATTGCCATAGAGCTTCAAATAGAAGTAGCACAACATAGAAAGAACCCACAGTTGAGAGCTGCATCCTAATTATGCCACTGACTAAGTAATCCTAAGAAATTCACCTCTATGAAGATTTAATTTCTGCATTTACAAAATGGAAACAAACATCTGTCCCTTCTTATGGATTATGAATGCTTCAATGTCCCATGAAGTGGAAAGCAACAAGTAAACCAAGTTTAATAAGCATAATAACAGGATAATCAAATTTCACACAATCTATACTCAACAATTAGGTGCTTAGTGTGTCAGAAAGGAGAGAAATCCAATTTTTAATTGTCTGTCTAAGAATGATCAATTTTTAAATCCTAGAATATAGCTTTTAACATAAGTGGCAGAATGTCAACATAGTTTTTGTAAGAGCATAATAATAAAAGTAAAACAATAAAATTTATTAATTTTAAATATCTTCATGTTACTATATAACTCATCACAAGCACCTAGTGATAACCATTCCTTAGGTTTCTTGTCTGCAGAAGTTCTAAAATAATATGATCAGGATAAAGTCCAATGTCTTTGTATATAAGTGTCTAGAATACTTCAAACAGCTTAGAATGAAACTCTGATTTAGGAAGAATGAATCTGAGTAGATAGCCCAACACAAATTAGGTCATAAAAATAAAACAACTGCAGGAAACTTGAAGTTGCTTGTTAAACTAGAGAAAACCATTTATTGAAATCTAATGTATGGATGTGTGCCTTCAGGGTGTGTTTCTGACTTTAATTGGAGGATTACTTTAAAATTGTTTCTGTTTCTCAACAGACCATATACTGAGAAACAAAATGAAATAAGCTTTTTTTCTACTTCAATAGGCATGAGAAAACCTCTCTAACACGGAGTTTTAAAACAGTTCTAATGAATATAATTATAAAAATAAAGCATTCAGATTGTATCTAGTATACCTCTCTCTCAAATAACTACCATAAGAAACAAATAAATAGAACAAATTTTCTCAAATGTAAGGTGTAACAAACCATCTTTAATGTTGCTTACCACACTTGTATATCAAATATTAACCCATTTTATAAGTATACACTTGATATTCAGAAGTATTATCTAGTCTTGGCTGTGTAAGTTGTTGTGTGATCTGAGGATTGTCAAAGATAAATTGCACTGGACAAGTTAAACAGGCTAAGGAGATTTTTTAGTCAAGACAGTTGCAGTGGGAGAGAGATTGAACTGAAACAAAAATAGGGAAGAGATTGAACTGGAACAAAAGGTGGGAAAGTTTTTAAGTGCCTGTATTAGTCCATTCTTAGGCTGCTGTAAAGAACTGCCTGAGACTGGGTAGTTTATAAAGGAAAGAGGTTTAATTGACTCACATTTCCACAGAGCTGGTGAGGCCTCAGGAAACTTACAGTCATGGTAGAAGGAAAAGCAAACACATGCTTCTTCTTCACAAGGTGGCAGGAAGGAGAAGAATGAGAGCTGAGCAAAGGGGGAAGCTCCTCGTAAAATCATCAGATCTTGTGAGAACTTACTCACTACTATCATGAGAATAGCATGGGGGAAACTCTCCCCATGATTCAGTTACCTTCCACTGGGTAGCTCCCAGGACACGTGGGGATTATGGAAACTACAATTCAATATGAGATTTGGATGGGAACACAGCCCAACCGTGTCAGTGCTTGAGTGAAGTAGTTGAAAGTGAGGACAGAGGTTGGTCAATATAATTAGGCCACCTGTCTTTGCTACTAGTAGCTTATGGAAATCAGACTCCTACCTTGGCACAGAGACTAAGACAGAGGAGCACTGTCCACCTTGATGATTATATTTCAAAAGGATGGCTCTCAGGTCCTTGAGAAAAAGTTTCCTGGATTATAAAGCTGGTAAGAGGCTGCAGGAAGATTTACATCTCAAAGGGACAAAGAAATAATCTACAAATGCAAATTTTCTAAAGTAAATGGTCTAAGAAAAGGGAAATCAGGGGACTACAGTCAAAGATAAACCTGTCTAAAGTTTAGTCAACCTGAGGGAAATATTAAGGGCATCTTGGTCAGGTTATTATTTATTATCTCCATACTATCTGGAAAAAAGAAGAATTCAGACTTGATTAATGCTAACCCAAATGATGTTCTGTGGGAGGCAAACTTAAGACCTATGAGATGTTTCAAAAAATATTTATTTTCAACTAATGTAGTATTTACTTTGCTAATTCACAATGTTTTTGAGCAAATTACAGGCACTATGGAGTCTTGCAGTTGGAATAAAACAAAACAAAATAAAACACTCTAGCCTTTCCTTAAGCCATTATTTTTCAAATTGAATAAAAAGTCCCTGCAAAACTTATGTTCCAAGAAACAGAATTGGGGGTCAAATAATCCTTAATTTCCCCTTTACTTCTAAAATTCTATTATATGCAATTAATAGCATGATTTTCTTGGAATGTAAGAATTCATTTCTGGTTTTTGTGCATCTTTAAATTCTTTGCTCCCATCTCTGGCCTCCAATGCAAATCCCCAGACAGATTCTTTAACACTTGAAATGATTGAGAAATCACTGCAGATTTTTAAAATTCTGTAACAGACCATTTAGTATTCAAAGTTTTCTAAAACCGGTAGCTACTTGCCTAATCATTACTTGTATCTTAGAACCGAGTAAGAGGATTCCACAGAAGTTCGGGGAAAAAAATGAATTCTAAAAACCATTACTAAGCAACAACTTTTTATGTGTAATCCTTTAATTTTTTCTTGAGAAATTTCCAAAAAAACAAAAAACAAAACTGAAAGCAGGGGAGGGAGGAAGGGAGAAAGCAAAAGAAAGCTGCGTGTGTGCATTTATCTCCAAGGGTCCTTATTTCACTAGTTATGTAAACAAAATTTATATGCTACTATTTATCTTTCTCTCTGAAGTATACTGAGAGTTTTAGCCGTGTAAAATCTCAGGCAGCGTTTCGGCTTCAAACTTCTTATTAACCATTGCAGAGGGAGGGGTTATATACTGGGAAAATTTATTTTCTTTGCTGTCCAAAGTAAGTATAGGGGCCAAACGGCTGAAGTTAGTTGGTAAATTTCTCTCTTTGTTATAACAAACACTAGGGAGATAGCTCCTTTGAGCCACATAATTCTAATTTTGCCAATTAGTAAGAGCAAACTAAGAAGCAAACTGGTATTGGATTTTCTTGTAAACAGTACAAATACATTATTCTACCACAGGTGTATAATCATCAGCTGAGAAAATTAGATGAAAAAATTTTTAAATGCTTTTGATTATTAAAGTAAAATATAACCGTGCTGTTAAACATAACAGTTTATGTTACTATGTGCATTGGGGTTGGTATATCTAAGACTAATGATGAGAAAATAATTAAAATGACTTCCACTGTTACTTACCTCTGAACAGCTAATGGTAGAATACAAAACCAAATTACTCTGTTTTTCCATGGAAAGTTATTCATGTCTTAACCCGTAATAAGAATCCTATCCCATAATTATAGATGTCAATAGAAATCTCATTTCTAACCATGGAAAGTGAATTTTGAGTCCCAAATATGTATTTTAGAAGTACAATCTTATGTTAAGTTTATAATGTATACAGTTGCCTTAGAAAGTAATAGAATACTTTAAATAATGTAAATGTATATGTAAGTAATTCCACACATTAAAAAAATGTTCATTTTCTTCTAGGTTCACATATTTGTCTGTTTTATATCTTTAGTACCCATCTCATCCCCTGTGACTTGCAGGTATATACCCAGATGGCCCAAAGTAACTGAAGAATCACAAAAAAAGAGAAAATGCCCTACTCCTGCCTTAACTGATGACATTCCACCACAAAAGAAGTGAAAATGGCCAGTTCTTTCCTTAAGTGATGACATTACCTTGTGAAGTTCCCTTTCCTGGCTCATCCTGGCTCAAAAGTCTCCCCCACTGAGCATCTTGTGACCCTCACTCCTGCCAAACCGGAGAACAAGCCCCCTTGGACTGTAATTTCCTTTACCTACCCAAATCCTATAAAACGGCCCCACCCTTATCTCCCTTCTCTGACTCTTTTCGGACTCAGCCCGCCTCCAGCCAGGTGATTAAAAAGCTTTATTGCTCACACAAAGCCTGTTTAGTGGTCTCTTCACACGGATGCGTGTGACAATGTACACAACACAACACATATTGTTGGGGAAAATGATGAATAATAACATAGTGTGCCAAATGTTAGAGAACTGACCTTATATTTTGACAATTGGAATGCATTTTCTAAAACAACCAAAAAAAAGTTATCTTCTATAAATCTTTTTGTTTATAATCTATTTTTCATGCTAAATCTCATTTTATTTAATCTATTACTCTACTCTCAGAAAAACCTGATTAATAATGTTATTCTACGTAAGATAGGATATGCATATTCATGAGCCCTCATGAATTATTTGCGAAATTGAAATGAGTAAACCTTTATCTTATAGGAAAGCAATTAAAAGTACTTGACTCACAAGATGATAAATCAAAACTGAAAATTCAGTCCTCTAAGCACACATAATTTGAAACACTGCAATGAGAAGTAACACATTGTGCTAGATTAGGCTTCCCCGAGTCAAAAAGTACATTTAAAATACTAAAGCTACTGTTTTCGATCACAAAACATTCCAGTGTAGGTAAAGGTATAGCACATTTTAAAAAAATAAGCTGATGGGTGATTTAAAGTACTTCTGGACAGCATATTATCTTCTGACATATCTGCTTTCTGAAAACCTAGAAGGTTTTATATTTTTATTCAAATGCCTAGGTAACACTGAGAACCAAGAAGATTCCTCCCTTAGGCAAAAAGAGTTTAAATTTACTCAAGTTGCATAGTAGAAATTAACAAGTGATGGAGAGCACAATATCTTTCTATTGCATACTGTATGCTAGTTTAATAATCAAATGATATATAAAGTTGTCAAAAAGCAGTGAATTTAAAAAAAGGAATATATAATTTAAGTAAATGCACTGAAGAAAACATTGATTATACAGTATTCTATGTGGAAAAAGTTCAAAGCTATATTGTAAGGTTAAAATTTTATATAAACTAGTTTAGCAAATGGTATTCTAATAACTTCCCAACCTGGCAATGTATTTTTCTTTCCTTTTCTCTGCTCATAAGTATGTACAGAGCTGATTTTTTTTTAAAACCTGGAAAAACATAGATTTTATGTAAACGCATACTACTCCTGGGAAAACCCTTCAGATCTTCTTATTTTCCAATCACCAATTACATCTTAGTGATATTGTCCTATAGCATTAATTATCATTGTTTAATATTCTGTTTGAAATATTCTCAGATCTTCTTTCCAAGTGTTTGTGTCCAAGTCTCCAAGTCCATTTTAAGATACCTCCAGGATCTGAATTATGTTGTTAATTTATTTTATGTTGCCTCTTTCTTTTTTCCTAACAGAGTCTTTCCTGCTCAAACCTCCTATCATCTTGAAAAACAAAAATCCTGCCTTGTTCAGAAAGCTTCATATAATGAAAGTGTATTTATTTTTACCAGCTTCATCAAGCAAGGCTTCACTAAATATCTGTATTTTATGTGAGCATTATAGCTTAAGACTGTTTGCTTTACTTTAAGAGAGGAGACCACCCCTCAAATTGCCCAGTTTCTGACTCCAAAGAAAGAAGAAGTACAAACTAAAAGGCAGAAATGGAATCCACAGGCAGACAGCCCCGCGCCGCACCCTGGGCCTGGTAGTTAAAGATGGACCCCTGACCTAATTGGTTCTGTTATCTATAGATTACAGACATTGTATAGAAATGCACTGTGAAAATTCCTATCTTGTTTTGTTCCGATCTAATTACCAGTGCATGCAGCCCCCAGTCACGTACCCCCTGCTTGCTCAATCAGTCACGACCCTATCACATGCACCCACTTAGAATCGTGAGCCCTTAAAAGGTACAGGAATTGCTCACTCGGGGAGCTCGGCTCTTGAGACTGAAGTCTTGCCGATGCCCCCGGCCGAATAAACCCCTTCCTTCTGTAACTCAGTGTCGAAGAGTTTTGTCTGCTGCTCATCCTGCTACAACTTAAGACTTTATTTTATAAAAATGGGAAAAGATATGAGAAATCAATGGAAATTAGACAAACATAAAAACACCTTGGTATTTTGGGGAGATAAAAGCCTTGTAATTAGGTTCAGGATCATGGTACTACTAGGTCTTAGAGACCTGAGTCACTAGATTTTTAAAATCTCAGTTTCTTCATTTATTAAGTGATACACTAAAGCTTAAATAAGGCAATATACAGATAGCAATTTATATTGTAGAGTACTGTGAAATGAAAGGAAGCATTATAAGATAGAATGCATTATTGCTAAATGACACCTGGTAGAATGGAGCCATCTTAACACTAGTTGCTGCAGATGTTGATGCTGTTTATGCCTAGCAATTCACAGATGGATAATAAAAGAATATTAGATTCACAACATGGAAATAATTGACTAAAAAGACGATAAGAGGAGAGGAGACCCAAGATGCTCTTGGCTTTAGACATGAAATTCCCACATACCTGGAAGACCAAGGCCACTTCTCCACAAATCTGTCTAATTCTGAAAAGGAATCCACTCAGCATTTCACAATCTATTAATAAAATGTAAATTACTTTTTACTGTTGGAGGAGAAAAATACATTTCCCCCGAGTTCATAAAATATTCTGTTCAGGAGAGAGCATTTTTTTGATGTTATAATTAATGTAGTCTGCCTGCTGTAGCTATTCAAACATTCTTTTATTCTATTTTTTGCCCCATGGCAATTCTCTGACTACTGTTTTGTCATTATGGGTAAGATACATTGCATAATAAGACTCCATACTCATACAAACATGGAATTTTTTTATCATACTTTTAGCCTTACTTCATGTTCTGTATCTAATTTGTCTAAACTTATGGTATAACATCAATTTTTCTCCAAGGCATTCAACATTATTTGCAAAAAGATTCAAAGTTAGATTTATTGTTATAGGAACTCACAAACTGAATAATATGAGCAAAAACAAATCATTTCAGGATTATTTAAATCTTAGTGCATTTGCTGTACAACTGTATGTAAAGAACTGTTCTGGGGGTTGGACACACAGAGAAGTGTTGACCATCTCTGCACATGATGAGTTTACAATCCGTAGTTTAGACATTATTATGGTCTGAATATTTGTGTCCCCCGTGGCCAAAATTCCTATGTTGAAAACCTCATTGCCATTGTGATGGTATTAAGAGTTGGGGGTCAAGGAGTGTGATTGGATCATGAAGGCAGAGCCCTCACGGATGGGATTAGTGCCTTTATTGAAGAAGCCCAGGGCACTGCCTTGTCTCTTCCGCCACGTGCAGACAGAAGGCACCATCTATGAACCAGAGTGGACCATCACAAGACAGTGAATTTGTGGGTGTCTTGATCTTGAATTTCCCAATGTCCAGGTTGCAAGAAACAAATTTCTGTCTAGCTACTCCACTTATATTTTGTTACAGCAGTCTGAATGAACTAAGACAGACATTATTGTGACTCTGAGGGAAATTGTGGAGGGAAGAGAGTGGTTTAGGGAAAAATGATTCTCACTATGATGAGTCAAGTTATTTGGAGACCAGTGATATTGAAGACAGAGAAATATGATGATGACATAGAGGGGTTTCAAAAGGTAACTTTATGTCATCTGCCCATTAGATTGTTTAATGCTTATGCATTTCTTTATATTTTTCCCACACGAGTATGTTTTACTATATTTTATGTATTCCTATATAAAATATAGTTTTGTTTACATTTAATATTTGTGAGAGTCATCCTTGTTAGTATTGACAGTTCTCAGCCACTCATTTTTATTTCTGTGACATATTCCATTGTGGGACTGTCGAATGCATGCACATATTAAAATTGAAATACTAACTATTGCCAAGTTGTTATCCAAAGTGATCGTAACAATGTTTATCTCAATCCACAGTGTATGAAGAGTTCTTGTTATGCCATAATCTTGTCAATACTTGGTATTGTCAAACACTTTATTTTGTCAATGTAATGGGAATGACTTGTGAATTTCTCTTGAGTTTTTCTCTTCTGTTGGAGTTGGTAGACAGGAATCGCATTTCTCTTCATACATTTTGCTCAATTTTCTATTGGGCTGACTTTTTCTTACTAAGTTTTAGGAATCACTTTTACTGTATATTCTTCATACTTATGTTTTGGTGATTACACACATTACAATATTTTTCTAGTCTGACATATTTTTACATTGTGATTTTTGTACAGAAATTTAAAATCTTAATGTGTTTGAAAATTTCAGCCTTTTTAAATAGCTTATTCTATTTGCATCAAGAAATGTTTTCTTAACCTGTCCTTATAAAAATTTTGCTATATTTTCCCAGAATACACAATTTGGCTCTTTATATTTACATTTTGTTATAATATGCAGTATCATTCTAATTGTAGTTTTTATCTGAATAATACAGTCCTAAGATCATTTGCTGAAAAATCCACATTTTCCCACTAATTATAATACTATTGCTGCCATATATCAAGTTTTATAAATCTCTGGGTCATTTTCTGGGGTTTCTATTTTATTTTGTGTCACCCTATTTTTGTGTCACTTAAAACACTTTTTAAATTACTATAGATTTATAATAATCTCAGTATCTGCCACATCAATTTTGTATAATTTTTCCTGTCTCAAAATATTCATGACTCAACATGTTGTCAAAATCTCAACAAAATATTGTTGTGGATTAAAATTTTGAATTAATTTTGAGATAATTGATATCATTATTATATTGAGGCCTCTCATATATGAACACAGTATCTCTCTATTTAATTTTTTTCTTATCTCTTTTAACAAGATTTTGTAATTTTATCCATATTTAAATCATTTATAAGATCTCCTAATAGTGTTCTTATGGGTGTTTTAAGTTTTTATTATTTCTGTGAATGAAAATTTTTAAAATCAATACACTTTACTGGAATTAGGGACCCTAAAAGCACTCTTAGTTTTTGTGTGTAGATCTAATATCTAAAAACCTTGCAATGATTTATAATAACTTATATACAAATTATCTTGCATTTTTAAACAGAGATTTTCATCACTTAAAAATAGAGTGGCATTACTTTCTGTTATTTCCATATTCCTTGTTGTATATCTTTCTTGTCTTTTGCGTTAGCTAAACCTTTAGTACAATATTGAATATTAGAAGTGATAGCAGATACATTTGTCTTATTCCTGAATAAAGGGAAATACTTCAGAGTTTTGCTATTTTGTCTATATTTGCTATCATTTTCCTCCTACAGAAACCCTCTATCAGGTTAAAAACTGAAATTATTTTTTTCCTATTCCCAGTTTGTTAAGAATTTTTATTGAATAATTTTTCTGCATCTAAATAGATAGTATGCTTTCTTGTTTACTTTCTACTATTTAATGCGATGCTAATATGGAAATAGATTTGCTAAGATTCAAAGATCTTTATATTCCTTGACAAATCTTGTTTATCAGAATGTGTTTTGTTGTTAATACATGCACAAACACCACACATGCATGCACCTCCAATAATAACCTCCAAACCAGTTCTTAAAATCCATGTGTAGAAGAAGAAAAAATGAGAAAACAGGCTTAGTGTCATCCATAATCACACAGAACAATCATATTGTTCAAACTGAGAATAACACAAAATTCCCTGGATCTCCAGGGTTTAAAAAATTATGGATTTATTTTGTTAAATTAAATTTGTCCTAAGGCTGCCTTTGTACTTTGAATCCCTATAGAGTAAACTGCAAACTAACTTAGTATGTAAACAAACTGCAACCTTAATAAGAGTATATTCCTGTAACAAATAGCTGAGTCTCAGTCAATTACATAGCCAAGTTTCACCCAATCACAGGCTGCCAACTGATCAGACCATGTCCACAGAAAGCAAATGCCTCATCACACCATGTCCAATGAATGCAAATGCCCATCTGTAGCCAATCAAGCTATTTCTGTACATCACTTCCTTTTGCTGTCTATAAATACTGTTCTGCCCCTGTTGCTGGGTAGAGCTCTCCGAATCTCTTTTTGTTCTGAGTCTGCCCAGTTCATGAAACTGTCCTTGCTCAAATAAACTCTGCTAAATTTAATTTGTTTTAATGGTTCTTAACAAGAGATTTTATTCTAACACAACATATAGTCAAATAATATGGCCCAAATAGTTTACTACATGGGCAATTCACTTATTTGAATCAAACTACACACGCTCAGTTTAAAAAGGGAAAGAAAGAGAAAGAAAATATTTTGAATTGTATGGTGAATTCTTCCCATGAGGCTATTCAATAAATATATTCCCTAAAACAAACATGATGTGAAATGCTAATGTCCTAGTATGTTTGTTATTGTCAATTTCCCCATAATCTCATAGTCTATGCATCTTACATTAAATTGTATTTAAATATATGTATTTTTCATAAAATATGACCCCAAGTCAAATGCATCATCCAGTGACCAAAGAGGCAGAAACTTTTTTCTCCAACACTGGAGGAAAAATTGACTATGCTGGGCATATTTTGAGGTGGACTATTGAACTACTTTTTTGTACCTTTCCAATGGGTATTTAAGGATAAGTTTTACAGCTGCATATTCAACATACAGAATGGTTTTAGAATCTTATGAAATGGGAGAGTTCCCTTATCCCCCTCGCAGGGTGTGTGACAGGGGTATGGCTCGCTTCTTTGGTGCCCACACTGCGCAACACTGGGGGAGCACACAGAGGGGCAGGTACAGAGGTCGTGGGGAGCATTTTTGGGTTCTGACCCCAGGGCAGCATCTAGGGGTGAGTGTTTACAACTCCCGAAGCCTAAATGAGCCTGTGTTACAGTGTGCTCTTTGAGTTTTGCTGTCTGCAGGCAGCTTGTGTTAATCAGCTCAGTTAGACCCACTGCCTTATTGCAAGGACAGAGGGCTTTCCATGTCCCGGATTCTTGCCCTAGTGTGCTGGAAAAATCGGATCACATTTGGGCTTGAAAGATGAGTGCAAGGTTTTATTGAATGGTAGAGGTAGCTCTCAGCAACATGGTTGGGGAGTCAGAAGGGGGATGGAATGAGAAGGTTGTCTTCCCCTGAAGTCGGGCTGCCCAGCGGCCAGACTCTCCTCTGATGGCCCCTGGCCCAATTCCCCTGGGTGTCCACGTGGTTCCGCCATCGCTGGTCTGCCAGCGTCTGCTGGTGTCCGTCAGTGTGTTCTCCTCCTCTAGAGGTCCAGCCAACTTGTGTGTGTGCCTGCTAAGGTCTCTTGGGCACAGGATGTGGGGGCATGACACGCCAGAGTGGTCTTGGCAAATGCAACATTTGAGCCCGAAAACGCAGAGTGCCCCTTATCACTTAGATCCATGGGCACAGGCCCGAGGGTGGAGCCCTTGCCAGGGACCTGCCCCTTCTCTACCCAGCACTTCCCTGTCCCCCTCCCATATCACCTACACAGTGACTTTAGAATTAGAATCACCTGAAAGGCTTGTTAAACTACAGCTTGCTGAGCCCCATCCGCAGATCTTCTGATTCAGAAAGTCTGGTGTGGGGCCTCAGTTCTAAAGTGATTCTATGACCTTCTAACAAGTTTCCAGATGATATGGCTGTTGTTTACCTGAGGACCACCCTCTGGAATAACCACTGACTTTAAAAAGGGGTTTACGTTTTCTTTGGATCCAAGCAAGCTCAATTTCCACTGAATGTTGACAGCGTTTGTTTCTTTGTGTGGGGAGGTAGGAAGCCAGGGGAGAAATTTAGCATGTTTTATTAACTGTCACATGATAGGTGTTTTAGAATAAACTGGGGACTGAAATTATTCTAATTCACCTATAGCCAATATTCTTTAGTGCCTACTACAAAATTATAATAACCTTCCTAGCCATCAACTGCTGAAAGTCTCGTTTCTTGCAGCTTATAATTAACAGTTTAAGATAATGTTATCAGCCAGGGATTGTTGATGCATTTCCTTTCCCCATGGTTAAAATACACAGAGCAAGACCATTCTTTTGACAATTTAACATTTTGGCTCGGCAATTCTTGACATCTGTTTTGCATTCAGAAGCCATGATATAACCTCTTTGTTGTGGCATACCAGTTTTTCTGAGTTATCCTTGCCAGAATGCATTTCCAGGTTTTGATGAAGGATTTGCTCTTGAAATCAGTTATCTTTCTTTTTGCTTATATTTTTCAAGACAGAAATACCTCTTTATAAATAAATAAATAAATAAAACATCAGAATTTTATCGCAATCTGAAAAGGTCATAGAGAAATCTGAAGAAAGTGTTTAAGGATTCATCATACCATTAAGATATCTCCAGTCCAGCATCTTGCAGATTCCTTTAAGAGGAACTTTTATGGTCAAATGACATCTGGTCCATAAACCATTTTTTCTTATCCTGAAGGTTGTGGAAACACAAACGTTTACACAAAAGAACAAAGATTTTGTTTCTTTGATAAAGTCATGGACTGCAAAATACCATCTGGCTTTTACAATTGCTTGAAATCTCATTAAATGTTAAACAGATAAAGTATTTCAAATAAATTAATAAAAAGCTCTAGTTTCTAATTTAGAAAACATCAGTCTGAAATTTGTAATGACAAACTGATTAAAAGAAGACAATTTAAGCAGATTTATGTGACACCTATAGCTATAGTCTTAATATTACAAAAATGAATTCTCTCTTCTTTCTGCTAGCCTAAGTTTTTTTTTTTTTTTTCTGAATATGCATATGCTGTATGTAAAGTTCCCAGTAAATGTTTGTGGAGTAGATGAGGCAAACAGTACCACTAAAAAGCCTCTGGGCATTGGTGAATATTGGTAAATATTAAGCTTGATAAGTTGTAAAGACTTCATTTTTACTTAAACCAACTTTCACCAAATAGTCCCTTCTGGGAGGCTTTCATACTCAGCCTGCTGAAAAATTTTGAACTGACAATGGGTTTTATTTGTTTATTTTGCATCTTTTTCTACTGAAAATGTGCTTATTCACTTTAGAAAATTAACCATTCATTTGGAAAAAAAAAACAAAACAAAACAACATGACTGCATCTACCCAAAGCCAGATACATATGCTTACTGCCCTTGTCATTCAATGCAAAGCAGTTTCCATAACAACCATTATATCAACTGAATGCAAAGAGTCCTATTTTTTTCTAGGACATGAAACCAACTTTCTAAAAGAGAACACATGTTAATATCTTCTCCTCACTATATTACTATCAAACTATTTGGTGAAAAGCACCCTGTCTCTATAAATTAACATTTCTACTGGATATTTCTTTCAGAATTCACATTTTCCCTTATTCCTTTGTTTAAGTGTAGTGTCGCAACCTCTCCTTCTGCTGGGTCTGAAATCCCCCTTGTCAGAGGTCGGCTCTGGTTCAATCTCTGGTGAGGAAAGAAAAGTCACTTGGCAGTCTGGGCTCCAGAAAGGGATTTTCTAAGCAATCTTTTTGTTTATTGCCCAGGTTCCAACCACATCCAAGTCTTCAGAAATACCTAGTAAGTCTAATTCTTAAATTCTTCTTAGGACTCTCCAATGTGAATTTCTCAGAACTACAGGCATTGCATTTTTAACAATTGTCTTCTCTTAAATCATTTGCCAGCCTTCTAAGTCCTTCCATCTTCATAAATTGTCTTTTAGATTTACAAACATTATCTGATTTTACGAAGACACACTGTTCCTATTTATCATTCTTGTTGAATTTGGGTAATTTTGAGGAGAAAGTTGTGAAAATGTCTATTTTTTTTTCTTTTTACCATCTTGAAACCACAAGTCCTAAATATTCAAATGAAATAAACATGGAATTTTTGCCTTCTATCTTATGAAAGTAATAAATTTAATAATAATTTCTCATGATGTATTTAAACTACTTTGCAGAAATTTGGGGTTAAAATCATTTAGCAGTGATTCTGTAAATTAAAATGATTTATACTTATGCTTGTTCTCTAAGAAGGTTCTTAGTTGCATGTACCTCCTATTCCATACCACCTTCATCCTAACTTTCAAATCTAGCATCAGAACAAACTAGATTTATTGGCTCATTTGAAAAAAAAAAAAAAGAAGAAGAAGATTGAATTTGCTGTGTATGGAAAACAAGGGAACAAAGACAGCAATTTTAAAAAGTAAAGTAAGAGAAACAATGTCAACTTTCAGCACATTATCAAAATCATATACTTTTAGGTAATAGGGAATTCCAGTTTCTGAAGCTTGAACCGAAATTTAATGGCTAAGAAAGTAAAAGATAAAACTGCGTTAAATTCTGTTAGAATTAAATCACAGTCGGTGGAGCAGCTCACACCTGTAATCCCCGCACTTTGGGAGGCCAAGGCAGGAGGATCACTTGAGCCCAGGGGTTTGAGATCAGCCTGGGCAACATAATGACACCCTGTCTCTACACAAAATAAAAAATTAGCCAGGCGTGGTGATGCATTCCTGTAGTCTTAGCTTCTTATGGGGCTGAGGAAGGAGGATGGCTTGAGTCTGGGAGGTTGAGACTACAGTGAGCCCTGTTCATGCCACTGCACTCCAGCCTGGGTGACAAAGTGAGATAATGTCTCCAAAAAAAAAAAGCAGGGGTGGGGTTTGGGGGCAAGAAACAGATTTTGTTCTATTTTCATCTGTTAGAGCTCTAGAGATTAGTGGGCAAAACCAAATTGTGAATAGCAACAATAAAATAAGAAGACTTCGTTCTTTGTGATGTCAGTGTTTTCAATTTGTTTACAGCTAACTTTAATTTCAATGGTTCAAGATCCTGGAGACGATAAACAAAAGGTCAAGACTAGGACACACGTCTCAAAGTCCCTACATGCTACTGTTCTATTTAATGTTGCACAAAAACACACCTGAAGGAGCTATAGGAATCAAGCTTTAGCTCCCTTTGCAAGATGACAATCTCTGGCCTTGAGAAGACTTGTCATGATTTTCTCCTTACATGGCTTGAGACAAAAGCGTAACACAGGGACAGCTTGGAAACCTGAAGATGAAAGCTAACTGCGTGAATGAAGTGTTGCTGCCTTAGACAAGATAATCTGCCCATCAAAGCAAAAAAGCATAATTCAGTATGCCTGGGATGTCTCCGAATCCAAGGAAAGAAAAGGATCTGAAAGAAATTGTTGACATTCTGACTACTTAAAGTAGATGCCTTGTTAAATGAGATTTCTGCTGAGACTAGGATGCTCTGTATGTGCCTATCAGCTCAAAAATATAATGAAAGGAAAGTGCTCTGTGTTTCCTGTTGACTTTCATACCCAAAGATCAATTTAATGGAAAATAAAAAGCTTCCATTCATGGGATACGTCTTTGTATTAAAAGGGATTAAATACAGTTTGGAACTTTAGGAGCTATTAGCATTATTATGTGTGTGAAGAAACAGTGAGTCCCCAATTCACTCCTCACTTTAACTGAGGGTTCCCTTCTTTCCCATTAAATGCGAAAGTCATTAAGTCATTTTGTATTGATCACAAGATCTGAATTTCAGTTTGCGTAGAAAAAAACGACAAATCTCAAAAAATCTCGTAAAATGTTAGGAAGTTGGGGAAAAGCAAAAGCAGCTATAATTTTTAGATATTCATTCAAAAATATACGTTATTGAAGCTACTGTCCATTTTCACAAAGTATCTAATTTTTTAAAGTATTCTTTTATTCTATGTGTATTCTGATGAGTCTTCACTAACTTATGGTATTATGGAGCATAACATAGGTTAAAATACTCTTGACAAAAAGAGTCAAACTCTGTAAAATATTCGAAGAGACTTATTCTAAGCCAAATATGAGTAACCATGGCCCATGACACATCCCTCAGGAGGTCTGGAAAAGATGTGCCCAAGGTACTAGGGGTACAACTTGGTTTTATATATTTCAGGGAGACATGAGAGATCAATCAAATACATTTAAGAAATACACTGGTTTGGTTCAGAAAGGCGGGACAACTCAAAGCGGTGGGTTCCAGGCTATAGATAAATTCAAACATTTTCTGGTTGACAATTGGTTGAGTTTATCTGAAGACCTGAGATCAATGGAAAAGAATGTTCAGGTTAAGATAAAAGACTGTGGAGACCAAGTTTTATTGTGCAGAGGGATCTCTCAGTTAGCAGACTTCAGAGAGAGAGCATGTTGTAAAATGTTTCTTATCGAACCTGAAAGGGTACCTCTTAGCAGATGATCTCTTGGATCTGGAAAGAAAGGAAGGAAAAAAAGGGGAAAGGGGATTCTCTATAGGATGTGGATTTTTCCCACAAGAGGTTTTGCAAGGCAATTTCAAGGTATGGCAAGGAAATATATTTGGGGGTTAAATATTTTTTTTCCTTGTCTCATAACGCTATGCCAGAGTCAGGTTAAAAAGTAAGTCACGATATATAGGGCCAAATAAAACCCATCTGATGAGAAGTCATGGTTTGTAGGGCATGACTTACTAGACCCCTGAGGTAGGAATTTGGGCAAGTGAAAAAAATCAGAGCTTTGTCCTCAATACCTACCTCAATACCACTGTGTTCTCTTCCTCAGGCCACAGTGCAGTGGTGTAATCAAGTCTCACTACAGTCTTGACCTCCTGGGCTCAAGTGATCCTTCCACCTTAGCCTCCCTAGTACCTGGGACCACAGCCATGCACCACCACTAATTAGCCTCTCCTGACTAATTTTTAAAGTTTTTGTAGAGATAGCAGTTTCATTATGTTGCTCCTGCTGGACATATTTTAATAAACTGCAGGTGTCCGAAGAAAGAACTATGTCTTAGTTCTTTTTTACAGAACTATTCCTGTAGTCTCAGCTTCTTACGGAGCTGAGGAGGGAGGATGGCTTGAGCCTGGGAGGTTGAGGCTACGGTGAGCCCTGTTCATGCCACTGCACTCCAGCCTGGGTGACAAAGTGAGATCATGTCTCAAAAAAAAAAAAAAAAAAAAATAGCGTGGGGGGGTTTGGGAGTAAGAAACAGATTTTGTTCTATTCTCATCTGTTAGAGCTCTAGAGATTAGTGGGCAGAACCACATTGTGAATAGCAACAATAAAATAAGAAGACTTGCTTCTTTGTGAAGGAAGTTCTTTCTAAGAAATAGTTCTTTCTTCTGATAATTTCATATCAATTAAGAAGATAACATGTTTCAAGAAATACTATTTAATCCACTATGTATACAAGTGTCTGCTGTTAGCCACGATTCATTGGGATCTTATTGCATATCTCAGGTGTCCATATCTCATATCTCACCGAGAGTACCCTTCAGTTTCACTTATGTTGGTTAATGTATATTTCTCAACCTTTTTACCGGACCACGTCTTCCCAGAAAGCAGAACCCTAATTTGTTTTTTCTTGGTGGCTACTAATTTTCTACCATAGTACCCAGCACCCAGTATTCACTCAGTTGTGTTTGTGAAATACATAAATGATTTTTATCTAAGCTCATTTATTTTTAAAGTACTTTTCTAAAAAATATGTCTTTAAAAAAAAATCCATTGCCAAAGAGAAGAAAAATTTAAAGTTTCTTTGGTTACCTTGGCGATCATCTAGATGATTTGCATCAATGTCATCTTTTTGTTATACATGGTTGTTCTTAGAATGAATTATAATGATGAAGATGGTAATAACGACTAGAATCAAATGTTCCTTTACAGTAGAGAAAGCTTTCAGTCACATTATTCCATTTGATCTTCACAAAATCCATGTGCTGGTGGAGTGGCCACTGTTTTTCTTATTTTTTATTTATTTATTTATTTATTTATGTATTTATTTATTTAGAGACAGAGTCTCGCTCTTTCACCTGGCTGGAATGCAGTGTTACAATCTTGGCTCACTGCAACCTGTGACTCCCAGGTTCAAATGATTATCTTGCCTCAGTATCCTGAGTAGCTGGCATTACAGGTGTGTGCCACCATGCCTGGCTAATTTTTGTATTTTTAGTAGAGACGGGGTTTTACAATGTTGGCCAGGATGGTCTCGATCTCCTGACCTCGTGACCCATCTGCCTTGGCCTCCCAAAGTGCTGGGATTACAGGCGTGAGCCACCACACCCAGTTTTGGTTATTCTTATTTTGCAGTTGATTAAGTGAAGATCAGAAATGTCAAGTGACTTATCCAAGATCACATAAATAGCAAGTGCAGATGTGGAAGATTTATCTTCTGGTCTTTCTGATTCCAAAACTCCATACTGAATGCATGTTAGTCCCCAGTTTACAAGTGCCTGAATCGTAAAGCCTTCTTCAAACTAAAAACAAACAAACAAAATAACTAACACCCACATGGATCACAGAAATCACCAGTCCACTTGACCACATGACTATAGAATACTCTTATGCCATCAAACCTCCCATTCCTTGTTTCTGGTACTTAATGGAGAAGAGAAAGCTTGTGTTTTTGCAAATTGCCTACTGCTTGCTTGAGTAAAAGCCTTTAAAAATATATTCTGTTGTGTGGAAATATTTTCATTGCCTCCTATTGGTTTGTGTTTGCTTGTTCATGCATCTTTAATGAGATGATGAGTACTTTGCAGCCAAGCTGTGTAATTTTCTAAATTATCATAGGTTAATTTATTGCTGGATCACCCAGAAGTTCTGGACAAAGAAATGCCTTCAGCATCAAAGAAGTACCATCAGTCACCTTCTAGAGAAGACTACATGGAGGGACCAAGTGGAAGCCTCTTCCCATCTTTTTTTCTCTAGGGCCTTCAACTTTTCAATTCAATCCCTTCCCTGCCTTAGTTCGTAGAAGCTTCTTTCGAAGTCTTCTCTCCATGCTCATCTCTTGTTTCATCTATTACAGTCTAGTTAGCACAGAGCAACCAAGGTGATTCTTTTAAAGCAAATCTAAATACATAAACCACTTGTCAAAAATCCTTCCAGAGCTTTCAATTTCAGTTAGAATAAAGTCCAAAGATCTGACAATGACCTCCAGGGACCCACATGATCTGCCCTCTGACTGCTTTTCCAGTACCGCTCTGACTCCCACACTGTGGCCACACAGCAACAGCTACACTGGCCTGCTGGCTCCTTCTTCACTTGCCAAATATTATCCCACCTCAAAGCACTGGCTTCTGTCTGCCTCAAACACTTTTCCCTTAGCTATTTTCACAGCTGTTTCCCTCCCATTATTCAAGTCTCATATTATCTCACCAAAGAGGCCTTCCCCAAATTTTCTATATCCTTACATTATTTATATATATTTTTCATAGTACCAATTGCTACCTAACATTGCATTGCATATTTATTTACCAATTTAGAAAATATTCTGCCCTAAAAACTGGAAAAATTCCCTTTGAAAACTGGCAC
>NW_012118488.1:8618617-8663583 GCF_000951035.1 Colobus angolensis palliatus
AGAGACAAGACCTGAAAAGCTACCTGTTGGGTACTGTGCTATCTACCTGAGTAGTAGCAGCAATATCCCAAAACTTAGCAGTGCATAATATACCAATATGAATCAGTCATCCATATATTGCCAATATAATTATTTCTGTGTTTATTTGCCTGTGTAAAACATTGCCCCCATTTTATGACTTATATATTTGCTTTTTGTTGCTGTTATTGTTGTTAGTCAATGATTGTTTGGTTGTTAGTTGTGAAAAATACAAGGGCCAGGCGTGGTGGCTCACACCTGTAATCGCTGCACTTTGGTAGGTCAAGCAGGGTGGATCACCCGAGGTCAGAAGTTCAAGACCAGCCTGGCTAACATGGTGAAACCCTATCTCTAGTAAAAATACAAAATTAGCCAGATGTGGTGGTGCGTGCCTGTAATCCCAGCTACTCCAGAGGCTGAGGCAGGAGAATCGCCTGGACCCGGGAAGCAGAGGTTGCAGTTAGCCGAGATTGTGCCACTGCACTCCAGCCTAGGCATCAAAAGTGAAATTCTGTCTTAAAAAAAAAAAATGATATACATATATATATATATATATACACACACATACATAGAGAGAGAGAGAGAGAGAAAGCACAACATTTATAATCTTTAATGTTTTCAATTATGTAGTTCAGCTTTGTTAAGTATATTGACTTTGTTAGCAACATACCTTTAGAGCATTTTTGTTTTTATAAAAGAAATATGCTATACTCATGAATCCACTACTCATTTTTCCCATTGTCTGGCCCTTTACAAACATCATTATATTTTCTATTTTTAAGAATGTAACTATTTTAGATATTCCATGTAAGTAGATTCATATAGTATTTGTGTGTGTGTGTGTGTCTGGCTTATTAAATTTACCATGATGTCTTCAAAATTTGTCTTTATATTAGATATTAGAAGATTCCTTGCTTTTTTAAAAGCTAATTAATATTCCTTTTATTGTATTTTAAATTATATTTATCCATTTGGTAAGGAAAGTATAAACTAATTTTACGTATTGGCTTTTGTGAATAATGCTTCAGTGTGGTGTGCAAATAACTCACTTGACCATATATTCCAGAGTTTATATCTGTGCTGCATTTTGTTTCATTACTTTGGTGTTCTACCTTTATACCAATTGGTGTTATACCTTTATACCAATACCAAAGTGCTTTGATTACTATAGGTTCGTTTTGTGTTTGAAAATTATTAAGTGTAATGCTTCCAATAGTTGTCTTCTAGTTAAAGATTGTCAGGCTTTTCATGGTCCCTTGAGATCTTGTGTAATTTTGTGAGTTTTTTTTTTTCTATTTTTGGAAAAGTAAAATTTAGAATTGAAAAAAAGAAAGAAAGAAAGAAAGAAAGAAAATATTCTGCCCTAGAATATAAACTTGAAGTCAGGAAATTTGTGTGTTAGTGACAGCTCTATTCTCAATATCTAGAATAATGACTTCATATAGTAAGAACTCAATAAATATATATCAAACACATGAAATGAGTCAGTAAATAATATCTTAGTTTCAGGGGCTATCATTTTGCATTTCTCTCAGGATATTCTAATGGGAGGATATGTAGGGTCAATGAGGATGCAACAAGCCAGTTGGTATTTAAGCCTAAAATTTTTTGTAACATCACATTCAATTTCAGAATTATTTAAACTACAAGTAAATAACAGTACACTTGGAGCTATCTGAGTTTTTTAGTCGATGGCATTCTTCGAGCAAACTTGTGTTGAGTATTATCTGTGTATCAGGCACATCACACAGAGGGTACTTTGGACCCATACTGGGACAGCAAATATGGAAAATGTACAATTGCTTTTGTCAAGAGACTCATAGTTTAGTATCAGTAGTAGTTTATTTTAGTTGTAGTTCACTTTGTGGGGATACATTTATTTGAGAAATAAAGAAAGGAAGGAAAGGAGAGAGGAAGGGACCAGTCTACGTTATTCTGTAAAAAGGATTTATAGATAGGGTAGAAAAAGAGTTCAAATTAGGAAAGAAATTTAAAATTTTTGACATCAGTTTTTAGAAAGGTCTTGTCACATACTATCCAGACAATATTTTATTTTTGTGTGGCATGAGAATAATTGTATAAGATATAATATTTTATAAATGAATATTTGCCAATATAGGAATCTTGTCTACCTATATCCTCTTCAAGCAAAATTTCATGTTCCCTGAAATGACCCTAATAACTTCTAGAATAAGTTGTAATATATGAGAACATGTAGCTAATATATCTAATTGTGATCATTCATCCGTTTTTTAACCACTGATAAAGGCATAGGAAATGTGATCATTTCATGTCTCAATCATAAAGGTGCTTACATTACTGTAATTACTTGTTAAAATTTTTATCAAGATTTTAATTTTTAATAGAAAAAAGTTGTGGTTTACTTTTTATTTTTTATTTTCAGTTTCTAAGATACCATTTAGCATACAGTACACATATTACTCATTCTAAAGCATGTAAGTATCTCACCTGCCTAGCCTCATCCTTTTGAATGTATGTTTTGAAAATCGATCAACTTAAGCATTCTTTTACCATGAAAAAAATCATAAATGGATACAATTATAATATAACTTTAGCCTAAATTATGTTGTTTTTACATTCTCTATTATGACTTACAAAACCTGCCCAAGTCTATTGTCTATTTTATTGTCCTAGACCAGTAGAATTGAGCATCAACCCTCTTTAGGAGTTGACAGTCTAGATGACTGATGAAAATAACAAATGTGAGTTCCTTTTGTGGTTATTGATACTATTATATTTCTATACCATCTGTTGCCCCCTTTCCTGGAAAAAAAAGAACCCATGTCTTCTTAATCTTCAAGGAGATTGCTCTTAAAATTTGTTGGATGGTCTATATTACTGAACTTCACTTCTATGTCCTTGTAATTCCAGAGCCAATCATTTCTATGGAATTAGAGCTCCAAGACTATAGAAACTTCATTTACTATCTTGCTTAAGATGAAAAGTGATCCTTTAAGTTTGTTTTTGTTTGTTATTTGGTTTTGGATTTTTTGCCTTCATATTCTGTATCCTGTTAATGAAATAACCCAATCCACTGCGTGAAACTGGTTCCTATTGGGCTATATACTGAAATAAAATAAAAGTTTTATTACTTTGAAGTAAATCTCTCCTGGAAGGCTTTTCAGAATTGTTCACTAATTAATAAATGTTAGTTTCTGAAATTGCACTGAGAACCCAAATACATATTAACACTCTTATTTTCATCATAATGGTCTTTTAAAATAAGCATGCATGATATTCTGTAAGCATGGCTGAGTTTAGTAAGTTATTTAAGAAGAGGTTGGAATTGATTTGTTAAGCAAATATTTATCAAACCTAAATTCTACAGTAATTCACATGACATTAAGCATGAAGTAATAGTTCATGGAGAATGCTAGTACGGCTGCTAAGAGAAAAGCATACATAGAGTTTTCAGCAATGTACAGCCATTCCAGAAGGATATGAGCAAAACAGAAAACCAGTATGAACACATCACATTACAGAAAACCAAAATCTTTCCTAGGAATTAACTACTGGGGGACAATTCTTTACAAGTCTCTCACATTTCTACATGTCTGTTGAGCAGGGACACTAACTGCCTTTTTATTCTTATTTTAATTAATTTATTTATTTATTTTGAGATGGAGTCTCACCCTGTCACCAGAGTGGAGTGCAGTGGAGTTATCCCAGCTCACTGCAACGTCCGCCTCCCGGGTTCAAGCAATTCTCCTGCCTCAGCTTCCTGAATAGCTGGGACTGCAGGCTCATGCCACCACGCCCGGCTAAGTTTTGTCTTTTTAGTGGAGATGGGGTTTCACCATGTTGGCCAGGATGGTCTCGATCTCTTGACCTCGTGATCCACCTGCCTCAGTCTCCCGAAGTGCTGGGATTACAGGAATGAGCCATTGCACCCAGCCCTGCCCTTGTATTCTTAAGTTTCTTTCCAAGGATGTTTATATAGCAAACAGCCTTGGAAGTTAGAGATACTGTTCCTCTCTGGAGCAAGGAACAGGTTTGCTTAGCATTCAACATAATAAAGGTAATTTTTCTTGAAACAAACATCAGGCAGGTTTGCTTACTGCTGATTATGAAAGATTCTAGTTACCTAACTTAGGGCTCCTCAGCCATGAAACAAAAATTACTGCATAATTTTTCATTTAGAATATTACATAAGGCCCTCTGCTTCATCTCACAGGACATGAGAGTTACAGAAGAAACTGATGTAAACATGAAGCTCATACTGCTTTCTGTGACATGAGCAATAAAGCCCTTTGTCTCTGACCAAAGAATCTCATGTCTTGTTAAAATCCACAAAACTAGGCCAAGTTTGTTAGCTTGCAAGTAGGGTGAAAATCTTACATCCTTAACAGCTCTTGACGTTAATTGATACATATCCAATAGTTACAGTTTTAACAAACACCACTAGAAAATAGCCCTTAACTGCCCTAATTGTTGAAAAGGGATGTAGAAATCACAATTAATTGTTCTTGGAAACTCCACAGAAGCTTGCTATCAATTCATGGAAGAAGAAAATCAGAGCATCATGCTCCATTGTGGAGCATGAATTTATACTATTTGCTTGGTCTGAAATTCTTACTTAAGAGTGTTTGCATTTTTGGGCCGGGCGCAGTGGCTCACACCTGTAATCCCAGCACTCTGGGAGGCCGAGGCGGGTGGATCACGAGGTCAGGAGATCGAGACCATCCTGACTAACACAGTGAAACCCCATCTCTACTAAAAATACAAAATAATAGATGGGCATGGTGGCGGGTGCCTGTAGTCCCAGCTACTCGGGAGGCTGAGGCAGGAGAATGGTGTGAACCTGGGAGGTGGAGCTTGCAGTGAGCCGAGATCCCACCACTGCACTCTAGCCTGGGCCACAGAACAAGATTCCGTCAGAAAAAAAAAAAAAAAAAGTGTTTGTATTTTTGAAAGGAGATAATGGAGAGAATAGGTAAGATATCATAAATCATAAGACAGTAGCTAAAATTTTTCCAGAATTCAAGGAAAACAAGAAATTAAAAATGAAAGACGTATGTTGAATCGCAGCTTCATTTGATGTCTCTCACTTTGCCGCAGTACACAGGCCATTTTTCAGTTTGTTAACCTATTTATGCCTAGTGTTCCATTATTGGAACACTAAGCTTGTGGGAGTTATTTATATCCTACTGCTCAAGGTCATCGCCAAATTTTTTCACACAAAAAATTTGCAACCTCTGGCATAAATTTAAATACACCAAGCTCTGTTGCACTCTCAGGTACTCCGCATGTACGTTTCTCGCCTATCTCCTGGAATGTTATTATCCTTGCTTTTTTATAGTGGGCTTTTGCCCATGCTTTGAGTTAAGTGATATCTCCTCTAAAACTTCTTATCTGACCACTTTATTTAAAATAGCCTCTTTTTGCTTATTCTCCACTAGTCATTTTGTTTATTTCCATGGGTTATGGTTACTTTATCGATTTATGCATATATTTGTTATTGTTGTCTCTCTTGGTGAGAGATGATGTCTTATCTTCATAGGCTCCCTTGTATCTCCCTTGTCCAGTACAATGCCTACCATGTAGAATGTCCTCAAGAAATATTTGTTGATTGATAAATAAATTAAAGAATGTAAGCACTTAATTGATTTGAACATAAATATAAAATTAAATATGTAATTATAGTTATAAAATTATTACTTATATTGTATATAAAATTATAAGATGGTTGAAAAAGAAAATTCCCTTTTAATAGACTGTGACAACATTTTAAAATAATAATAATTCCAACAAAGTCCATTGGTAGTAGGAAGCTCTCAAGAAAAATGGCAATAAGTGGGATAATTTCAATAGAAATAGTTTTACTTCTGAGTTGATAATTTAAAAAATATAAATGTAGGCATATTATTGCTAACTAAATAGCTAACTGCCAAACAGAACTCAAAACAGATACCTGCTTTCAAAATTAACACAGTTAAATAAGCACACCCACACATACACACACACACACGCACACCCTAAATATGAATGAACATGATTATATAACAAAGAGGTAAGAATAAAAGAAAATAGTAAGACAGCACTAAAACTACAAAGTAAGACCAGAGGACAAAAACAGCTAACATTTTGTGGATAGAATAGGCTATTAAAAGGAATTCATTCTTTAAAATTGAGTCAAAGAACAAAACTCAACTGTATATTATCTAGGAAGCAGTTCTAAAATAAAATAACCCAGAATATTTAAAAGTGAAAGAATGAGCAAGAATATACCAGAGCCATGATACTAATATTACACAAAGAAATATTCCAGGCAAAAGCATTACATAAAATAGAATCAATTTTATGTAGCTATAACTCTCAAGACTCTTTATCAAATAATATAGACCTTGAAAATAAAAATTTCTAGGAAATATTATACATGGAACTCTTAGTAAGAGATATGAGGAAAGCAAGAAAAATTAATAAGTAACATAAATGGGTAAATTAAAAGACTAATAAGTAAATCCAGAGCTGACTATATGACTCTCAGTTACCAAAAAAAAAAAAAGATAGTAGAATAAGATAAACTATCAGATAATCTGATTAAGAAAAAGTAAATATAAGAAAATTAAAAGAATTATAAAAGAATACTTTTGTAAAAAAGTTGCTAACAAGCTCAAATAGTTTAATGAAATCTTCACAGAAGAAATGAATGGTTAAAATGAGTCAAAGATGTTGAGAAAGTTGACCAAGCCCTCAAAACTAAGAAAACTACTTCTTTAAAGACTATCACTCCAAGAAAGATTCAAAATGATTTTTTTTTTTGAGACGTGGTCTCACTCTGATGCCCAGCCTTGAGTGCAGTGGCACCACCACGGTTCACTGCAGCCTTGACTTCCCAGGTTCAAATGATACTCTTGCTTCAGCCTCCCGAGTAGGTGGGACTATGCAACCACAGCCGGCTAATTTTTGTATTTTTTGTAGAGACAGAATCTGGTTATATTGCTCAGGCTAGTCTTGAACTCCTGACTTCAAGCAATCCTCCCACTTTGGCCTCCCAAAGTGCTGGGATTACACACGTAAGCCACTGAGTTCAGTCTAAATGTTTAAAAATCTTTATTAAATAGATTATCCTTATGGTATTTACACTTTTCCAAATCATTGAGAAAGTTAAATCACTCTTGATTATATGATTCTATATAAATTATTAGATTTTAGAACCAGGAAGTACACTAAAATAATGATACACCATGACCTAGAAAGGTTTACTCAGATTTAACTAAGGTGATCATATAATTTATTGGCTACACTAGAACCTTTAGAGTGAAAGAGGTGGCTACTAATAATTACTCTTTTATATCCAACAGTCAACCCATAAGAAACTGATATTTGTTCCAAATTCAAAATGTGAACAGAATCCAATCCAGTCATTTTTCCATGTTATTCTTATTTCAACTTTGTCTGACCCCCATTAAGCTCTTTCCTAGTTTTCTACAATAGTCCCTAACTGCTCCAGTTTTTGTTGTCTTTGCAATTGAGCAGTAAGGCAAATCCTTTTAAAATGTACATCAGACCTGATGCGGTGGCTCACATCTGTAATCCCAGCACGTTGGGAGGTCAAGGCAGGTGGATAGCTTGAGCTTAGGAGCTCAAGACCAGTTTGGGCAACGTGGCAAAAATACAAAAAATACAAAAATTAGTCAGGCACAGTGGTGCTCACCTATAGTTCCAGCTACTCAGGAGGCTGAAGTGGGAGGATCACTTGAGCTCGGGAGGTGGAGGTTGCAGTGAGCTGACGTTGCACCACTACACTCCAGCCTGGGCAACACAGCCTGGGCAAATGAGACCCTGACTCAAACAAACAAACAAACAAACACAAAACTACAACAGATTATAGCCATTTCCGTTCAGAACTCTCTGAAGGCTTCCTATGTAACTTAGAGTAAAAGTCAAAGTCCCTTTGATCAATAAAGTTCAATATTATTTAACCCCCTCTTCCTGATTCCTACCACCACTTCTCTCCCTCTAGTTCACTCCACTCCACCTACACTTATAACCTCACTATGCTTTGAATTTACAAGTTAATTTCCTGTTTTAGGGTCTTAGCAGTGGCTTTCTCTCTGTCTAGAATGCTTTCCCCACAATTATCAGCCTAACTTATTGGGATTATCAGGATGTCAGCTTCAAGGTTTTGTATGAATGTCACTTTCTAAATGAGGCCTGCCTTTCAACCCTATCTAAATTATATCCACTCACGCCAACTGCACCACCCTACCTGAAGTTTCTTATCTATTTATTTTCTCCTTTGTTACTTACAATGTTCTAACGTGTTATTTATTTACTTACATGTATTGTTTATTTTTGTCTGTAGCTACCAGATTGGTGCAAATGTAATTGCAGTTTTGAACTATGAATTTTAAATTAAACTGAAACACATCTTTTTAATCAAAATAGGAACCATTACAATCAACGCATTTTTGCCAATGAGAAATACGTTTGTTTATTCCTGTAGTGTCAAAATCCATGCTTTGGGATTTGATGAATTGTTAGAAAGCATTTTCTGCATCTTTCTGGTTGTAGAAGCATTTTCCCTGTAAAATATTGTCAAGATGCTTAAAGAAGTGGTAGTCAATTGGTGAGAGGTCAGGTGAATATGGCGGATGAGGCAAAAATTCATAGCCCAATTCGTTCAACTTTTGAAGCATTGGTTGTGAGACCTGCAATCGAGCATTGTCATGGAGAAAAATTGGGCCCTTTCTGTTGACCAGTGCTGGCTGCAGGCATTGCAGTTTTTGGCACATCTCATCAATTTGCTGAGCACATTTCTCAGATGTAATGGTTTTGCCAGGATTCAGAAAGCTGTAGTGGATCAGACCAGCAGCAGACCACTGAACAGTGACCATGACTTTTTGTGGTGCACGTTTGGCTTTGAGAAGTGCTTTGGAGTTTCTTCTCGATGCAGCCACTGAACTGGTCATCACTGGTTATTGTATAAAATCCACTTTTTGTCACACGTCACAATTCGATTGAGAAATGGTTCATTGTTTTTGTGTAAATTAAGAGAAGATGACACTTCAAAACGACAAATTTTGATTTTCACTCAGCTCATGAAGCACCCACTTATCAAGCTTTATCACCTTTCCAATTTGCTTCAAATGCTACATGACTGTAGAAGGGTTGATGTTGAGTTCTTCGACAACTTCTTGTGTAGTTGTAAGAGTATCAGTTTCAACAATTGCTCTTGACTGGTCGTTGTCAACTTCCGATGGCCGGCCACTATCTTCATCTTTCAAGGCTCTTGTCTCCTTTGTAAAAATTCTTGAACCACCACTGCATTGGATGTTTGTTAGAGCTCCTGGGCCAAATATGTTGTTGATGTTGCACGTTATCTCCACTGATTTACGACTCATTTTTAACTTGAATGAGAAAATCACTCACATTTGCTCTTTGTCTAACATCATTTCCATAGTCTAAAATAAATATGAAATAAACAGCAAGTACTAAGTCATTAGCAAAATAAAATAAACTGAGAAATGAGCATTAAAATAATGTATAACATAACCACATTTATTTAAGAATATGTTTCAATATCAAATAGCAAATTTCAACAATGCAAAAACTGCAATTACTTTTGCACCAACCTAATACAAGGATGTAAGTACCTCAAGGCCACAATTTCTTTCCCTTTTTTTCTCTTTTGTTCTCTTTGTGCTTCTTGGCTCACATTAGATGGTCAATAAATAGTGTTGAATTAGTGGATAAGAGTTAAACATTTTCTCCTGAAAATTTTCTATAATTTCAATTTGACTCATTATATAGATTCTGGTTCTTGTGGGCATATTATTCAGTTTTCTCATAGACCTGTCTGATAACTCCAGTATCTAGATCTCCTATGGGTCTCTTCCTACTGTCCATTATTTCAGACATTCCTGTTCTTTCTCTATATACCCTGCTATTTTTTATTGAATATCTATCTGACCTTTTCTTATGAAAAAAATTGCAGAAGTAATTTGAGATGCTGGATGATGTTACTTTCCTCCAGAAAAGATTTACCTTTGCCCTTGGCAGGCAGTTACATGAGAGAGGGAGAGTACTTTCTTTTAGGACGTGAAATGATTCAAAACTAAACTTCAGTCTTTATAAGAATTGGTCTTTTTTGGATAGCCATTACTCAGAAATACTGCCCTTCACAGGTCCTAGCTGAAAGATTGGAGTATTTTTTCATGCCCTTCTTCCTTGGCAAGTCCGGAACTCTAATTTTTAGCCTGCTGAGCACCACAAGGTTGCCCAAAGTTCTTTTGAGTTATCCAGGCTCTCAAATACCTTGCTGGGGAAAGCAGAATTGAATATCGGGTTCATACACCTACACTCCCCTACTCCTCAGGATTTTAGCTCTCTAAATCATTTCTTCCCTGGTATCACTCAAATGCTATTCAACTTGTCTAGACTTTTTTGTTTTTTTCTTACAGCAAGAAGTTTGAATGATATAAGCTAATCACCATATTGGAAGCAGGATGTCCCAAGATTTACTGGCTATTCACTAGAAATCTTTGCATATGAACACTTTACATAAATTTTAAACAATGCATTAAATGTGAGTCAGCTATTTCCAACAAATTTGTTTCTTGCTTTTATAAAACCATACATTTAAATATTACTTTAAACACTTAAATCAAGATATTATTTATATAAAGATGGTTTTCCAGATTATAAGTATTACAGAGGAACATTTCACAATGAGTATTTTATCTTAAGAGATATCTTATCACCCCACTTGCCCCTCCCTCTCCAAAAAAAAAGTTTATATTCAGCTATGTTTGGGAATTTCCACATAACATGTACCTAGCTCGGGGACGTGGGGTATGTTTGCATTTTAAATGTTCTGAAGTGTTATACTTTATAAAGATTTGCTTTAAAAACAAGCAAACAATTTTTCTACCTTATTTAAGGAGATAACTTTTAAAAAAATATTTACTGGTATTCCCAAGGAAGTGGTTTTCCATGGGACATTCTTTAGGTAACCCTGTTCTAGAGGAAACAGAAAAATATAACATAGAGTCTCTACCTTCAAGGGATTTTTAATTAGTTGGAGAGAAAAATATATTCATATTAATTAACCTGGAATATACAATTCAACTCACTTTACAAGAAACCAACACAAAAGAAGTCACAAGAAGTCATGGTTAAGGGTGAACCTGATTATCCAGTCCTTTGCGATCAAGAAGGGTATAGTACTAAAATATCAAAATCCATGCCACGGTTTAACTCAATTAGCATTATGAATTTGCAACAATGAATGTAAAGTCTTTGAGGTCAAATAATAGAAGAATAATCTTTAAAAATTCCAGTGCTGAAATAATGTTGTTTGCCTACCAAGGGTCACAATACTTTTTCTTTATTAACTTGGAAGGTTTAGAGTACTTTCTGCAAATCTAGTGCAATAAAAATGAAAGCCATTAAAATAGCCTTGCTCCCTTGGGTAACAAAGCCTGGACGTTACAAGATATTTAAAAATAGCACACAACAGGCTTTTCTTATATATTTCTCATTAACTTTTTAAAGCTCCTGACTTTGTGGAATCACTGCAGTAAGTTCTAAGTGATGCATAAAATGGAAAAGAAAATGTAGGCTATCCTCACTTCCTCCTGGGCAAGAGCACACCTGGGTTTTGTTTGTTTGTTTTGTTTGTAGCTAAATTACTGTCACCATTGTTATTTCCTTCTATACAAACCTTTTAAAGAAACAGCATAACCACACAAACATGCACTGGGGAAACACATAAAATCAAAACTTCAGAATTCATTCGGATCACAACACATATTACCTACTCTGATCTGGTATTTCTAGCTTTTATTATCTGTTCTCTCTCTCTCTCTCTCTCTCTCTGTCTCTCTTCCTTCCTCCCTCCCTCCCTTTCTCCCTCCCTTTCTCCATCACGTCACAAATCAGACGCTCCCTCAGCCATCCACAGGCCTAAGTGGTCAAGCTTGCTTTATAACCAATCCTCTGACAAGGGATGGGATTAGAGAGTCTCTGAAACAGAAAGAGAAAAGAATTTCCCTGTTGGAACCAAAACAGTAGCATCATAGGCTATCTCTGTCATTACTTACTATTCAAGCAAGAATCTCCATCATGGTATTTGTGATTTCAGAAATACTGATATTCATTGTCTTCTATGAAATAAAAATGCATTTTGCCTGTTGATGTGTATAGCAGTCAGCTAATTATAGAACTTTAGGGAACAGGTGGTGATAGTGACAGGAGGCAGACAAATCCTAGGCAGATGGGGTGGGTCCCCAGTAAAACCCCACCTTCAATCCAAGAACAGCCTGAAGGCTGAAAGGTTAGACTGCTGGTTCTAGATGAAACCCGCAACCCAGAGTGAGAACGTCTGTTCCTGTTTGCCCGCCCTTTCCTGGTTGGTTCTTTTTGAGTAATGTTTTTTAAATGACAGAATGTCACCTTTTTTAATACTACCTACAGCCTGCTCCTCCCCTTTCTTTGTCCATAAAAACCCCACTCTCAGCCACACTGTGAGAGAAACCACGTGACTTCAGGTGGCTGCCCACCTGCACATCCACTCATTGCTGAGAGGTGTTTTGTCACTCAATAAAATTCTTCTCCCCCTTTCTCACTTTTTGTCAGCATGTTCTCATTATTCTTGGACACAGGACAAGAGCTTGGGACCCACCAAACGTGGGTACAGAGAAGGCTGTAATATCATGGCCCTGTGCCCTTTACCAGTGGATGGTAGCCACCCCATGCAATGAAAGCAGTGGCAGGGTTGAGCCAGCCTTGGAGTTGTAGACACCAGAGCAGGGCAAAGGGCTGACAGAGCTGTTAACATGCTGCCGTCTGTTGGGGTGTGGATGGGAGGACTAAAAGAGCTAATTAGCATGCTGTAACATCACATCCCCTCTGGGGCTCTCGGGTCATGGGCACCCCTGCCTAGGCATCACCATGTCTCCCTACTCTGGATGCTGAGGTATACCACGGGAGTGGCTTGTGATATGCCTGGTGCGGCTGCAAGCACCACACAGAGCCTGCTTCTGTGCCAGCACTTGGAGTGCCCAGCTGGGCCACACACTTGCTCCCTGACACACCCCCTCCCACCAGGGGCTGAGTGTATAGTTATGGTGGCTGTGGGATCAATGCCGGAGTGCCACCGGTCACAGTCCACCAGGCCGAGTGGACAGGGTGTCTCCTGTGGCAAACCTGGGCCCAAGTAAGGCCCGCGCAAGGGCGTCACCAGCCAGGGGTCACCAGCTGACAAGTGACTGAGAAAAATCCTACATCAGAGGTTCAATAGTGTGTTTTTGGCCACAAGGAACAAAATAGCCACCAAAAAAAGAATTTATAAACAGTACGGGCTAATTTTTCCCACATAGTGAAGAGTTGATAGATATGCAAATTAGGGTGGGTTAAGTGACTCAGCGATAATCAGTTATCAGGACTCTGTATCAGTGTCTCTTGGTCTTCAACTCACGGTCACAAAGTGACTGCAGTTGTGCAGCTATTATCCTCATAGGACAACATCGAAAAGTAGAAAGGAAGTGGCAGCAATGTCTTCTCTCCTAATGCTTTCATTCAAGGAAAAATAAATATTTCCTAAAAGTCGGTGTAAACTGCTTTTCTGTCTCACTGGCCAGTATTCTATCTCCTGCTGTATTTTTAGCCTCTGTAGTGGTAGCTGGAATCTTCTGGCAAGAAAAAATGAGGCTGGTCTTCAAGTATCCAAGAGTATCTGGCACAGGAAGAGGTAGAGGATGTGCTTTCCTTCTTGTATGGACTACTGATCCTGTTTAGAGAAATATGCATTTTACACTATGAATTTTACTTTTATCTGACATTAGATCCATTCTTGTTTTGGTTCCATTAGATTAAGAAAAATGTTATTGATTTTAAAAGTTTAAAAGGTATGTTTCACTTATTCATTTTTTAAAATATTATGAATCTTGAATATTGTTGTTTTGAAAGAGTTTTTGGTTTGTTTCAAACCTCCTTGGAGCATAAAGGGGAGAGGCAGGTCAGAGGTAGTATTAGAAAAGGCAACATTTGATCACTTAAAAAGCATTATTCAAAAAGAACCAATCGGGAAAGTAGGGGGGCAAACAGGAACAGATAGTCTCACTCTGGGTTGAGAGTTTCATCCAGAACTAGCAGTGTAGTCTTTCAGCCTTCAGGCTGTTTTTGGATTGAAGGTAGGGTTTTACTGGGGACCCGCCGCATCTGCCTAGGATTTGTCTGCCCCCTGTCACTATCACCGCCTGTCCCCTAAAGTTCTATAGTTAGCTAACTGTTACACACATCGAGAGGCAAAATGCATTTTTATTTCATGGAAGACAATGAATATCAATATTTCTGAAATCACAGATACCAAGCTTGACCACTTAGGCCTGTGGATGTCCAAGGGAGTGTCTTTATGTATACACGTTTTGTTGTTCTGTAAAGTAAGTCTAAAGCTTTTGGCAGATTTTGAAAGTGTATATCACTCCCTAGAAATTTAGAATAATCAGTAACAATGATTGTTTCTAATAATTCAAGGTATTTGTATAAACTGTTTTAGGACAAATCCTTCATCTACATTTTAGAGACAGCATTGATTCAATAATCTCATTCTGTTTAGATTAATAGTTTCACAAATGCATTTTTGCAGTTAACTCCCATAACATTTGTTGCTTATCCATATTATAGAACAAGGGAGAAATTATTGATCTTCTTCATGCCTGAATCCAGAAAAAGTCAATTGATAGTGAAAACCAGAGGGTATTTCCATAGTAAAATGTAGGTGGTAAACTCATTTTTTATTTTCTTTCTGTGCTTTCTCTTTCAGCTGTTCAGTAAGAGCTTATTGAGTTCTTGCAGTGTGCCACTGTTTTATTTCCATTGTTTCATGAAACTGCAGACAAAGTAAGCTCTGGTGACATTTGTCCAAGGTCAAACAACTAACAAGTTTTGGAGATTCAAAGCAGGACATAGACACCAAGTCCAAGATTCCTTTTACACTGTCAAAACTAGCTTTTTTTTTCTTTCAAAAACTATTTAGAGTGTAATTGGTATGACTAAACAAGAAGAAAAATCTTCTCTGACAGTGCTACATGTTTAGTTGGTATAAACAGGTGATAATTCACAGAATTCAAGGTAAACCTTCAAAAATACTTTCAAAAATGTCTCTTCAGTGACAACATTGCACTTCACTTGACTACATTAAAACTCTTCATATTATGTATATTTGGTAATATGGGATACACATATGCTCACATAACCAGAATCAAAAATCCAAAAGAATCTATCCATTTTTCTGAATTTATATGCATAATCGTAATATAGTATCAAATATATAGAAAAATAATAAAATATTAAAATTGTCTTTTATTCTGTGAGAAAAATAGTAGGCAATTCTTGTTATATTTCTATTTTGATCATTGAGAGTTATAAATTTAATTAAATGTAATTGTTTCCCTCAATCTCGTGCTATGGATAATTTAAATCTTCATTTAAATGTTAATTGCCAGTAACATCAAAGAAAGACCTTAATAATAACATTTTATTCTGCTTTAATTTTATAAAATTCAGGATATTTGTTTTGTTATAAAGTATGATATAACATAATGATTATGAAAAGGTAAAGATGAATATAAATTTCTACAATAGTCTTCAAACAATTTCACATAGTGATTTTCAGAAGAGTCAAATGTACTGTTTTCATGTTAGTTGCAACAAATGGAGCTTGCAATTCAGATAGTTGCAGTCAAGCTGCAAAACTCTTCCTCATTCAAAAGAGGAAATGATTACTTTCTGGTCTTTTCATTAGTTATCAGCAAGTTGCTACAATTAGATTAGGCATGGATGAAGACCTTATTTTCCATTTCATTCTGTGTTAACATTATCTATGCAGTGCATATTGTGTAGTTAATAGAAGTTTAAGGGAAAAAGGTTAAATAGATTTATAATTTTGATGGACTCAGTAAGAAACAGTGCTACACAGTTGCCTGGTCAGACTGAAAATCAATTTGTGAATATGAAAATGTGAACCGCATTTAGTTCCAAGCAGAACTATTGCTAGGCCATCTTTGGGGAGATGCTGGACTACTGTTTTCATTAGGTGCATCTGGGATGCCTAAGAATAGGTTGTTCTTCGAATGTGAACAATTCTAAGAATCTCATATTGAGCCACTTGGTTCTTTCAGCATTAGCAAAGATAGCTCACTGACTTAATATTGTGCCAAAGAGACCAAGTTGCAAGTACTTAGTAAAGGCCTAGTGCTCAAATATTTCCAATTGTACTCTTGCACCTTTACCACTGCCATGAGAACATGACCAGGATGGCCTGATGAAATATGAAAACTGCATGGGTGAGTGGCCCCTGTTGCTCCAGCCAACAGCCGGCCAAATGCCAGACATGTGTGTGACCCCAGCAGAGACCAGAACTGCCCAGCCAAGTTCAGCCTTAATCATCAGTCTGCAAACTTGTAAGCAAAATTAATCTTATTATTTTCAGTCGTTATGTTTCAGGATGGTGGATTATGCAGTACTGTGTGGCAGTAGGAAACATACACTTTAATAAACACCATCTCATACTAAGAGATAATAATGGGGATTGATTAGAACCATATCATTAGTGCCTTCTTGGCTGGGGGCAGAAGGTAGGGCAAGACAAAAAACAATAGGATTTTTTTTTTTGTTCTATGTAGCAAAAGTACCAGATTTATCTTCTTCTATTGAGGATAGAATGAGAATGGCCCTAACAGACCTTATACAGAAAAGCAAAGCTGCTACACTACAAGCTGTCAGTGTTAAGGCTGGATGAACCAAGGCAGAGTCAGTGTTGACAATAAGCTAAGAGTTGAGAAGGGAAGTAAAAGAGATACCTCTGATACTCACAATAATCCTGCAGGCAGATTTGATTACTTCCTACTAAATGAGCAAACGAGGCCAGACTTATTGTTGGTCAGTACAATTGCCAGATTCAGCAAATAAAAATACAGGATGCTCAGTTAAATTTGAATTTTAGATAAATGACAACAGTTTATTAAAATCACATCCCATACACTGGGCATGCTGTGTATTTTCCAGGAATTTTACTTCCGGGGGAGAGGATTTGGGGAATAGAGAACTGATTCAGTTTTAAAATTACACTTTTCCTGTCTCTTTCTGATTTTTATTTTCCTGTTAGTAGCCTAAGGAATGATGTACAAAAGTACCTTCTTTGCCATTTTGTAGGATAAGTGATGAACCATTACTACATATGAAGGTAGAGTTCAGTATAGACTGTGGATCTAGTAGAAAAATCTAAATTTTCCAGTCCCTCTTCCACCTATGTCACTTGTAAATTCACCCATAAACAACATGACAAACCAGACACTGGACAACTCCCTCTTTACTTATCTTTAAGCTACCCATTTGTAGCTGACTTGGCTTTATACATAGTCCATTCCCAAACACTTTACATATAGAACTGTTTTCAAAGTTATGTTGTCTTTTTGTTTTTATAATTATAAAATAATATATGATCATTGTAAACTAAATCAGAAAATAATGGAAGAACATTAAGTTGAAAAGAGAAAACAACACAAATATCTGCCTCTGAAATAATAACTCTTAACATTCAGGTAAAAATCCTTCAACTTTCTTTATGTACACAGGCAAATATATGTATGTTGTTTTTCCTCACATAGAAATAGAATTGTTATACATGTCACTTGGTAACCTGTTAGCCTGACTTAACATGTTATGGATTTTTTTCAATGTCAATAAATATACATTTACAACCTTGATTTTAATGACTGCAGTCAGTGAGTCAACAATATTTATTGAGCTCTTACTAAATGCAAGACATGCTGTATTTCACTGCATGTATACCCCATGATAGATTTAACAAATTCCCTATAGTCAGGCATTTTATGCTGTTTATAATTATTCACTAGTATAATCACACTTACAATGAATATGCTTGTAAGCCTACAACTCAACTGATAGAAGTAGATGGGTTCAGGCACACTAGAGAGGAGTAAATATTTTTGGAAATGTTCTGATTGTAGGAGGGCAGATTGCATGCAGATTTTCAATTTTTATGGATATTATTTGACATTTAATCAATAGACTATGAAAAAACTAGTCAATCGGTGAATCGGTCAGCTCTCTTCTTTGTATTATTCCTGATACCTTTTCTTTTTGCCTCTGGTATACTTAATAGGAACAATTATACTCCCATGAGAAAGCAAGCAAGAGTATGAGAAAAAGCATCAATAAGTACATTCTTAGAGGGTTGTATCCATGCCAGCATGTACAGCATTCAGGCATGTACATTCTTTCATTCATGAAGTATTTACCAATTGTCAAAAATGTACCAAGTCCTATGCTGGGTATCGCAAACAAAAGGACAGAATGGCTCCTTCCAAATGTTTTACAGTGTGACCAGAGGCACATTGCTTACCACTTTCAAAGGTCTGTTCTTCAGCTATTAGAGTATATGGAGACTGCCCAATTCTTCATACTTTCTCTAATAACAAGTATATATCCTTTGCCATTTTAATACAATAAATAATCATATAAAATGCTATTGTGACTAGTTGTAGGTTAAACTAAAAAGTTGGGATAATGCAAGAAGTCATAAAAATAATAGATGAGTCACTTAGACATTTAAACCTATTTAAAATATATTAAGGTGTCTTTATTCCTAATATTTTCATGTATGGGCAAAGTTTTCCTATTTTGGACATGTGTCTGTTAAAGCAAATCCAAGTGAATTACAAACACATTTGAAAGTATTATTCTGGAGGTGTTGCAAAAAGAGACATAGTTCTATATAATATCCATTCAAAAATGTTTAAGGGCAAATAACATCTTTAGTGGGAAAAAAAGGAGTACTAAATACACACTCTAGCATGAAAAAAAGTATTTAAAAATGTAGGCTAGTCACAAAATTGGTTAAAAGCTGGATTAATCAGCTTTTGATGCAAAAATACTGTATAACAAACAATACAAAATTCAATGGCTTTGACAACACTATGTTAATTTTCATTCATCACTGCTCTGCATATTAGCTACAGCTCAGCTTCAGTGTCACTCCGTTCAGTGGGACTCATCACCAGACTACAGGCTGCTGGTTGGATTCAGATTTTCTGCATGTGTCTCTCATTTTGAGACTTGGACTGAAGGAAAACTCAGGCTGACGATCAGTCTGGGGCATGATCTTCTCTTGGTGGGTGTCAGACGCTCAAGAGGGCTTGTAGGAATGAGCCAACCATCTTAAGGCCTTACCTAAGAACTGACACCCTATCACTTTTATCCACTTTCCATTGGCTAAAATCAGTCACATGGGCAAGCACCATGTCAGTGGGTTGGGGAAATATAAAGAAGAAATGAGGTGAGTGAATAGTGAATATAACATTATCACTCATACTCATTATCAGCTAGAAAAATTAAAAATTATTATCAAAGATGGGCCAGTTAATGAGATTTGTTGCAAATTAATACAAACATCAAACAACAAAGTGTTGCTTCATACAGGCTAAACATAAATTGTTGAAGTATGTTATTAGAAACCCTATATGGCAAAATTTGGATTTCTATCAGGATTGAAATCTTTCAATATTTTGTCTTTTTAAATAACTGATCAGATTTTCTTGTATAAGTCATACTTATACAGAAGTCATCCACTCCCATAAGTCATCTTCTATGATTTTTATTTTCTATTCTGTGAAAGGGGAGAGAAAACCAAAAGTACTGTGAATGCATAGTCCTTCTAGATTTTTATTGTTTCTCTTTCTCTTACAGTTTATCTCACCTATATGTAATTCAATATCGACCATTTTTTTCCTGACTTACATTTAGTAAAACTTTCTATGCACTCAACTTAACTTTCATGGAAATACCACTTTTTTTCCTCTAGCAGCATGTAATTAAATTATGTGATTATAATGACAAGTATTGCTATTATAAAATGGTTTGAGAACAAACATATAGTATGTGTGGGGCTTAACTGGTAAGAGCAGAAATGCACTGCTACTTGCCGTAGTACTTGGGTGTCCTTCCTATTAACACATCATTGTGTTTTAGGATGGAATGGAGGGCTAATGATTTAGTTTTCATGTCTTTGATTATTAAAAGAGTCAAATGTAATTTTGAAACTTTTATTTTAAGTTCAGGGGTATGTGTGCAGGTTTGATATATAGGTAAACTTGAGTCATGGTGAGTCAAACATTTTAAATACATGTATAAGCCATATATATTTCTGAAGGAGTTTATCATTTTGTTTATAAATATAAAATTAGAGTTTTTATAATCTAGTAATCTGTGGCAATATTACATATCAAGCTAATGGAATGAATTTAATGAGCTTCAAAGACAGGACATTTATTAAAATAATAACATTCATAAATTAATTGACATCAACATACTATTTACAAAAAGTAATGGTTTATACCTAAATATACACGCAAATTTAGTGGTATTATTATGTGGGACATGTCCTGTTTGTATATTAATTTTGGATATAATAAAGTTTTTGTGTACGTAAGTTTCCACTTATTTCCATGAACATTAATGTATATTAGGTATTTGATTAGAAAGAACATTACTCATCAACAAGAAAGTTTATTTAAAACCCCCAACTCCCTCAATTGCTTGGTTCTCTTTCTCTATCTAAATAAGTTATTTTTTCCTTTTTCTCCAAGATCAGTTATTGGGATCAAAGCTTCACTGATGGTTTACCTTATATGTCAACTTTTGGATATAATAAAGGTTTTGTGTACATAAAAACCTCTGCTTATTTCAATGACCATTAATGTATATTTGGTATATGATTAGAAAAAACATTACTCATCAACAAGAAAGTTTATTTAAAAAAAAAACCCCAACTCCTTCAGTTGCTTGGTTCTTTCTCTCTATCTAAATAAATATTCTTTACTTTTTCTCCATAATCAGTTGTTGGATCAAGGCTTCAGTGATGGTTTACCTTATGTGTCAACTTCACTGGAACACAAGGTGCCCAGATATTTGGTTAAAGATTATTTTGAGTGTGCTTGTAAGGGTGTTTCTGGAGAAGAAACACATTTCAATCAGCAGACTGAGTAAAGCAGATTACCTGCCCAATATGGGTGGCCTCATCCAATCCAGTGAAGGCCTGCAGAGAACAGAAAAGCTAAGAAAGGTAGAATTGGTTCTGTTTTTCTTTGAAATGGGACATTGGTCTTCTGCATTCAGAGTCAACTTATACGATCAGCTCTCCTGGTTCTCAGGCCTTTAGACTCACATTAGACTTATGCCATCAGCTTTTCTCAGTTCTTATATATATCAGACCCAGAAAAGCTGCCAGTGTTTCTGGACAACGAAGTTCAAGCTGAGGTGGTCTTGGATGAAGATGAGGAACTTATTGGGATATATAACAGCTCTGATATATATCAGACCCAGAAAAGCTGATGGTATAACACTAGTATGAGTCTGAACACCTGAGAACCAAGAGAACTGATGGTGTAAGTTCCAGTTTGAACATAAATATGTGTGTATGTGTGTGTGTGTATAAGTGTGTGTGTATATATATATATATATATATGACACACAATGAGATGAAGTACCCGTGTGTGTGTGTGTGTGAGTGTGCACATACATTTGTGTGGCTACGCAGCCAAGCCATATCATTTTATCCCTTGCCCTTCCCAAATCTCATATTGAATTCTAATCCCCATGTATGAGGGGAGGGAACTGGTGAAAGGTGATTGAATCATGGGGGCAGATTTCCCCCATGATAGTGACTGAGTTCTCACAAAATCTGGTGGTTTAAAAGTGTGGCACACTCCCCTCATTCTTTCCTGCTGCCTTGTGAAGACATGCCCTGCTTCCCCTTCACCTTCTGCCAATCTTTATAAATTACCCAGTCTGAGGTAATTCTTTATAGCAGTGTGGGAATGAATTAATACAGAAAGTTGGTACCAGGAGTGAGATATTGTTACAAAGATACCTGAAAATGTGGAAGTGACTTTGGAACTGGGTAACAGGCAGAGGTTGGAATGGTTTCAAGGGCTCAAAAGAAGGCAGGAAGATGAGGGAAAGTTTGGAGAGATCTGTGGAACTTTGAACTTGAGAGAGATGATTTAGGATATCTGGTGGAAGAAATTTCTAAGCAGCAAAGCATTGCAAAATGTAACCTGGCTTTTTCTAAAAATGTATGCTCATATGCATGAAGAAATAGATGGTTTGAAATTAGAACCTATGTTTCAAAGGGAAGCAGAGCACAAAAGTTTGGAAAATTTGCAGCCTGACTATGCAGCAGAAAAAGAAAATTCTGGGGAGGCCTCAGGAAACTTACAATCATGGCAGAGGGTGAAGGGGAAGCAAGGCACGTCTTCACAAGGCATCGAGAGAGAGAGAGTGAGAGAGAGAGAGAGAAGTGCCAGATTTCTAAACCATCAGATCTTCTGAGAACTCAGTATCACAAGAACAGAATGAGGGAAATCTACCCCCATGATCCAGTCACCTCCTACCAGGTCCCTCCCTTGATACATGGGAATTACAATTTGACATGAAATTTGGGTGGGGACACAGAGCCAAACAATAGCAGCCCTTAAAAATTATGCTAAATCTACTCTGTGTTCTATAAATGGAACAACAAAGCCTGGGTAACAACATATCTATTTACAGCATAGTTTATTGAATATATTAAACCTACTATTGAGACCTACTGCTAAGAAAAGAAGATTCAAGATATTTCTGTTCATTGACAATGCATCTAGTCACCCACGAGCTCTGATGCAGATGAGCAAGGAGGTAAGTGCACTGTTTTTGCTTGCTAATACAACATCCATTCTGCAAGCTATGGATCAAGAAGTCATTTTAATTTTCAAGTCTTATTATTTAAGAAATATATTTCATAAGTCTATAGCTGCCATAGATAGTAATTTCTCTGATGGATCTGGGTAAATTAAATTGAAAACCTTCTGGAAAGCATTCACCATTTTAGAACATTTTTGCCTCATGGGAGGAGGCCAAAGTATCAACATTAACAGGAGTTTAGAAGACATTGATTCCCACCCTCATGGATGACTTTAAGGGGTTCAAAACTTCGGGGGTGGAAGTAACTGTAGACGTTGTAGGAATAGCAAGTGAACTAGAATTAGAAGTGGAGCCTGAAGGTGGATTAAATACTGCAATCTTAGGATAAACCTTGAATGGCTGAGGAAGTGCTTCTTATGATGAGCAAAGAAAGTGGTTTCTTGGGATGAGATCTACTCCCGTGAAGATGCTATAAACATTGACGAAGTGAAAACAAAGGATTTAGAGTATTTCATAACTTAGTGGATTAAGCAGTGGCAGGGTTTAAAAGAATTGTCTTTAGTTGTGACAAAAGTTCTATTGTGGGGAAAACATTATTAAAGTGCATCACATGCTACAGAGAAATATTTTATGAAAGGAAGAGTCAATTGATTTGGCAAACTTCATTATTGTCTTATTTTAAGAAATTTCCACAGCCATCCAACTCTGTTGCAACAACCACCTTGGTCAGTCAACAGCAATCAACATGGAGGCAAAACCCTCCACCAGCAAAAGGATTGTGACACTCTGAAGGCTCAGATGATTTTTAGCATTTTTTAGCAAAAAAGTATTTTTTAATTAAGGTACGTACATTGATCTTTTAGACATGATGCTATTACACACTGACTGTATAGCATAAACATAACTTTTATATGCACTGGGAAATGAAAACATTTGTATGACTTGCTTTATTGAAATATTCATTTTATTGTGATAGCCTGAAATTGAAACTGCAATATCTCCCAGATATGCTTGTTTGTGTGTGTGTGTGTGTGTGTGTGTGTGTGTGAGAGAGAGAGAGAGAGAGAGAGAGAGAGAGAGAGAGAGAGAGAGAGAGAGAGAGAGAGAGAGAGAGAGAGAGAGAGAGAGAGAGAGAGAGAGAGAGAGAGAGAGAGGGAGAGAGAGAAAGAGAGAAAAAGAGAGAGAGAGAAAAACAGAGAAAGAGAGATAGATCGTATTTGTTTGTGTTTTTCTGGAAAACCCAGAGTAATAAGCTTCTTTCACCTTGCTAGATCTAAGTCAAAATTAAAGGTCAAGAGGAGGTTTAGAGATTTTCTTGAATCAATGATCCATACTCATACCTATTCTGAAAGGTAGACTCTATTCCTCCTCAAAGAGGGATGCAAGTGGCAGACGTAGAATTATGCCACATGAGGTTAGTTTTCTGAGCTCCATCTGATGTTTCTTAATAGTTGGTAGCAAAATTGAGCTACCAATTCAATACACATTTCTCTAGAGTAGGAATTAGCAATAAGCTAATTGATAAGCTATAATGTCAACCTATTTATGATTTTAAAGTTTGATGGGTTTAGGTCAGCCTGAATACATTTATATTTCACCTCTCAGATTATTTTTGCCCATTGCTTTATCGAATGCTGACACATTAACATCCATTGTGTTAAAATAGGTCCAATGAAGTCCAAACTCAGAGAGAACATAAAAGGTCTGCAATTTCAAGATGGGTTGTAAATCCTTACATAAAGTAGAAAAGGTGGTTAATAACAGGCCTAATTGAGAAATGCAATTTTTGTTGCTGGGGAGCTTTGGATCACAAACTGTTTTTTTCTTTTTTGTATTCATCACAGGCAATTGAACCTGGTGAACGAAAGGAAATTAAGTTAAGGGGAGAAAATTGCTTCCAAATAAAGTTTAGGAAGCAATTTCTACCCATGAGGTAATTAATGAATGAAATGTGTTTCTACATTAGCTCTTGAGGCAAAGCCATTTTAATGAGAAGCCCTCTTGGGGAACGTATTCAAAGTAATCTACCCCAGTGGTCAAGCAGTAGCTGATTTTGAAGTAATGGCAATATGGTCCTTTACAGGCAAGGGGTCTTCTTGCTTAAACAAGGTCATTTCTTCCATTTGAATGACTGCTACCATTCCACAAGAAAATAGAGGAAGGATATTAAGGAGTTTTAGAATTGCTTTGCAGTGATCTTTTGTGTTTTGGCTTTAATTACAAAGTACTGCATGTGTATTATATTAAAACATAATTAAGAAACATAAGTGCAAAAAGCTGAGGATGAGAAGACTCACCAAACATGCCCATGCTTGGGTGCACCCCTCACTTTATTCTCAGAGATAACAACTGTTCTCTCTCTAAATCCAGTCCTGTGCATTTCTTGAGACTGAAAGTATTCTCAGGTTAGGGACGTCACACAGGCTAGTTTTGTCAAACCTTGCTCCTCCCTGTCCTGCAGACAGATTGCTTAGAGAGACCACTCTGGAGGCTTCGGGAAATCTCTTGACCCTGGCTAAAGACCAATGTTTAAGTAACAACATCTAAAAAAGAGAGACTTTTCCTTTCAATGTCCTCTGTGGAAACTTAATGATATGTGACTTTGTTATCACTGCATTGCAATAAAAATCAAATCAGTGTCCAGTGCTGCCTAGCCGTAAGGAAATTTCAAGCAATAATCTTTGAACAAAAAAAATTACTTTTCTTCCTCTGTCTTCACCAGTTTGCGGTAATTACATCTGTCTTGACTGTCTGGATGGCATTTACTTGTAATCCAGAATAAATCTTTTTATGTCCACTATATTCTGAGTTCTTCTGCAAATTATCTGCCAACCGTCATCACTTCACAGGGCTGGTTCAGAATTCTGTAAAAATATTTTGCTGTAGGAGAGTTACTTAGCTTCTTATTTTAAACCAAACAAAAACATACAAAACAAAACAGGGCCTTTCTCTATCACTCAGGCTGGAATGCAGAAACTCCATCATAACTCACTGTAACTTCAAAACCTTAAGCTTAAGTGATCCTGCCCCCTCAGCCTCCCAAGTAGCTAGTACTACAGGTGCATGCCACCATGCCCTTTTTATTTATTTATTTTTTAATTTTTGTAGGCACAGGGTCTTGCTATGCTGCCTACGTTGGTCTTGAACTCCTGACCTCACATAATCCTCCCACTTTAGCCTCCCAGAGTGCTGGAATAACAGGTATGGACCTGTTGGCCAGGTTCCTGATCTTATCTTTCTTACTCTCTGTTCTACCTAGTCTCCAGGACAATCTCCCAAACTGTGGTTTTTAGACCCTTGGGAGGCCCAAAACATATTCTATGGGTTAGAAAAATCTCTCCAAAAAATCGAGTTAGATGTTCACTTTGATGATTACATTTTAAAATATAAAACATAAGTATAGTCTAAATTGTCTATATGATAAGTTTATAATCAAGGATGAATCCACAATTTATGCCTCCACACTTTCTTTTGTGTTTATGATCAAGCTAAAGGAATAGATTCTAGCTTCGTCTTGACTGAGTTAGTAAGCAGCTAATTGATTTCAGGGAGATTTACTTGGTGTCAAAATAGCAATAATCAGTTTATACCTATCTTCATCCTCATGTTAACTTTTTAAGTAATAATAAGCACCAAGTGTTCTTTTGCAAGAAATATTCATAACTAAAATGCATTTTTAGAGAATAAGACTAGCTCTTTATTGAGACTGACTTTCCATTATAAAAATGACATTAGGAAATGATACAATGTGATTTATGATATAATAAATAAAGGACATCTTACAAAACTAGGGAGGAAGGTGATGGCCAGAGAACACCTCTGAAGTTTAGGTGTGAAGATAAGAGTTAACTCTTACTCCACACTAATCTCCATGTTACAGAGATTTGGGGCAAAGCCTGTGCAAAAGAAACACCCATGTGAGATGTGGAAGTAGGAAAGTATGCTATTTGCACAACAGTTTATGCATTTTAAAAAGAAGACCTTATATTAGATAGGTTCTCTAGAGGGACAGAACTAATAGGATAAATGTATATATGAAAGGGATTTTATTAAGTAGTATTGACTCATACCATCACAAGGTGAAGTCCCACAATAGATCATCTGCAAGCTGAGGAGCAAGGAAGACAGTCTGAGTCCCAAAACCTCAAAAATAGGGAAGCCGACTTTGCACCCTTCAGTATGTGGCTGAAGGCCTGAGAAGCCCTGGCAAACCAGTGGTGTAAGTTCAAGAGTCCAAAAGCTGAAGAACTTGGAGTCTAATGTTCAAGGACAGGAAGTATCCAGCATGGAAGAAAGATAGAGGCCAGAAGACTTAGCCAGTCTAGTCTTTACACGTTCTTCTGCCTGCTTTTATTCTGGCTTCACTGGCAGTTTGGATTGTGTCCACCCAGGTTGAGGATGGGTCTGCCTTTCCCAGTCCACTGACTCAAATGTTAATCTCCTTTGACAATACCCTCACAGACACACCCAGGAGCAATACTTTGCATCCTCCAATCCAATTAAGTTGACACTCAGTATTAACCATCACATACCTCAATGGTTTTATTTGGTACACTATCCAATAATCATGCAATGTAGGTAAAGAGTTTATTGTTATTATCCCTTTATATGGGTCAACTTTCACTCATAGAAGTTAAGTAACTTAGCTTGAGTCACATAGCTCACAAGTGATCGTGCTAGGACCTGACACCATGACATTGCTATTTTGCTGGCCATTTTTACTAATCCACATTTTCTACTTCAGGACTTGAAATGGCCTGAAGAGCACTCCATCTTTCCCTAGTTTATCTCTGTCCTGGTTATCTTCCAACCATGTAATGGACACTGTTAGGTAAGCAATTATACACCCCAGATGCTTTGTGAATTAAAAACCTGTTGAAAAGTTAATGATGAGTGAAATCCAAAAGGCCAATATATATTTAGTGTCTGTTCTGTTCCAGCAACTTTAGGAGCACTGAGTTGGCCAATAGAGATGCACCAAGTCCTGTTTCCCAAATCAACTTAAATTACTTCTCACTTCACCTGTTCCAATCTGGTCTCTGGGTTGACTCCTCTTTGCATCTGTGCTTGGTCCTTGTTTCCACCTCCAGTGCCTCTGGTTTAGAAGATCTGTTAAATACTCACTTTCTGTCTTAAACTTACAGTCTCCTTTCAGTTCCTTTCTAATACTAGTCCTCTGACTTCTGACACAATGTCCACTGCTCTGGCCTTCAGGAGCTGAATGACTAAGTTTACCTTCTGTTGGGGTGAGTAATCAAAGATGTTATTCATAGAATCAAACAAATATTAAAAAGTAGAGGGACATACAACAACTACTGAATTATCTTTTTAATTATACAACTGTCTGCTTGACTAGTTGGCTTTGATTATTGTCTAAAATATTTCTCTTTTCATTCTTATCATGTTTGGTGTTACATATTTTAGTAAATTTCTCACAAATCATCCTGTATTCTCATCCTGTATCTAACTTGAGGCCATACTCAGCATTTTGTACACCAATCCCACCCATCACCAAAGAAAAGCCAACAAAACAAACAAAAACTTCACTTCCAGAAGATGTTAGTCAGTGTTACGTTTTCTGTAGAATATAAGGAGAGAAGTGGAAGAAAATTCAAATGGTAAGTTATACAGAAAAACTTAAAATTTCTGATTAAATACATTTACTCTGTTACAAAGTTCCTCTCTAGCTGCCAGCCATCTATTCAATTTATCTTCTTTCCTTTTCCCCTTCTCCCTACATCTGTTCAAATCCCTTCTGTTGTCCAGAAACTTCTTAGAAAGTAGTTCCATTGTTATGCAATCATGAGCTTGGGGCTTACTGCTCCCAAGTGACTTCTCTCCAAGCTAAATTTTTAATCCACAGAACAAATTTTCGGGGGGGTGGTTGTTGTATAGAGTCACGGGAATGACAGCAGTGGTGGAGTTGATTCTAGCTCCACATTCTTGATGTTAAGAACAAAAGTAGTATTGCATTTTCAGATTTTGTGCCACTTTTGATAATATAAAACACTCTTCTTGATGTTTCATTAACTCATACTAGGATTTTGTATAGGAGCATTCAGATTTAATAATAACAATATCATCCACTGCCCAGCCAATGCACTAGAGCACAGGTGGAAATAAAGTCATGTAGCTGGAGCTAAAAATCTTTCCACAAAGAATCTTTGACACATTCATAGTCCTTTTAAACATATTAGTGAGTTTGGTTCTCAAAATAACCTAATAAGGTAAGTAGGGCAGGTGGTGTTATATCTATTACACATGTTGAGAAATTCAAGGTTTACTGAGTTCACAAAAGAGTGCGTAATAAAGTTGGAAAGCTGAAACTCATGATATCTGTGGGTCTAATAGTCTCAGATAGTCACGAGCACCAGCCACCAAGTATATCTGGCTGTTCTTCTGGACACAGTAGGCTTATGCTTTTTCACTCCATTTGATGATAAGCGGTGTGATTTGCTTTGGCCAGTGCAACATGGGTGAACATGATGTGTCACTATGGGCAAAAACTTGGAGAGCCATCAAGGATTCTCCTCATTCCTTTCCATCTGCCATGGTGATTGAGAAAGCATGGGTCAAAATGGAGCCTTTTAAATCTTATCCTTAGGTGTCTGCAATAAGAACGGCACCACTGTCAACTGGCATCATTGGACACATAATTTAGAATTTTTATGACATTTTATGAGGTTAAGAGACTGATTTTGGAGTTGCCAGTTGCTCCAGCATAACTAACCCTATCCTGAGTTATACGCCTTTGACTTCTATTCTTACTCCTCTCATGCAAACTCCTCACATGGTGTGATGAAATAGTCAGAGAGCAATTGGACAACAGATCTGAATCACAGGGCAACTTGATGTTGCCCTGGCTATTACTGGTAGCTATAGTTAATAAAGAAAATTACAGTACTCTTTATTTATAGTAATTTTTTTTTCCCTAACACAAGAGTGAGAACTTTTGCTGTTCACCACCTGCCAAAGGGAAATACAACATAATTCAAGGTAACTGAAGGTCACTCATGAATCGCCACTGTGGAGAATTATATCCAAAATTTGTGCAAAGCATTTTCAGGTCACATCCTGAGTGGTGAGGGCAGCAAGGAGCAAAAGAAGAGTGAAAAACATTGTGTTACTGCTGAAAAACAAAAATCAGAGAAAAAGATTAATAGTGGTGATTAAAGAACTAGAAAGCATTTTCTCCAGAAATCCAAGCTGTGCTGGGAATAACACAGCAGAAGTTGAGAAATTCATAAGACAACCACAAATAGAAAATGATAGGGCAAGTGTGGGTGTGATTAAGGATGACTCCGGAAACTTCAACTTCAGCATTCTTTCTTCTTTGCCCCTTCTCCTAACTCAGTAAAAGTAGGGACAGTTATAAAGTCAATGAAAATCAGGAGTTTGTGAAATGTCTAAGCTTTCTATATTTGCTTACAGATTCAGTGCTTGTTATAAAGCTGTTTTTCCTGTGAGTTCTATCAAGAATAGTGAGTATTCCAAGATGGGGTGGGTGGTGGCAATTCTAAGTAAAGTAAGCAGCCTCAAAAATGTGACTCGAGGCTTCATGAAAGAGTTTTGCCTTCACTGTGTTTTCCAATGCTAACTCAGGGCATGGACACATTGAGGGACCACCTGAATATCAAAATTTGAGGGGGTAATTAAGGCCTATCTGCTTTTCCAAAGACAAAAATGGTTTATCCTTCTTTCTTCATCTTTTCTGTCTTTTACAAATGAGCTTCTTTTAAACAACTCTCTACACTGAAAATTGCAACTATCAAGTTTTCCTCTGTTGACATTCTTCTGAAATAGTTATTTCTGTTCACAGGTAGAGTTGAATACACAGCAAAGATATTTCTAGATAATCGCTTCTCAGAATGTAATATGCATATGAACCACTTGAGGACCTTGCTAAAATGCAGATTGTGATACTGTAGGATTTGGGATGGCCTTGAGATTCTGCATTTCTAATAATTCCCTAGGTGATACTGATGCTGTTCATCTAGGGATGATCCGTGAAATAATATGGATATCAAGTCTCAGAGCAGGTAAGTAACTTACACAGGACCACAGCAAGTACATGGTAAAACCATGGTTAGAAGGCAAATCTGTCTGCCTCCACATCCTGTGCTCTTGGTCAATAATGTAATGCCTCCCCACAGAGATAGGCACCGACGGGCATTCTCTGAGAAGAAAGATAATAGCATGAAGACAATGGATTGCTAAGCTACAGAAAAGAAATCAGACATATCAGATGTCATTCACTTTGGGAAATATATGTCTTAAGCTCAAAAACATTTAAATTAGACAATTTCAGCCTTACAGAACACTAGCTGTTTTCATAGCTTCACTTCATAAAGTTCCACCATTCCCCCACTGAAAAGAGACAATAAAAGAGATTTTATGACACATGCAATCATAATTTGGTGCCAGTACAACATAGTCTCCATGACATAAAGTTGCACAGCAGGAGAACAAGCCCAAGGAAAGTATTTAATCAGATAATTAACCAGGAAATTGAGAGCCTGAGCTTTAAGTGCTACTCTGGGGGTCTCCTATAGCAATAGCCTCTATGGTGTATTAACACATTGAAGCTTGGGTGAAAGCTTACTTCGGAGGCTCTGTGACTGGTTCTGTGTTTAATCACTGCTACTCTACAGCAGTACAGTATATATAGGGAGAAAAGAGGAGCATTAAAACTCACTACAGGCCAAGCCCAGTGGCTGACACCTGTAATCTCAGCACTTTAGGAGGCCAAGGCAGGCAGATCACAGGGTCAGGAGGAGTTTGAGACCAGCCTGACCTGTCTCTGTTAAAAATACAAAAATTAATCTGGCTTGGTGGTGCGTGCCTGTAATCCCAGCTACTCAGGCTGAGGCAGGAGAATCACTTGAACCTGGGAGGCGGAGGTTGCAGTGAGCCGAGATCACACCACTGCACTCCAGCCTGGGCGATCGAGTGAGACTTGGTCTCGGGGAAAAAAAAAAAGCCTCACTACAATAACGGTAGGAGAAAACCATAAGAAATCTCAAGCCAACCAAGGAAAAATAGCTCCACAGGTTGGGAAAACCTCCTAATACAGACAATGAAAGAAAGACCCTAAAAAGGGATAGAGATCACTTAAGGGGAAGGCCAGGAGGAATCAAAGGTAACTGTTGCAACTTAACAATTCACCTAAAGCAGAGTCTTAACTTTTCTGCCCTTGATTAACTTTTTCAGAGGTTTATCAATTTAGCAGCTCCGATATGCTAGTCGTCTGCATCTTTCTAAACCCATGTCTCCCACAGTCTCAACACCCCTTCCCATACCACAATCCATCCCAGGTTTCATCCCTTTCCCATGCTCTCATTCCTACTCTTCCATCAAAAGTAAAACTGCCTTCGTTTCCTTCTAAGTCCAGCAGAAAGCTGTGAAGTCTTTTGTGATTCCATGCCTCTCCACCTCGGTCCAAGCCATCAGAATCTCTCCCCTGGTCTACCTCAGAAACCTCTCATTTGTTTCTTTAACTCTTGCCTTCCATGTGGTAGCTCCTGCACATAACCCAAGCACAATGATATTCTTAAATGTAAATTAGATTATGCCACTGGCCTGCTTAAAACCTTGCTGCGGTCTTCATCTTACTTCTCCCATTTTACTCCATAGCATCTCAACCCTGGTTGCACATGAGAATCTCCTGTAGAGGTTTTACAAAACAGCAACGCCTGGGCCTCATGCCAGACTACTTATGCAGGATATAGCATTTGCCTGATGATTCTCAGCACAGCCAGGTTTGCAAGCCTCCTTTCTATGTGGTCTGGCCTGTACCACCTCTTGGTTTCATAGCACTCATCCCTCCTGATCTTTGCATTGCTGTCACCGCGTCATCATTCTGCACAAACATCACCTCCACAGGAGGCTGTCTCTGACCACCCTTCCCAGGACCTCTCTGTTAGAGCACCTTGAAGCGCTTTTCTCTGCTTGAATTTTCCTTGCTTACTCATGCTGTAACCTACATTGTCCTGTCAGAAAATAAGCTTTAATGACACAGGGACCTTATGTGTTTTTCAGTGTACCTGGCACAGTATAGGCAACTCATTCAGTAAACATTTGTGAACAAGTATTGAATGAATTCCCCAGGCAGAACTAATCACTTCCTCTTCTGTATCCTCAAAGCACTTTGGAGATTGCTCCATTAAAATACATCGCCCATATTTTATTCAGTTGCATCTGCGCCTGTTTCCTCGCTAGACTGAAAGCAACTTGAGTGTGGGAGCTATGTCTTATTCATCTTTCTATTTCCATTCCTTAGCATTGTGCTAAATATATGATAGGTGCTGTAACTAAGACACCACCTTTCATTATGAAAATCAAATTAATGAGTGGTGACAAATCAAGGATGGTGCAGTTCATCCTGGCTCATCAGTAACTGCGGTGATTATTTAAAACTTAGGCCCAACATTTTTTAGGAAGGGAATTTTAAGAGAGATGTTACTTACAGTTGCTGGCACATGTTGATAATAAAAAGCAGATGGACTCTTACTTAGGTTTATTATTTATTATAAATTATCTACAGACATTATAGCCCCTTAGTGCCTGCACTCAAGGCTGGTCACCATCACTATCTTGCCTTAGATACACCACTGTTTATAAGAAGCCCCAAAACTCTGATGAATGACTGCTGTCTTTTTCTACTAAAATCTCAGACAATTAAGAGCTGAGGCTCAAAGTAGAAGAGTCCTCTTGGCTAAGCCTTAGCAAACAATTACATGCTCATCTGAACCTGAGACTCTGGTAAACTCTAAATGAAGCTAATTATCTATATACTACAAACCTGCAGACACTAGAATTATGAAGATGAGAAGAAGTCCAACTGTGCAAGAGTAAAATAATATTATTTGCCATACTATATTTAAAGAAACAGCCCGGAGTCATTTTCTGTGAGTGTGATTGCATTTATTGTATTGGATAGTTTTTTTTTTATTAGAAAAGTAACACAATGCTTATTGTCACAAGGCAAACAATATGAAGGTATAAAAATATTAGGACTCTCTTTCCAACTCTGCAGTCTAACTCTAATATCCTAAGGCAATTCATGTTAATTTGCAATTTGGCATTTATCATCTGTGCTCTTGGAACTACAGATAGCGAGAGAGACGGATAGAGAGGAAGATTGAGATAGAGATGATCTAGATACATACATACACACTTCATATTGTTACAAAAATTGGGTCATTTCGTTCACTTTTCTTTAAAAAGTTGCTTGTTTTCAACAGTATATCTTACTCTTCCCTCTGGGTCGTTACATATAGATGTAACTCATTCTGTTGAATTTGTATATTCATTCATTCAACCTATATTTATTATGACTGTCTACAGGCATATGCTTTAGGCACTCAGGTAAGCAAAACAGACAAATTCTTGCTTTTAGGAAATTTGCATTCTAATGTGGGATAATGAAACTAAACACATAAACAAGTAAACTAATACTGTGCCATGTATGGTGTAGAGTGCTATAGACAACCAAAAGCAGAGGACTCCCCAGAAAGGGAGTATGGAAGAAGAGCTGCTGTTTTTCGTAAGTGGCCAGGGAAGACTTGTGAGCAAAGAACTGAAGGACATGAGGGAACCAGCCATGCATGTGTCTGGGGCAAGACCTTCCCAGGCAGGGAGGACAGCAAGTACAAATAACATTGCCAAGAAATATACTACTACAACTGTTCTTATGCATTCAAATATTCTTGAATTATTCATCGAAAGGCATACATGTATAAAACTTACACCATCCATGTGGCAAAATCTGGTTCAATATAGGACTTTCCCGACCAAAATGGAAGCCCAGCTTCCTAAGATACCCACACAGATGGGAGCCAAACAGGAAGACAAGCTATTGAATCAAGAGATATCGCTACTTGTCCTTCTAACCTGAATTGGCTTTGGATATAGGCACAGAAATCTGAAGATGGGTGGATGCTTCTTTAAAAATTGCTATTATTAAAAAGTCAAAAAATAACAGTTGCTGTCGAGGTTGTGGAGAAAAGGGGACATTTATACACTGTTGGTGGGAGTGTAAATTCGTTCAAACATTGTAGAAGATAGGGTGGCAACTCCTCAAAGACCTAATGACAGAAATACCACTTGATCCAGCAATCCCATTATGGGTATATATCCAAAGGAATATAAATCATCCTATTACAAAGACACATGAACATGTACATTCATTGCAGCACTGTTCACAATAGCAAAAACATGGCATCAACTTAAATGCCTATCAATGATAGACTGAATAAAGAAACTGTGGTACATATACACCATGAAATATGTATATACCTGGTTTTGCCATCCTAACAAAACCATTATATAAACTCACAAAAGGAAACCTAGCTGACCCCATAGATCCTAAATCCTTTCCCCACTCCTCTTTCCATTCCTTGAAAACAGCTCTAGACACTGCTACAACACTAGCTCTCCCTGATTCATCCCAACCTTTTTCATTACACGCAGCCCAAGTACAGAGCTGTGCAGTTGGAATTCTTACAGAAAGACTGGGACAGTGCCATGTAGCCTTTTTGTCCAAACAACTTGACCTTTTTGTTTTAAGCTGGCCTTCTGTGTGCGGCAGCTGCCACCACTCTAATACTTTTAGAGGCCCTCAAAATCACAAACTATGCTCAACTCACTCTACAGTTCTCATAAATTTCAAAATCTATTTTCTTCCTCACACCTGATGCATATACTTTCTGCCCCCCTCCCCCTGCCCCCTCCTCTCCCCTCTCCCACTGGCTCCTTCAGCTGTACTCACTCTTTGTTGAGTCTCCCACAGTTACCATTGTTCCTGGCCCAGACTTCAATCTGGCCTCCCATACCACACCTGACCCCCATGACTGTATCTCTGACCCACCTGGAATTCACTCCATTTCCCCATATTTCCTTCTTTCCTGTTCCCCAGCCTGATCACACTTGATTTATTGATAGTAGTCCTACCAGGCCTAATTGCCACTCACCAGTAAAGGCAGGCTTTGCCATAGTATCTTCCATATCTATCATTGAGGCTACTGCTCTGCCCCACTCCACTACCTCTCAACAAGCTGAATTCATTGCCTTAACTCAAGCCCTCACTCTTGCAAAAGGACTGTGTGTCAATATTTATACTGACTCTAAATATGCATTCCATATCCTGCACCACCATGCTGTTATATGAGCAGAAAGAGGTTTCCTCACTATGCAAGAGTCCTCCATCATTAATGCATCTTTAATAAAAACTCTTCTCAAGGCCACTTTACTTCCAAAGGAAGCTGGAGTCCTTCACTGCAAAGGCCATCAAAGGGTCTCCGGCCCCATTGCTCAAGGCAACAATTATGCTGATGAGACAGCTAAAGAAGCAGCCAGCATTCCTACTTCTGTCCCTCACAGCCAGTTTTTCTCCTTCTCATCAGTCATTCCTACTTACTCTCGCACTGAAATTTCCACCTATCAATCCCTCCCCACTCAAGGGAAATGGTTCTTGGACCAAGTTAAATATTTCCTTCCAGCCTCACAGGCCCATTCTATTCTGCCATCATTTCATAACCTCTTCCATGTAGGTTACAAGCCACTAGCCTGTCTCTTAGAACCTCTCATTTGCTTTCCATTGTGGAAATCTATCCTCAAGGAAATCACTTGTCAGTGTTCCATCTGCTATTCTACTACTCCTTAGAGATTTCTCAGGCCCCCTCCCTTCCCTACCCTGCCCAGGACTGGCAAATTGACTTTACTCACATGCCCTGAGTCAGGAAAATAAAATACCTCTTGGTCTGGATAGACACTTTCACTGAATAGGTAGAGGCCTTTCCCACAGGGTCTGAGAAGTCCACCATGGTCATTTCTTACCTTCTGTCAGACATAATTCCTCAGTTTGGACTTCCCACCTCTATACTGTCCGATAATGGACCAGCCTTTATTAGTCAAATCACCCAAGCAGTTTCTCAGGCTCTTTGTATTCAGTAGAAGCTTCATACCCCTTACCATCCTCAATCCTCAGGAAAGGTAGAACAGACTTGGTGCTGTTAGGGCAAGGGGGTACAGTGGGAGGGAGACTGGCCTTTTAAGTTGCATGGGAACTGGATGAAGCCTGTAACTGCTGGCTTTCCCTCCACTTTTCTGACAACCTACATGGCAGACCAGAGGAAGTCATAATCACCCTGGAAACTTATATAACTCCATTGGCCTGCATACATAAAGTACATTAACTACACACCCCCATGCCCCATAGCAGCCACAGCAAGACCTGCCTAAAGAGAGTCTGAGCTCAGACATGCCTAGCCCTGCCCTCACCTAATGGTCCTTCCCTACCTACCTTGGTAACTGAAGACAAAGGGTATATTCTTTTGGGAGTTATACGGTCCCACCCACCACCTGATATTCCCTATACTGCCATACCTGATGCTCTTTTGAAAGCACCACCAGCTGGCAGGAGGCCAACCAGCACAAAACTAGTGCATTAAACAACTACAACTATGGACCCTCACAAAGTCCATTTCACTATCCTGCCATCTCAAATAGAGCAGGTGCTGGTATACACAGCTTAGAGACCTGAAGACAGCTCACATCACAGGATTCTGTACAGACAACCCCCAGTACCAACCCAGAGCCTGGTAGCCCTGCTGGGTGACTAGATCCAGAAGATAAATAACAAACACTACAATTCAGGTCTCAGAAAGCCACATCCCTAGGAAAAGAGGGAGAGTACTACATCATGGGAGCATCTCATGGGACAAAAGAATCTGAACAGTAGCCTCTCACACCCAATCTTTCCTCTGACATAGCCTACCTAAATGAGAAGGAACCAGAAAAACAATTATAGCAATATAAGAAAACAAGGTTCTTTAACATCCCCGCAAAATCACAATAGTTCACCAGTGATGAATCCAAACCTAGAAGAAATCCCTGAATTGCCAGAAAAAGAATTGAGAAGGTTGATTATTAGGCTAATCAAGGAAGCATCAGAGAAAGGTGAAGTCCAATTTAAAGGAATTTTTAAAAAATGATACAAGATAGGAAGGGAGAAATCTTCAATAGATAGAGTAAATAAAAAACAATCACAACTTCAGGAAATAAAGGACATACTTAGAGAAATGCAAAATGTACTGGAACTTCTCAGCAATAGAATTGAACAAGCAGAAGAAAGAACTTCAGAGCTCGAAGACAAGGTTTCAAAATAACCTGATCCAACAAAGACAAAGAAAAAAGAATAAAAAGTAATTAAACAAAGCATCCAAAATGTTTGGGATTAAGTTAAATGACCAAACATAAGAATAATCAGTGTTCCTGAGAAAAAAGAGAAATCTAAAAGTTTGGAAAACATATTTGGGAAAATAATTGAGGAAAACTTCCCCAGTCTTGCTAGAGACCTAGATATTCACGTACAAGAAGTTTAAAGAACACCTAGGAAATTCATTGCAAAAAGATAATCACCTAGACACATAGCCATCAGGTCATCTAAAGTCAAGATGAAGGAAAGAATCTTAAGAGCTATAAAGCAAAAGCACCAAGTAACCTATAAAGGAAAATCTATCAGGTTAACAGCAGATTTCTCAACAGAAACCCTACAAGCTAGAAGAGATTGGGGTCCTATCTTCAGCCTCTTTAAACAAAACAATTATCAGCCAAGAATTTTGTATCCAGCTAAGCTTCATAAATGAAGGAAAGATACAGTCTTTTTCAGACAAACAAATGCTGATAGAATTCACCACTACCAACCCAGCAATATGAGAACCACTAAAAGCAGCCCTAAATCTTGAAACAAATTATGGAACTACATCAAAACAGAACCTCTTTCAAGCATGAATTTCACAGTACCTATAAAATAAAAATACAATAAAAAAACAAGGTATTCCTGCAAAAAATATCAAATTAATGGAATAGTACATCACATCTCATACTAATGTTGGATGTAAATGGCCTAAATCCTCCACTTAAAAGATATAGAATTGCAGAATAGATAAAAATTCATCAACCAAGCATCTGCTACCTTCAAGAGACTCACCTAACACCTAAGGACTCACATAAACTTAAGGTAAAGGAGTGGAAAAGGATATTCCATGCAAATGGACACCGAAAGCAAGCAGGAGTAGCTATTCTTATATCAGACATAAAAACTTTAAAGCAACAGCAGTTTAAAAGAACAAAGATGAACATTATATAATGATAAAAGGCCTTGTTCAACAGGAAAATATCACAGTCCTAAATATATATGCACCTAACATTGGAGCTCCCAAATTTACAAAACAATTACTACTAGACCTAAGAAATGAGATAGATAGCAACACAATAATAGTTGGGGACTTCAATGCTACACTGACAGCCTAGACAGGTCATCAAGACAGAAAGTCAACAAAGAAACAATGGACTTAAACTATACCCTAGAACAAAAGGACTTAACAGATATTTACAGAACATTCTACCCAATCACCACAGAATATACATTTATTCAACAGTGCATGGAACATTCTCCAAGATAGGCCGTATGATAGGCCACAAAACAAGTCTCAATAAATTTAATAAAATTGAAATTATATCAAGTGCTCTCTCAGACCACAGTGGAATAAAATTGGAAATCAACTCCAAAAGGAATATTAAAATCATGCAAATACATGGAAATTGAATGACATGCTCCTGAATGATAATTGGGTCAACAGTAAAATCAAGATGGAAATTTAAAAATTCTTTGAACTAAATGATAATAGTGACACAACCTATTAAAACGTCTGGGATACAGCAAAGGTAGTGCTAAGAGGAAAGTTTGTAGCCTTAAATGCTTACATCAAAAAGTCTGAAAGAGCACAGGTAGACAATCTAAGGTCACACCTCAAGGAAGTAGAGAAACAAGAACAAACCACAACAAAATCCAGCTGGAAAAAAGAAATAACCAAGATCAGAGCATAACTAAATGAAATTGAAAAAAAAATTATAAAAGATAAATGAAGCAAAAAGCTGGTTCTTTGAAAAGATAAACAAAATTGATACATCATTAGCAAGATTAACCAAGAAGAGAAAAGACTCAAATAAACTCAATTAGAAAAAAATGGGAGATATTACAACTGACACCACAGAAATGCCAAAGATCATTCAAGGCCTCTATGAAAACCTTTGCATGCGTAAAGTAGAAAACCTAGAGGAGATGGATACATTCCTGGAAAGATATAATCCTCCTAGCTTAAATCTGGAAGAATTAGAAACCCTGAATGGACCAACAACAAGCAGCAAGATTGAAATGGTAATAAAAAAATTACCACCAACAAAAAAAGTTCAGGAACACATGGATTCACAGCTGAATTCTATCAGACATTCAAAGAATTGGTACTAATCCTATTGACACTATTTCACAAGATAGAGGAAGAGGGAATCTTCTTTCAGCCATTCTACAAAGCCAGTGTCACCCTAATAACAAACCCAGTAAAGGACATAAGACAAAAAGAAAACTACAGAACAATATCTCTGATGAACATAGATGCAAAAATTCGTAAAAAAATAGTGGCTAACCGAATCCAACAACATATCAAAAAGATAATGCATCATGATCAAGTGGGTTTCACACCAGGAATACGGGATGGTTTAACATACACAAGTCAATAAATGTGATACATCACATAAACAGAGTGAAAAACAAAAATCACATTATCTCAATAGATGCAGAAGAAGCATTTGACAAATTCCAACATCGTTTAATGATTAAAACGCTCAGCAAAAGCGGGATACAAGGGATATACTTCAATGTAATAAAAGCCATCTATGACAAACCCATAGCCAATATAATACTGAATGGAGAAAAGTGGAAAGCATTCCCTCTGAGAACTGGAACAAGACAAGGATGCCCACTCTCATCACTTCTATTTAACACAGTACTGAAAGTCCTAGCCACAGCAATCAGGCAGAGTAAGAAATCAAGGGCATCCAAATCAGTAAAGAGAAAGTCAAGCTGTCACTTTTTGCTGATGATATGATTGTATACCTAGAAAACCCTAAAGACTCCTTCAAAAAGCTCCTAGAACTGATAAATGAATTCTGCAGGGTTTCAGAATACAAAATTAATGTACGCAAATCAGTAACTGTATTACACATCAACAATAAGCAAGCTGCGAATCAAATCAAGAACTCAATCCCTCTTACAATATCTGTTAGAAACAAAACACAAACAAACAAAAACTTAGGAATATACCTAACCAAGGAGGTAAAAGACCTCTACAAGGAAAACTACAAAACACTGCTGAAAGAAATCACAGATGACACACAGAAATGGAAACACATCCCATGCTCATGGATGGGTAGAATCAATATTGTGAAAATGACCGTACTGCCAAAAGCAATCTAAAAATTCAATGTAATTCCCACCAAAATACCACTATCATTCATCACAGATCTAGGAAAAACAACCCTAAAATTCATATGCAACTAAAAAGAGCCCACATAGCCAAAGAAGACTCACCAAAAAGAACAAATCTGGAGGCATCACATTACCTGACTTCAAACTATCCTATAAGGCCATAGTCACTAAAACAGCACAATACTGGTATAAAAATAGGCACCTAGACCAATTGAACAGAATAGACAATCCAGAAATAAACCCAAATACTTACAGCCAACTGATCCTCAACAAAGCAAACCAAAACATGAAGTGGGGAAAAGACACCCTACTCAACAAATGGTGCTGGGATAATTGGCAAGCCACATGTAGAATGAAATTGGATCCTCATTTCTCACCTTATTCCAAAATCAACCCAAGATGGATCGAGGGCTTAAATGTAAGACGTGAAACTATAAAATTTATAGAAGATAGCATTGGTCAAACCCTTCTAGACAGTGGCTTAGGCAAAGATTTCATGACCTAAAAGCAAATGCAAAAAAATAAATAGGTGGGACTTAATTAAACTAAAAAGCTTCTGTACAGCAAAAGGAACAGTCAGCAAAGTAAGCAGACAACCCACAGAATGAGAGAAAATCTTCACAATCTATACATTCGACTAAAGACTAATATCCAGATTCTACAAGGAACTCAAACAAACGAACAAGAAAAAAACCAAACAATCCCATCAAAAAGTAGGCTAAGGACATGAATAGACAGTTCTCAAAAGAAGATATACAAATGGCCAACAAACATATGAAAAAAGGTCCAACATCACTAATGATCAGGGAAATGCAAATAAAAACCACAATACAATACCACCTTACTACTGCAAGAATGGTCATAATCAAAAAAATCAAAAAATAATAGATGTTGGGGTGAATGTGGTGAAAAGGGAAGACTTCTATACTGCTGGTAGGAATGGAAACTAGTACAACCACTACGGAAAACAGTGTGGAGATTTCTTAAAGAACTAAAAGTAGAACTACCATTTGATCCAGCAATCACACTACTGGGTATCTACTCAGAGGGAAGAAAAGTCATTATACACAAAAGATATTGCACATGCATGTTTATAGCAGCACAATTAACAATTGCAAAAACATGGAACTGCCCAAATGCCCATCGGTCAACAAATGAATAAAGAAATTGTGATATGTGTGTTTGTGTGCATGTGTGTGTGTGTATGATGGAATGTTATTCAGCCATATAAAAAGAAGAAATTAATGGCATTCACAGCAATCTGGATGGGACTGAAGACTTATTCTAAGTGAAGTTACTTAGAAATGGAAAAACCAAACATCGTATGTTCTCACTCGTAAGTAGGAGCTAAGCTATGAGCGTGTAAAGACATAAGAATGATACAATGGACTGTGGGGACTCCAGGGAAAGGGTGGGAGGGGGATGAGGGATAAAATACTACAAATTAGATTCATTGTACACTGCTTCAGTGAAGGGTGCACCAAAATCTCACAAATCACCACTGAATCCAGAGAGTCCAACTATCAAGTTTTAACCACTGGAAATACTGTCTTGCTAGGCATTAGACTTCAGTAACTTATTTTAACAATTGTTTAGTAAGTAGCAATGGCTACAGTTGTCATTGGCATTAGGGTGCTTCAATAACAAGAAAAACTATTTCTGAATAAATAAGCATGTAATGGTTGAGAATCTAAAAACTTGCCATGTTCAGCAAGTAGGTTGGTATGAAAGTTGGGATTGTGTGCCGGAAGGAAAAATAAGATAACATAATTTCAAAATGAAAGTCTGTCCTTTTAATAGAATTCACTTTAGCAAAGTTTATCTAATCACTATTCTTATTTTCATCTTTTTTTTTTCCCAAGAACCAGGTCATTATGAAAAAGTCCTGATGGTTCAAAAAAGCAAATTTGGCACAAAAGGACAGGTCAGGTACAGAGATTACAGACTGGCTCAGTGGCAAAGTTTAAGATTGACTGACAATTACTCACATTCTTTCCTTAAGATTCCCCATGACAACAAGAGCAACAATAGCATGATATGCACATGCATGCATGCACACACACAAGCACACACACATACTCTCTCACACTCAGAACTGCTATGCAGGGATGCATTCCAGTGTAGAGATAAATTCAAATGACATCAATACGAAAAATATAATGAAACATCTCTCTATTCGTTTTCTTCAACTACCCTATGCCTCTTTCTTCACCTAAACCCCCTTTCAGAAAGTCTCTAAGACCCTGGGAAATTTCTCATGCCTTCCTGACTTCCAACGCAGATCTCATTTGACCATGCTCCTTTTCTGGGTAACGAATGTCTGATTCAGTGGTAACTTGGTCAGCTTTGGGTCAGAGAATCCAAGCATTTTTTTTTTCTCAAAAGGTTACAATTCCATGTTGAACTGGCAGATGATGCTTGTCATCTCATGCTGGCTCCAACGCTTGACAGCTCTATGGCTTTGAGCATGTTATTTATCTTCTCTGTGGCTCATTTTTTTATTTATAAAGTGGGCAGATATGAGGACTCCCCCTTAGGCTTCTTATTAGGATTATGTGAAATAAACCACGTAATGCATTTAGCACAGTGCTGGCATGCAGTAAGTACTCAGTAAAAGTCATTATTATTATGTTCACTCTTGCTATTTTTGTTACATGTAGTTGCAATGTTGGCAAAGATGAGTGCTTAAACCTGGAATTTCAGTCTAGTTTGTGAATTGAGTTGCACGGAGAGGCCTTAATTTTGCTCATCGGGTTGGTGATTGATGCTTGTTTGCTAACACAGAAAATGTTGGCAAAGGCAGGAAGGAGGGCTGGCAGAATAGCTGTACTAATTACCGAAGGTGCAAATTCAACATGCAGCAGTCTTGCACGACATAATGAGCCTGTGCTGAGGTGAAACAGGAGGTTTGTTACATACATTAGAATTAGATGCTCTAATTGCTTAGCATCCCAAATGTGAATGATTTCTTGAGAAATAGAAGAAAGTAATCCACCCACTTCTACATGACAACAAAAGAGTTCTCTTCAGTCTGTTGATAAGCAGGAAACCAGGACATAAGGGTAATTTCATCCAGGCAACAATTGATTAGATATGCTCCTATCTCTTCTCAAACACCACAGGGAGAAATAGAAGAATGTGATGAAGGAACAGTGTTCTTTATTAAGGGAAACCTGTAGCATTTCTTCACTGGCTAATGAGGGGACTGGCAGTGGGTCATTTGTGCTTTGATATGTTTAAAATTCAGGAGTTGAATCAGCCAATCAAGCGGCAGCTATGATAGGAATAAGAACAACTTTCGGTTATTGCATTTAAGGAATATTATACATTATCCTGAGCAGATTCTAAGAATCTAAGACAAATTTAATCAATTCAAGAGGACATACATATGTATGGAATTTAGCAATTAAGTTGTTTAACAAATTGTTCAACAGTGCCACCTGTAGGCAAGTGTATGTCCCTTTAATGGTGTGATGTCAAGAGAGAATCAGCACCTCTCAAAAGTTTGACAAGAGCTTTTAGATCAGACTGAAGTTTTAATCCTAATTCTGATTTTCATGAGCTATATGAGCTTGGGCAAGTTTCTCCACCTTCCTGAATTATTCAATAACTGTTTTTGCACCTCCAGTGACAAATAACACTCATTTTAAACAGAAACAGTCTATCCCATCTTTTGAGATACGAGTTCTGGGAAGTTCTTTGTAAGGGTACCTCTATATAATTTTACTAATTAGCTCAGTTTCCCTTCTTGGGAATATTCAAATATTTCATCAATCAATATGATTTTAAAAATATTAGAGAACAGATATTGCCTTCCTTCTTAATCTTTCTTTCTCTGGGCTAGTACTAGTTGCCCTTATGACTATCTTTTTTTTTTTTTTTTTTTTAT
>NW_012118489.1:0-21343 GCF_000951035.1 Colobus angolensis palliatus
ACCCTGTCACCCACTACCACCACCTCACTCACAACTTCCACAATTATGGAACCACCTTCAACCACTGTAGCAACTACACGCACAGGTCAGACCACCTTCCGCGGCTCTACAACCACATTCCCTGAGACCACCACACTCACTCCTACAACTGACAAGTCCATAGAATCTCTCACAACAGCTGTGACTTCTCCTCCCATTACTTCATCAGTCACTTCCACAAATACAGTGACTTCTGTGACAACTACAACCTCTCCTCTCACAACCACAAATCATTTTACGTCACTGACCAGTATGACTCTGTCTTCTACACCTGTCCCAAGCACAGAAGCAATCACCAGTGGCACCACAAACACAATTCCTCCATCTATCTTGGTGACCACACTCCCCACTACAAATATCTCATCTATGACTACATCTGAGACCACCTATCCTAATTCTCCGAGTGGCCCTGGTACAAACTCCACGACTGAAATCACCTATCCCACCACTATGACAGAGACATCATCCACTGCCACCTCTATTCCACCCACTTCTCCCTTGGTCTCAACCGCAGAAACAGCCAAAAGTCCTACCACAAACGTGGTAACCACCACCACCACCAAGACCACCTCACATAGTACCTCCAGCTTCACTTCTTCAAGCATCTACTCCACAGCCAGCAGATACACAACGGCCATCACCTCAGTTCCCACAGCCTTGGGTACCATGATGACTTCTACATCCATGATCCCATCTACTCTGAGTACAGGTATCCCTACCTCACAACCAACAACCATCACTCCCTCATCTGTGGGCGTCACTAGTTCATTACCTATGATGACAGACCTCACCTCAGTGTACACAGTCTCCAGCATGTCTGCAGGGCCAACAACTGTCGTTCCCTCATCTCCCACTGTCCAGAATACAGAAACCTCATACTTTGTCAGCATGACCTCTGCCACCACTCCCAGTGGGAGGCCAACTTTTGCCAGTACACACAGCACTCCGACAAGGTCCCTCTTGACAACCTTCCCAGGGACATATTCATTTTTGTCTTCCATGCCTGCCCGCAGTGCTCAGACCACTCACACAGAGAGTATCTCCTCACCTCCAGCCGTCACCAGTGCACTCCACACGACAGCTGAATCCACCCCATCACCCACTACCACCACCTCATTCACCACATCCACAATGAAGGAACCACCTTCAACCACTGCAGCAACTACAGGCACAGGTCAGACCACCTTCCCCAGCTCTACAGCCACATTCCCTGAGACCACTACACTGACTGCTACAATTGACATTTCCACAGAATCTCTAACAACAGCCTTGACTTCTACTTCTCCCGTCAGTTCTTCAATCATTCCCATCAATACAGTGACTTCTATGACAACTACGACCTCTTGGCCCACAGCCACTAATATGTTATCATCACTCACCAGTAGCATTTTATCTCCTCCACCTGTCACAAGCAGAGAAATGATCACCAGTCGTAACACCAACAACACCCCTCTATCCACCTCGTTGGCTACTTTCCCCACCACCACCCCCGATACCACCTCCCACAGTACCCGCAGCTTCACTTCTTCAGCCATTTACTCCACAGTCAGCACATCCACAACTGCCATCTCCTCAGCTTCCCCTACCTCAGATACCATAGTGACTTCCACAACCATGACCCCATCTTCTCTGACTACAGACATCCCTTCGACAACACCAACAACTATCACCCACCCTTCTGTGGGCTCTACTGGCTTCCCGACTACAGGAACAGACCTCACATCAACATTCACTGTTTCCAGTCCCTCAACAATGTCCACAAGTGTCATTCCATCTTCCCCCAGCATTCAGAATACAGAAACCTCATCCCTTGTCCACATGACCTCTGTCACCACTCCCAGCGAGAGACCAACTCTCACAAGTACTGACGGCACTCCGACAAGTTCCCTCCTGACGACCTTCCCAAGTACATATTCATTTTCCTCTTCCATGTCTGCCAGCAGTGCCGGGACCACTCATGTAGAGACTATTTCCTCACCTCCAGCCAGCACCAGTACACTCCACACAACAGCTGTATCCACTCTGTCACCCGCTGCCGCCACCTCACTCACCATATCCACAACGATGGAACCACCTTCAACCACTGTAACAACTACAGGCACAGGCCAGACCACCTTTCCCAGCTCTACAGCCACATTCCCTGAGACCACCACAGTGACTCCTACAACTCACAAGTCCACAGAATCTCTCACAACAGCTTTGACTTCTCCTCGTCCCATCACTTCTTCAGTCACTCCCACCAATACAGTGACTTCTATGACAATAACTACTTCCTGGCCCACAGCCGGTAATATTTTATCATCACTCACCAGTAGCATTTTATATTCTACACCTGTCCTCATCACAGAAACAATCACCAGTCATAACACCAGCACCACCCCTCTATCCACCTTGGTGACCACACTCCCCACTGCCATCACCAGGTCTAGACCTACATCTGAGACCATCTCCTCTACTTCTCCCACTAGCACAGCCACAGATTCCATGACCGACATCAGCTACCCCACAATTATGACCGGTACGTTGTTCTCTGAGACTTCTCTCCTACCCACCTCTGCCTCTCTCCTAACTGTAGAAACTGCCATGACTCCTACCCAAACCTTGGTAACCACCACCCCTGAGATCACCTCCCACAGTGTCTCCAGCTTCAGTTCTTCAACCATCTACTCCACAAGCAGTACAACCACAACTGCCATCTCCTCAGCTTCCCCTACCTCAGGTACCATAGTGACTTCCATAACCATGACCCCATCTTCTCTGACTACAGACATCCCTTCGACAACACCAACAACTATCACCCCTTCTTCTGTGGGCTCTACTGGTTTCCCGACTACAGGAACAGACCTCACATCAACATTCACTGTTTTCAGTTCCTCAGCAATGTCCACAAGTGTCATTTCATCTTCCCCCAGCATCCAGAATACAGAAACCTCACCCCTTGTCAGCATGACCTCTGCCACCACTCCCAGCGAGAGACCAACTCTCACAAGTACTGACAGCACTCCAACAAGTTCCCTCCTGACGACCTTCCCAGCAACATATTCATTTTCCTCTTCCATGTCTGCCAGCAGTGCAGGGACCACTCACACCGAGAGTATCTCCTCACCTCTATCCATCACCAGCACACACCACACAACAGCTGGATCCATCCCATCACCCACAACCAACACCTCATTCACAACATTTACAACAATGGAAACACCTTCATCCACTGTAGCAACTACACGCACAGGTCAGACTACATTCACCAGTTCAGCAGTCACATCCCCTGAGACCATCACACTGACTCCTACCCTTCACATTTCCACAGAATCTTTCAAAACAGCAGTGAGTTCTACTCCCCCCATCACTTCTTCAATCACCTCCACATACACAGTGACATCTATGACAACTGCCAACCCTCTGCCCACAGCCACTAATACGTTACCATCATTCACCAGTAGAGTTTCATCTTCTATGCCTGTCCCCAGTACAGAAGTGATCACCACTGGTACCACAAACACCACCCCTCTGTCTTCCTTGGTGACCACATTATCCAATTATGACACCAGTTCTACACCTGCATCTGAGACCACCTACCCTACTTCTCTTACTAGTGCTCTCACAGATTCTACGATCAGAACCACCTATTCCACCAGTATGACCGGTACATTGTCCACTGTGACCTCTCTCCGACCCACCTCTTTGTCTCTTCCAACCACAGTAACAGCCACAGTTCCTACAACAAACTTGGTAACCATGAACACCAAGACCACCTCACATAGTACTCCTAGCTTCACTTCTTCAATCACAACCACCAAGACTGCCTCACACAGTACTCCCAGCTTCACTTCTCCAATCACGACCACTGAGACCCCCTCACACAGTACTCCGAGCTTCACTTCTTCAATAATCACCACTGAGACTACCTCACACAGTACACCCAGCTTCACTTCTTCGATCCTCACCACTGAGACCACCTCACACAGTACTCCCAGCTTCACTTCTTCAGCCAGCTACTCCACAGTCAGCACATCCACAACTGCCATCACCTCACATTTTACTACCTCAGAGACTGGGGTGATTTCCACACCTGTAACCCCAGCTTCTCTGAGTACAGACATCCCGACCACAACCGTACGAACTCTCACCCCCTCATCTGTGGGAACCAGCACTTCGTTGACTACAACCACAGACCTTCCCTCTATACCCACTGATATCGGTAGCTCATCAACCCCAACACATATCATTTCATCTTCTCCCTCCATCCAAAGTACAGAAACATCATCCCTTGTGGGCACAACCTCTCCCACCATGTCCACTGTGAGAACGACCCTCAGAAGTACTGAGAACATCCCAATCACTTCCTTTAGTACAAGTATTGTTGTTACACCTGAAACCCCAACTCAGACCCCTCTTGTACTGACGTCTGCCACCGGGACCCAAACATCTCCTGTACCTACTACTGTCACCTTTGGAAGTATAGATTCCTCCACATCCACTCTTCACACTCTTACTCCATCAACAGCCTTGAGCACAATCATGTCAACATCACAGATTCCCATTCCTAGCACACATTCCTCCACCCTTCAAACAAGTGCTTCTACTCCCTCATTGCAAACTTCACTCACATCTACAAGCGAGTTCACTACAGAATCTTTCACTAGGGGAAGTACATCTACAAACGCAATCTTGACTTCTTTTAGTACCATCATCTGGTCCTCAACACCCACTATCATCATGTCCCCTTCTCCGTCGTCCACCAGCATGACTCCATTGTTCTCTACCACCACTCATTCTATTCCTTCTTCAGCATACACTTTCAGTACAGAAAATGTGGGCTCCTCTTCTATCACAGCCTTTCCTACTCTCTCTTCCTCTGCAACTACCAGCACTTCTCCAACCAGCTCCTCTCTGACCACAGCTCTCACTGAAATAACCCCGTTTTCCTATATTTCCCTTCCCTTCACCACACCCTGTCCAGAAACTATAACAATTACCATAGTCCCTGCCTCTCCCACTGATCCGTGTGTTGAAATAGATTCCAGCACTGAAGCTACTTCTCCTCCCACTACCCCATTAGCAGTGTTTCCCTTTACTACCGAAATGGTCACCTGTCCTAGCTCCATCGGTATGCAAACTACCCTTGCTACATATATGGACACTTCTTCCATGATACCAGAAAGTGAGTCCAGCATCACAACGAATGCTTCCAGTTCCACTGGCACTGGGACTGTACCCACAAACACGGTTTTCACAAGTACTGAAATGCCCACCAGTGAGACCTGGCTGAGCACCAGCTCTGTGATCCCCCCACATCTTCCTGGTGTCTCTACCGTCCCACTCACCACGAAACCAAGCAGTAGCCTTCCGACCAACCTGAGGACTTCAAGCAAGTCAGCACACTCCTCCCCATCCACCACCAGGACTTCAGAGACACCAGTGGCCACTACCCAGACTCCTACCACCCTTACGTCGCGCAGGACAACTCCCACCACTTCTCAGATGACCACACAGTCAACGCTGACCACCACTGCAGGTTAGACCTCCTGCCTCTCTGTTCCCCTCCTTCCTTCCCTGCAAAATTTCTATGTCACCGAGATCAGGCTTTATCCTGAACTTCCCTTTCTTCCTGTGTTTTCCAGGCACCTGTGACAATGGTGGCACCTGGGAACAGGGCCAGTGTGCTTGCCGTCCAGGGTTCTCTGGGGACCGCTGTCAGTTCCAGACCAGCTGCAACAACGGGGGTCAGTGGGATGGCCTCAAGTGCCAGTGCCCCAGCACCTTCTATGGTTCCCTTTGTGAGTTTGCTGTGGAACAGGTGGATCTAGGTGAGTCGCCAGAGCTATGCCTTCTGCACTTCCTCCCAGAGGGTGTCACTGACTCTCCCCAGACTTACCCCTCTGTGGGGCCTGGAGGCACCCATGGCGTTTTGCCCAGTCCTTCCCTCCCTGCCATCTCTCCCATTCCCTCCACTGCCCCGTGTCATGCTCCTCTCCGTCCTCACCCTTAGGAGGTGGCTGGGACCACACTCCCTCCTGGGACCATCTCCTGACTTGGGCTGCTTGGATCTGTATCAGTTTCCAACTGCCACCCTACCAACAAACACAAACCTGGCTGCTGAAACAACACCACATTATCATGTTAGAATTCTGTAGATTAGAAGCCTGATGTGGGTGTCACTGGGCTGAAATCAAGGCATCACCAGGGCTATGTTGCCTTCCAGAGGTTCCAGGGAAGAATACATTTTTTTGCCCTTTGCAGCTTCCGGAGCCTCCCACATTGCATATGCCAGGGCCCCTGGCTCAATCTTCCAAACCAGCAAGGCTGCATCTCTCTGTGTCTTTCTCCCATAGCCTCATCTCCCTCTGATGAACTCTGGCCTCCTCTATTGCTTCTTCCACTGTTAAGGACTCTTGTGATGACTTTGCCTCCTCCCCAAATAGTCTATGTTAATTTTCTCAAGATCAGCTGATTAGGCCTGGTACGGTGGCTCACACCTGTAATCCTAGCACTTTGGGAGGCCAAGGCGGGAGGATCACCTGAGGTCAGGAGTTCGAGACCAGCCTGGCCAACATGGTGAAACTGTCTCTATTATAAATACAAAAATTAGTTGGGCATGGTGGCAGGTGCCTGTAATCCTCACTACTCAGGAGGCTGAGGCAGGAGAATCGCTTGAATCCAGGATGAGGATGTTGCAGTGAGCTGAGCTTTAGCCACTGCGCACTAGCCTGGATGACAGAGGGAGAGTGAGACTCTGTCTCAAAGGAAAACAAAAATCAGCTGATTGTCTTATAATCCCTGCAGTTTGGAAGGCTGAGGAGGAAGGATCGGTTGAGGCCAGGAGTTCATGACCATCCTGGACAACAGAGGGAGAACCCTATCTCTACAAAAAATTTTAAAAAATTACCTGGGCATGGTGGCTCATGCCTGTGGTCCCAGTAACTTGGGAGGCTGAGGTGGGAGGATCACTTGAGCCTGGGAAATCAAGGTTACAGTGAGCTACGATCCCACCATTGCACTCCAGCCTGGGTGACAGAATGAGACCCTATCTCAACAACAAAAATGTTAGGCTGATTAGCAATGGAATTCAATCTGCACCCTTCATCCTCCCTTGCCATATCACAGTTCTGGGGATTCGGACATGGACCCCGCCCACCATGGGGGCAGCCAGGAGGGACCACAGGCTGACCGCTGTCTTCCTGCCTGCTTTCCCTCATCTCCACACATTCCTTCCTTCCTTTCTGTCTCTCTCTTCTCTTTTCTTTCTTTCTCTCTTTCCTTCCTTCCTTCCTTTTTCTTTCTTTCTTTTTTTTTCTTTCTTTCTTTTTCTTTCTTTCTCTTTCTCTTTTTCTTTCCTTCCTTCCTTCCTTCCTTCCCTCCCTCTTTCTTTCTCTCTCTCTCTCTCTCTCTTTTCTTTCTTTCCTTCCTTCCTTCCCTCCCTCCCTCCCTCCCTCTTTCTTTCTTTCTCTCTTTCTTTCTTTCTCTTTCTCTCTTCTTTCTCCTTCCTTCCTTCATTCCTTCCCTCCCTCCCTCTTTCTTTCTTTTCTTTCCTTTCTTTCTTCTTTATCTTTCCTTCCTTCCTTCTTTCCTTTCTCGCCTTCTTTCTCTCATCTTCACACAATGTTTTCTCCCTTTCTCTCTCTCTCTCTCTCTCTCTCTCTCTCTCTCTCTTTCTTTTTCATTTTCTAGAGACAGAGTCTCACTCTGTGGCCCAGGCTGGAGTGCAGTGACGCGATCTTGGCTCACTACAACCTCCGCCTCCTGGGTTCAAGTGATTCTACTGCCTCAGCCTTCCGAGGCACAATGCACCCTGGAATTCCTACATCTGTTCCTGCCTGTGGGCATCAGTCCTCAGGGATCTTGGAGAGGAGCAGCAGGAGGAGCCTGTGGATTGGGGAGGGGGTGGTGTTGGTGGCTTCAGACAGAAGCAGATGGAGAAGTGACTGGGGATATGCATGCTGTGTGCAGATGTGGTGGAGACTGAGGTGAGCATGGAAGTGTCTGTCGATCAGGAGTTCTCGCCGGACCTCAATGACAACACTTCTCAGGCCTACAGGGATTTCAACAAGACCTTCTGGAATCAGGTAAAGGGCAAGGAGAGGGGAATTTTTTTTTTTTTGAGACGGAGTCTCACACTGTTGTCCTGGCTGGAGTGCAGTGGCATGATCTTGGCTCACTGCAACCTCCCCCTCCTGGGTTCACATGATTCTCCTGCCTCAGCCTCCTGAATAGCTGGAATTACAGGTGCACACCACCACACCTGGCTAATGTTTTGTATTTTTAGTAGAGATGGGTTTCACTATGTTGGCCAGACTGGTCTCGAACTCCTGACCTTGTGATCCCCCCACCTTGTCTTCCCAAAGTGCTGGGATTATAGGCGTGAGCCATGGCTCCTGGCTGGGGAGGGGAATTGAAGGGTGCTCCCCTGGAGCTGGGATTGGGCATCTGGGTGTCCTCAGGTCTGCAGGTTCGGACGTAAGCCCAGGGATCCTTGGTGTTTCAGATGCAGATGATTTTTGCAGGCATGCGGGGCTTCACCTTCAAGGGTGTGGAGATCCTGTCCCTGAGGTAGGAGACCCATCGGGGGATGTGGAGGCGGTGTTGGGTGGGGGATATATGTGCACAGAAAAAACCCATTCCTTTCTTTTGTAATCATCAGAATTTATAAAGAGAGGGGTGGAGGGGCTACATAAGGAATCACTCCCTGGGGTATTTTTTGAGATCGTTTTCTGGGGCCATTTCTCTGGAGGAGGGATGGCACCTCTCTTCTTCAGTACACTGGAAGGAGAGAAGTTGCAGGGACATGTGGGAAGCTGGTGCCTGGATGGGTGACTTCATCCCCCTCTGGCTGGCCCCTGCTCTACTGGGTGGGTCAGCATTAGAGAGACAGAAAGAGAGAGAGGGAGAGAGGGAGAGAGAGCGCATCCAGGGGCGCCAGTGGGTGATGGCTTGATGCAACACAAGGAGAACGTCAGGCCAGATGTGGTGGCTTACACTTGCAGTCTTAGCACTTTGGGAGGGTTAGGCAGGTGGATCACCTGAAACCAGTTCAAGACCAGCCTGGGCAACATAGTGAGAACCCATCTCTACAATAATAAAATTAGTAATAGTAATAATAGTGAAATGATTAGCCTGGTGTGGTAGTGCACAACTGTAGTCCTGGATACTTGGGAGGCTGAGGAGTAAGGATCACTTTAGCCCAGGAGTTGGAGGCTGCAATGAGCTGTAATTATACCACTGCACTCTAACCTGGGTGAGAGAGCCAGACTTTGCCTCTATAAAACACACACAGAGAGAGGAAGTCAATTATGTCAATTATTCCTTGTCCTGCCTTCCCAGGCGGACCAAGTCAGGAATGCTGGCAGCCCCTTCTAAAAAGGATGCATGTGGCATCCCGACTCAGGACCTCTGCCCCCTTTCCCACTTCTGGTGCACTTTGGGTTGCTTCTGGAGTGCTCCTGCAAGGACCCATGTGCCCCTGGCTGGGGCACTCTCTAAGGCCGTGGACCTCTCAGGAATGGCAGCATCGTGGTGGACTACCTGGTCTTGCTGGAGCTGCCCTTCAGCCCCCAGCTGGAGAACCAGTACGAGCAGGCAAAGACGACGCTGAAGGAGGCGCTGCAGAATGCCAGCCAGGATGTGGACAGCTGCCAGGACTCTCAGAGTGAGCCCCGGCTGGAGGGAGGGGCCAGGGCCTGAGCCACCACCCCAGCCCACTCCAGCTGGGCCAGGGGCCCTCTGGACTCAGGTGCCAACCCTATGGTACCTCTGGCAAGTTGGGAGAAGGGAAATGAGTCCACACAAAACGTCATCAAGGGTGGGGCTAGGGAGGGTCTTCCCAGGACCTGGGTACTGGGGAAGACAACCCCTGATGGTCATGCTCAGCATTTCCCGGATGGCTGAAGACCTCGGATTATTCAGGGGAGATGAGGGAGGGAACAGGAGTCTTCCCTTGTGGCCCCTCCACAGTCCCCCAGACAGAGACAGCCCTCACCGCCCTCCCTGTGCCTGTCCTGCTTCCTGGTCCTCACCCCTTGACCTTAACCCCTTGACCTTAACCCCTTGACCTCTCCCTCCCATTCCATCTGTGCCTGTGTTCCCGCAGCCATGTGTTTTAAGCCTGACTCCATCAAGGTGAACAACAACAGCAGGCCAGAGCTGACTCCGGAAGGTGAGGGTGGGGTAAAGTGTTGAGTGGTCGCTCTCCCGTGGCTATGATCCCAGCCACCAGGGACATTTGCCCATTGAAGCCGGGGGCAAGGAGAGACCTTTGTGGGGGAGGCAAGTGATATGGCCCAGGGTGGCCCTTCCTGGCGCTGATTAGTGGCTTCCACCTGAGGACAGCAGGGGCCACGAGGAGAGGGTGAGGGTGGTGGTGCTGGACTCCCCTCATCGAATCCCAGGGTCTACCCCATGGCATCCCACCTCGGAAATGGAATCCTCCTCCCGCATTTTCAGAGGCACCATTATCAGGTCCCTGAATAGAATGGATGAGGTCCTTGTCTCTGTGCAAACCTCTTCCCAATCCCCTCAGCCATCTGCCGCCGCGCCGCTCCCACGGGCTATGAGGAGTTCTATTTCCCCTTGGTGGAGGCCACCCGGCTCCGCTGTGTCACCAAATGCACGTCGGGCGTGGACAACGCCATCGACTGTCACCAGGGCCAGTGCGTTCTGGAGAGGAGCGGTCCCGCCTGTCGGTAAGGCACCGCTCACCATTAGCATCAGCCGAGCCCCCCCCTCGCACTCTAAGATGAGCCCCGCCCCATGCTCCGCCCCGGCTCCGCTCCCAGGCCCTACGGTGGAGCCTTGTCCCCAGAGTCCGGCTCCAAGCCCATTCCCCTTGCCCTACGGTGGAGCCTTGCCCTGGAGCTCTGCTCCCTTGCCCTAAGGTGGAGCCCCGCCCCCCCAATGGAGCTGAGTCCAGTCCCCTCGTTCTGGGACCACTCATTCTAGGGTGGGGCCCCGCCCCCTCGTTCTAGGGTTGAACCCCGCCTCCTCCTTCCAGGTGGAGCCCTGCCCGCTTGATCTAGGGTGGAATCCCGCCCCGTTACCTAGGGTAGAGCCCCGCCCCCTTGTTCTAGGGTGGATTCCCGGCCCCTTGTCTAGGGTGGAGCCCCCCGCTTGCCATAGGGGGGAACTCCCCGCTGCCCTAGGCTGGGACCCCGTCCCCTCGCCCGCCCCCGTGGGGCCCAGGTGCACGCGTGGACCCCGAGCCGGGAGGTGAAGAGGGTCTGATCTCCCGCAGCTGCTACTCTACGGACACGCACTGGTTCTCTGGCCCGCGCTGCGAGGTGGCGATCCACTGGAGGGCGCTGGTCGGGGGCCTGACGGCAGGCGCCGCGCTGGTGGTGCTGCTGCTGCTGGCTCTGGGCTTCTGGGCGGTTCGCTCTGGATGGTGGGGCGGCCAGCGCCTAGACCGGTGAGCGCTCAGAGGGCGGGGCCGGGGGTTGAGGGCGGCCAAGGGACCCCAGGCGGGCCCGCTATGTCTGACCGCGGCGGCCCCACCTAGGTCTTGGGACCAGGATAGGAAATGGTTCGAGACCTGGGATGAGGAAATCGTGGGCACTTTTTCCAACTGGGGTTTCGAGGACGACGGAACAGGTGAGTCCCAACTCCTGGGGAAGCAGGCAGGGGCTTTCCTGGGCACCACTGCCAGGACAGACGCCCTTCCTGCCTTCCTCGCATTTACTCCGTCCCTCTCTCTTCCGTCCCCTCCCTCTCCCCTTCTCTTTCTCCCCTCTTCTCTGTCTCTCTCTAGACAAGGATAAAAATTTCCATGTGGCCTTGGAGAAGGTGGACACCACTATGAAGGTGAGGGGCTAAAGAGGGGGACCCCAAGGAACTCTCCCAGCCTCCATTTCAGATTCCCTCGGCGACCCCCCAGAGGGCAAGGACGGGGCTGGGTTCGGATCAGCAGTGACCTCCCTGTCAGCCCAAACCGGTGGTTCCGCATTCCCTTCCCTCACTGTGACTCTGTGACAGGTGCACATCAAGAGACCTGAGATGACCTCGTCCTCAGTGTGAGCCCTGCGGGCCCCGTCACCATCCCCTCTGCCCTGCCCGGGACACAAGGCTCTGCACTGCGTCCATTTCAAGTGGTGGCCCCAGAATGGGGGCAGCTCAGGCTCCTGCTGTTCTTGGGCAAAATGAGACTGTTCCCCCAAATCCCATCCTTCTCTTTCCAACTTGGCTGAAACCCACCAGGAGGCGCAGTTCACGTGCAGGCTCTTCCACTGCGGAACCTTGGGCAAGTCAGTAACGAGTCTCAGTTTCCTCACCTGCAAAATGGGTACAACATTCCTGTGTGATATCTCACACCATTGTTGTGTAAATCACATGGACTTGGTCAATTCTCGGTCCTCCTCTGCCCTCCGGTCTCAGCCCTCATGTTGCCATTGCCTCTCTCGGATCCTCCAATCCTCATGTCCTTCACCTGGTCTCCCGCCCTGGTTCCTATTTTCTCTCAATTCCCTACTGCCTGTTTATTACTTTGAATCTGGAGGCAGCCTGCAGCCCATCCCATCTCCTGATCTAACTCCCTGCTGTGTCTCTTGCTCTCATTCCTTAGATGTCCTCTCCTTCTGACTCCGTTCCTTCATCTATCCTGTCCCCAGTCCCCCAGCCCTAAATCCTCCCTCCTCTGCTCACATCCCGGTCCCTAGCAAGGTATAGATAGCCTCTGTGTCTTAGGATACCCCAGCTGCTGTTCCCCCCATCACCCCGTTGCCCAATTCCCCGTTTCTCTTGCTCTCTCATTCCTTGTATCTTCTCCCCTTCTGAGCCCGTCCATTAGTCGGTTCTGCCCCCCACTCCCCCTGCCCTAAATACCCCAGCTGCTGATTCCCCCTCACCCCATTGCCCAATTCCCTGTTTCTCTTGCTCTCATTCCTTGTATCTTCTCCCCTTCCGAGCCTGTCCATTCATCGGTTCTGCCCCCTCTCCCCCAGCCCTAAATACCCCGACTGCTGTTTCCCCCCATCACCCCCCTACCCGATTCTCCATTCTCCACCCCTTTCCCTCACCCTTGGAGCCCCATGGGTGGTTCAGGGCATGAATTCCCCAGTCCCAAGGAAAGGCAGTCCTCTCAGTCCCCCTCCTCCTCATTCCCTTCAATCTCCCTCCCCTGTCACCTCACCACTCCCTTTTAAACCCATCCCCTCCTTTTCCCCTCCTCCCCCCTCTCTGGCTAGTGTCACCTCGATTCCTGCGGTAACTCTGAGTCTTGAAATCCTCAATCTCCTTGGCCGTGAAGATCGGCTTCAGGGACCGGAAGTCGGCACATCTCCAGGTCTCCATGTGAACACAATATAGAGTTTATTGTAAAAGAAGCTGCTCTCTGTCTGTCTCCCTTTCACCCCGCAGTGGTCTCCACCTGATTGGAGAACAGGGATTTCCAGAGGCGGTGCTGTAGGAGGATCCTGGGAGCACCTGTGTCTTCCAGGGAGGAAGGAGGGGGTCTGTGGGCAGCCCTTGGAGGCCATGACATTCCTCATAGAAAACACAGAGGTTAGGGGGAACCCATTTTGTTGGCGAGTGACTCGGGGCAGGAGCCCCTTGGGCTTTCTGGTCTGTGCTCTCCCCACCCTCACCACTGCCCTGACCTTGACACTGGGACCTTAGGGAGCAATTAAACCACTGGTGCTGGGTCAGGGAGTTGGGTGGTCCAGGGGCTAGGGCTGCCTGGTCCAGCCACCCTTTACAAGGATGGGTAAAGCTGGACCTCCCCAAAGATCTTGATCCCCCACAAGGCCCCCAAACCCTGATAGCAAACTCACACAGCAGAGCCTGTCTGTTGGCACAGGGCACTTCTGTTCCTGCTGTTGCGGGCAGTCAGGCCTGCCTGAGGAGTCGAGGGTGTTCAGAAATAACATGTCCCCTTGGGTCTTTGGGTGCGGGCTTGGGAGAGGCCCCTGTGAAGTTTGCCCGGGACAGGGACGGGCCATGGCCTTTCGTCACCTCTGTGTCTGGCCAGGGGTGGAGACCAGGACCATAAAGTCTCAGGTGTGAGTGGGCACCCCGCCCAGGAGAAGGGCTGGAAGCTGGGGACCCCAGGGAAAGCCCTGGACATTTGGAAAGGACCATGTCGAGGCGGGGGATGGGGAGGGATGGCTGGAAGAGAGAGGGGCTTCTCGGGGGTGGGAGTGGAGGGTCCTTCACTTGCTCTGGCCTGTTGCCGGCTGCCCCTTCCACGGTTCTGAACTTCTCCCTCCATGGTCACCCGCCCTCCAGCGCTTCTTGGCCCCCACCTCTTGGCACCCGTGGTGTGCTCACACCTCTAGCTTCTGTCCCTCCCTCCTTCGCTGCCCCACCCACAGTGGCTCTGACTTCCGCTGAAAGAGAGGGTCCCCGGCTCAGGGCGGTCACTGCTCCAGGACTTATAAGGGAGGAGGGTGGACAGGCTGCCCTTTGTCCAACTCCCTGTGGTCACCACGCGCCACCCACCCAACAGCATCACCTCACCTCTACCCTGGGACAGGCACTGCCCTTCTTCAAGGCAAAGTTCTCTGAGGTCCTTTTTATAGCTGATCTGTTCCTGGGAGGCTTTCATTTCTTGGTCCCTCTTGACGGGGGAAGACGGGCAGCCAGGGGCCCGTTCCCCGGGAAATGCTGGTGATCTGGATTCCGACGCTGGCTCTCTGGCTCTGCGCGTCCTTTACTGCTACATTGACACAGGGTGAGTGCTCCTGGGCTGATGCTCCGGGTCCAGTGCTCCTGGATGGTCATAGTACACGCCCCTGCCTCAGGCAGCAGGGCTGCAGGTGGCCTCCTCCCCTTTGCATGGCAAGGGGCTGCCATAGGGCTGGAGACCCGTGCTGTGACCTCATCTTGCCTTGGGGGTGCTGAAGGGGTCACTGTGGAGACCTGTGGGTGCCTGTGGTGTGCAGGGGATGGTCTGCACACAGCCCCTGGCCATGGGGTGGCTGAAATCCACAGCTTCTGCTCTCCAGGCTCCCCCCAGGAGGATGAGGGGGTTTTGTCACAGACAGTGGGCTCTGCCTGCCCTCATCCTGGGGCCTTTATCTGCTGGAGGATGGGTCTTTCCAAGCCTCACAGAGGCACTGCACATGCTGCCAGCCCTGGTCGGGAGAGCGGGAATCCAGAGGGGTGTCTGACAGTGTCCTCTCTTGACCTGGGGGAGCCTCAGGTGCACCTGGGGAATCCCTTCCAGTTAGAAATGGCTGATGGGGCCAGGTGTGGTGGCTCATGCCTGTAATCCCAGCACTTTGGAAGGCCCAGGTGGGTGGGTCACCTGAGGTCGGGAGTTTGAGTCCAGCATGGCTAACATGGTGAAACCCTGTCTCCATTAAAAATATAAAAAGTAACCAGGCATGGTGGCTCGCACCTGTAATCCCAGCTACTTGGGAGGCTGAGGCAGGAGAATCACTGGAACCTGGGAGGTGGAGTTTGCAGTGAGGCAAGATTGTGCCACTGCACTCCAGTGTTTAAGAGTGAAACACTGTCAAAAAAAAAAAAGAAAGAAAGAAAGAAAGAAAATTAAAATGGCTGCCAGTTGCGGTGGCTCACACCTGCAATGCCAGCACTTTGGGATGCTGAGATAGGCGCAACACGAGGTCAGGAAATTGAGACCATCCCGGCCAACATGGTGAAACCCCAACTCTACCAAAAATATAAAAATCAGCTGGGTGTGGTGGCACACGCCTGTAGTCCCAGCTACTCAGGAAGCTGAGGCAGGAGAATCACTTGAACCCTGGAGGCAGAGGTCGTAGTGAGCCAAGATCGGACCACTGCACTCCAGCCTGGTGACAGAGCGAGACTCTCTCAAACAGACAAACAACAACAACAACAACAAAGTGGCTGAGGGGCTGCAGGAGGAGACAGAGGCTCGGGGGTCCTTGCTCAGCCTGGTCGTGGCTGTGTGTGAGAGATGACTGGTTACCCGCTGATTTCTCTCATACAGAACAGACTTTCTGATTCCTTCCTGGCAGGGGTGGACAGGGATGAGGAGAGGCCGCAGAGGGAGACCTTGAATTGAAGGCTGTGGGGTAGGCAGAAGGGGTCGTGAGGGGGCAGGGGAGCTGGGGTGGGAGTCTCTGTAGCCCTGCAGGACACCTTCGAAGTAACCTACCAGGGAAGTTCCATCATCCTCCTAGCCAGAGACTCAGGCCCTCCAAGGCTGCCTCTGTCCGCCAAGCCTTGACAGGTGAGACCTCTTTACCCCACCCGGACATGTTGGGAGAGAGGTACAGGTGGGGAGGAGCTGATGGGAGAGTTTCAAGGGCTGAAGTGATGAACTCTGTGAATTTGGGAACATTATAAGAGTGTGTTAATAACACATAGATTCCCTTTATGGTAATATAAAGGAGTGGGAAGCTGTGGGCTGGGATGGATCTTAGGAGGAGTCCTTTCCATCTCTGCTTCCCAGGCCTGGCCTGACTGATCCTGCGATCTCTCTCTGGTCAGATTATCAAGGAGAGGGTGATGGAGGTGACGACAGCGATGATGAAGGCCCCAGGAGTCAGCAGGTGGCATTGTCTCGGTGTACCCAGCCGAGTGTTAGAGACGGACCCCAAGGAACCAAAAGCCCCTGTCCCCCAGGTGCTTATAATTATGTGGCAAAGATAACACAGGTGAATCCCTTCGTGTGCAAAACAGTCAGAAAAACATAAGTGCAAGAAAGCAGGAGGGAGTGAGGCCAGGCAAGTAGGACCACTCCAGAGGGCTTGGGAAGGTCTGATTAGATACAGAGATGGAGGCAGAGACCCCTGCCCTCCTCTTGCAGAGGTTTTTGCTGTTCACAAAGCCATTTCCCAGCAGGTAGCTCATATGATTCTCACGAGGAGATCTGTGTAAGGAAGTCAGGGTAGATGAGGATATGGAAGCTCAGAGAGAGGATTGGTGATTTGCCTGGGGCCACATAGCAAATAATGAACACGGCGACCACTTTACAGTGGATTTGCGCCCTGCGCCTCTCCTCCCCTAGAGGACCCCAGTTCTCTGCACCTGTGCCTCTCCTCCCCTAGAGGACTCCAGTTCTCTCCACTAGCACCCCTCCTCCCTTCTAGAGGAACCTAGTTCTCTGCAGACCATGATTCTGGGTCCTTGGCAAGCAGTTCAGATGTCAGATCAGAGACTACCAGTGGCATCTGTAGGTTTTTTTTGTTTTTTTTTTTGACAGTCTCCTCTGTCACCCAGGCTGAAGTGCAGTGACACGATGTCAGCTAACTGCAGCCTCTGTCTCAAGGGTTCAAGAGATTCTCCTGCCTCAGCCTCTGGAGTAGCTGGGACTACAGGTGTGTGCCAACATGCCCAGCTAATTTTTTTTTGTGTGTTTGGTAGAGACAGGGCTTCACCATGTTGGCCAGGCTGGTCTTGAGCTCCTGGCCTCCAGTCATCTGCCCGCCCCGAACTCCCAAAGTGCTGGGATGACAGGTGTGAGCCGCTGCACCTGGCCCAGCATCTGTAACTTTTCTTCCTACTCTCTGCACCGTCTTCTGGGTACTCCGGGGCACACTGTGGACTGGTGAGGTTTTGGAGAAGCAGACAGTCGAGTGAGGGAAGAGCACTCTGAGAAAGTAGAAAAATCATTTCCACAGCTCTGCAAGGGAAAGACGAGGGGGCATGTGCTGGATCAAGCGTGATGTTTGCTGGGGAGAGTGTGGTGGTGCTGGTGCATTTGTGGAAGACAGGAGCACTAAGACCAAGCTGAGATGTTTAGACATCACAAGAACCTCTGTGGACTAAGTAGGGCTGGGGATACCTCTGTAGGGCAGACCAGCGTCAGAGAGGCCATTGAGAGGCACCCAAAGCCATCCTGGGAGGAGGATATGAAGGCCCAGCTGGGAACCCAACTCCCTTGGAAATGGGGGCTCCACCTGATGGTTGGCTGGAGGACACTGAGACAGATGGTCTAGGAGGCTGTGTTAACTGGGAGAGGAGCCTCTTTTTGCTGGATGACAAAGGTCTCCAGTTGGGGCTGTGGAGTTTGGGGTGATGGTGAAGTTTCCGGGTGGAGCTGTCCTGGAAGCCTGGGTCTTAGGGGAGGGCTTCTAGGATGGGTCCAGTGCCATTGCCCCAGCCCCTGCTACAGGCTGAGGTAGGAAAATGTGAGTGCTCACTATGAACTAAATCAGCTGGCACCTTGGTCTTGAACTTTGCAGCGTCCAGAACTGTGAGAAATAAATCTTTCTTTTTATTTTATTTTAAGAGATGGGGGTCTTGCTTTGTTGCCCAGGCTGGCCTTGAACTCCTGGGCTCGAACCATTCTCCCACCTCAACTTCCTAAAGTGCAGGAACTACAGGCATGAGCCACCACACCTGGCCAATTTCTATTGTTTAAGCCACCCAGTCAATGGTATTTGCTATGGCAGCCCAAGAAGACTAAGACAGGCTGCCTTCAGAATTTTCTCTTCATCAGCTGGGTGCAGTGGTTCATGCCTATAATCCCAGTGCTTTGGGAGGCCCCAGCCTGGGCAACATAGTGACACCCTATCTCTTAAAAAAAAAAAAAATTAGTCTGGGTGTGGTGGCTCATGCCTGTAATCACAGCGCTTTGGGAGGCCAAAGCAGGAGGATCCCTTAAGCCCAGGAGTTCGAGACTAGCTTGGGCAACACAGGGAGACCCAATCTCTTAAAAAAAAAAAAATAGCCAGTCATAGTGGTGCATGCCTATAGTCTTAGCTACTTGGGAGGCTGAGGGAAGAGGATCTCCTGAGTCCAGGAATTCGAGACTGCAGTGAGCTGTGATTGCACCATTGCACTTCAGCCTGGGTGACAGAGTGAGGCCCTGTCTCAGAAAAAGCTTTTCTCTCTTTATCTTTGGTTTTCAGGAATTTGACTCTGACTACAATGTCTGTGGTTTGTGGCCCTTTGTTTATTTTTGGAAATTCTTAGTGATTATTGTCTTCAAATATTTCTCCTGCCCTGTTCTCTCTCTTCTCCTTCTGAGACTACAGTGAGACATATGTTAGGCCATTCCATATTGGACTACAGCTCTTGGATACTGTTCTGCACACATCCCCACCACCCCTTTCTGTGTTTCAGTTTGGGTAGTTTTTACTGACTTATCAATTGAATGAAGATAAAAACTGACTTATTTTCAGTTTTTATTGATTTATCTTCACTAATTCTTTCCTCTACTGTGTCTTATCTGCTGATCATCCTGTTGAAAAGAAGTCTTTGGCCAGGTTCAGTGGGTCACACCTGTAATCTCAGCACTTTAGGAGGCTGAGGTGGGAGGATTGCTTGAGCTCAGGAGTTTGAGGCCAGCCTGGGCAACATAGCCAGACCCTGTCTCTACAAAAAATACCAGAAAAAAATTAGCTGGGTGTGGTGATGTGCGCCTGTAGTCCCAGCTACTTGGGAGGCTGAGATAGGAATGCTTGAGCCCAGGAGGTCAAGGCTACAGTGAGCTCTGATTGTGCCACTGCATTCCAGCCTGGGCAACAGAGAGAGACTTTGTTTCAAATAATAATAATAAATTTAAAAATCAGAAAAGAACTCTTTATCTCTGATATTATGGTTTTTATTTCTACCGTCTTCATTTGAAAGAGGCCTCTTGAGAGGCACCAAGAGCCACCCTGGAATAGGAGATGGACGGTCCAGGAGGCTGTATTGACCAGGAGGACAGGAGCCTCTCTTTGGTGGAAGGCAAGGGTCTCCAGTTGGGCCTGTTGAGTGTGGGGTGACCATGGGTTTCTGGGAGGAGCTGTCCTGGTGGCCTGGGGCTCCTGGAATAGGGACACAGTCTAGAACTCTACCTTCTCCAACTGCTACAGAGGACACAAAAGCCAGGAAATGCTACAAAAATGCCAGGGATCCACATGATGACTGGAACCAGTATCCTGTTTTCTGTACATGAAGTTCCAAAGTGTTCTTAGTAAGGGTTGGGGTGGGGATGGTCTAGGGGAGTGGGACCAAGTGTCTGCCCCGGAGGGGCAGGGTCAGGAGTCTGAAGGGGTCAGCACTCTTTAGCTTAGAAAGGTGAAGCTGGGAGTAGAAATGGTTAACATCTATAAAATTGGGAAGAGAGTGGTGGAGGTGAGAACAAATTTGTTCACAATAGACAAAGGGGCAACCTTTGAAACTCAAGTGATGTAAAATATTACAAGGAGTGCTGTTTTATACAGAGTAATAAACTTACTCATTCAGCAAACACCAAAGGCTGGCTCTGCCTGGGCAGGTGCTCTGGAGGAGGCAGGGTGAATAGACAGTTTATAGTAGAGTTAATGAGATGGGATTGGGCCAGAAACGGCCACAGCCCAATCTGCTGCTGGAGCTAAGAGAGGGGGCCTGGGGCTGGAGGGGCACAGAGGGGACCTCTGGAGCCCTTCCACCTGGGCTGGTGAGGGCACGGGGAGAGGGAGAGGCAGCATTTGAGTTTGGTGGCGGTTGGGAAGTAGTACAGGAAGAAGTATTATATTAACAGATGCTCAAAGGCCTTAGACAAATTCAGAACCACATTGTCTGAACTTACACGGAGCTAGGGAGAGAATTGGGATATTGGTAATCAGATTTCCTGGAGAAGATCAAATCTTGGGTGGCACTGAGATGAGTTGGGGTTACCCACAGCTCATTGGGGTGTGGGAAGGCCCAGAGACCCCCACACCCCAGTTGGAGAAGTCAATAGAGACCGGATAGTCTGAGTATCATATTAATATTAAAAATGGACCAGGCATGGTGGCTCAATCATGCCTGTAATCCCAGCACTTTGGGAGACTGAGGTGGGAGGATTGCTTGAGGGCAGGAGTTCAAGACTAGCCTGGGCAAAAATATTTTTAAATTAAAAGATTAGCTGGATGTGGTGGTGTGTCTCTGTAGTCCTAGCTACTCAGGAGGCTGAGGGGGGAGGATCTCATGAATCTAGCAATTCCAGGCTGCAGTGAGCTAGGATCGCACCACTGCACCCCAGCCTGGGCGACAGAGCAAGACGTTACCTCTTAAAAATAAAAATAAAAAAAAGTATGAAAAATTGCAAATATTCATTGAGGGTTTGCTATGTGCTGGACACTTTTCTAAATATTATCTCATTTAACTTTCACAACATTCCTAAGAAGAAGGATGTGTTACTGATTTTGGGTTTTTATACATGGGGAAACAGGTGCAGAGATGATAAATAATTTGCTCGGTGGGGTACGGTGTCTGACACCTGTAATCCCAACACTTTAGGAGGCCAAGGCAGGCAGATCATGTGTGGTCAGGAGTTCGAGACCAGCCTGGCCAATATGGTGAAACCCCGTCTCTACGAAAAATACAAAAATTAACTGGCCATGGTGGCAGGTTCCTGTAATCCCAGTTACTTAGGAGGCTGAGGCAGGAGAATCACTTGAACCCTGGAGGCAGAGGTTGCAGTGAGCTGAGATCG
>NW_012118489.1:24088-24508 GCF_000951035.1 Colobus angolensis palliatus
AGAGCTTGCAGTGAGCCAAGATCGGGCCACTGCACTCCAGCCTGGGTGACAGAGCAAGACTCTGTCTCAAAAAAAAAAAAAAAGAAAAAAAATTATATAATGAGGTGTGGTACATCTGTAACCCCAGCTACTCAGGAGGGAGGGAAGATCACTCGAGCCCAGGAGTTCGAGGCTGCAGTGAACTAGGATTGCACCACTGCGTTCCAGTCTGGGGGACACATTGAGAACTTGCCTCTCTCTTTTGTTGTTGTTGTTGTTGTTTTGTTTTGCTTTTGAGACGAGTCTTGCTCTGTCGCCCAGACTGGAGTGCAGTGGTGCGATCTCTGCTCACTGCAACCTCTGCCTCCCAGGTTCAAGAGATTCTCCTGCCTCAGCCTCCCGAGTAGCTGGGACTATAGGTGCGCACCACCACGCTCAGCT
>NW_012118489.1:24558-26489 GCF_000951035.1 Colobus angolensis palliatus
GTTTATCTCGTTATTTAGAGGCTGGATTATGAGACTGGTTAATTTTTGTATTTTTTTTCTTGTAGAGACGGGGTCTTGCTATGTTGCCCAGGCTGGTCTCAAACTCCTGGGCTCAAGCGATCCACCGGCCTGGCCTCTCAAACTGCTGGGATTACAAGCGTGAGCCACTGTGCCCAGCCAGCCTTTTCTAGCTCCTGGTGACTCCTGGTGTTCCTTGGCTTGTGATAGCATCACTCCAGTCTCTGCCTCATCATCTCTGGGCATCTTCCCTATATGTCACATCTCTCTCTCTTTTTTCTGACAAGTATTTGAATTTAGGGCCCATCCTAAATCTGATCTTGAGATCCTTGACTTAATGACATCAGGAAAGCCTCTGTTTCCAAAGAAGTTCGCATTCCCAGGTACCAGGAGTTAGGACTTGAGGTTATATTTTGGGGTGATCCTATTCAATGCACCACACCATGCTTTAGCTTCAACTGGTGGCTCTTGCTTTCAAGAAACAGTGACAATGTCTGCTGGCACTAGAAAGCCAGGAAGTCCATCCACCGCCATTGGTGTGTGCAGGGGTTGGAGTGGCCCCAGCTCTACCTCAACCTTCACAACTCTGCCAGGAGCCAAGGACCTTATGAAAAAGGAATAGACCCAGGCTACCTAGCTCTTGTGTGGCAGAGCAGAATGTGCACCCAGGACTGGGGGACCGCAGCTCATTCCAGTGCCTCCTATAACATTGTAGAATATTCTAGAGTGATCTGGGTGGCCAGAACAGGCATCATTTACTCTCATTTTCCAGGGGGAAATGGAAATTCGGAGAGGTTCTCTGGATTGCACAAGGTCACACAGTGGTGTACAGGTTGGTCTTGGAGATGCAGCAAGGACCCTCCCTCCACGCCCCATGGGGGCTCCCCACACTGCCACTGCCTCTTCAGGGGAGCTGCCACTGGGGACTTCATTGACTGATTTTGTCACAAACTGAAATATGTCCTGGAGGTGGCAGGAGGAGACAGTTTCAAAGCTTGGTGGTAGTCCTCAGACTTGTCCTTGAAGAGCCTTCTAATGTGTGTCCCCAAGAATGCCACGATGCGAATTTGCCTGAAAAACCAGCTGCCTTAATTAAGTAATAATCTATTTTATTTTAGAGACAGGGTCTCACTCTGTTGCCCAGGCTGGAATGCAGTGGCACAATCATAGCTCACTGCAACCTCGACCTCCTGAGCTCAAGTGAGCCTTCTGCTTCAGCCTCTCAAGTAGCCGGGACTACAGATGTGCACCACCATGCCCAACTAATTTTTAAAATTTTTGTACAGATGGCGGTCTCGCTATGTTTTCCAGGCTGGTCTTGAACTCTTGGCCTCAAGCAAACCTCCTGCCTCAGCCTCCCAAAGTGCTGGGATTACAGGTGTGAGCCATTGCCCTCAGCCTCAATCTTTTTAAAGAAAAATCCAAATACATGTGGAATGTAGAAGCAATAAACACTGTAAATGAGCAAGAAAGGACTCAACTTAATTCATTTAATGAGATACCATGTCATTACTTTCACACGGAAAAAAAGCTACCAAACTTTACCTGCTTAGCAGGAGAGGGAGCTGGCATCTTTAATGAACAGTGGCTTCAGTGTAGGCAAATAGGCAATTTTTGTTAAGCATTTTGACTACAAAGGTCTGGGGAATCCCAGCTTGGAAACTGTTACCAGTGAATGATTTTCCATGGGTTCTCCAAGGGGTGACATAAGGCATACCTATAATAAAATAAAATAAAACAGAATAAAATAAAGTAAAAAAAAAATGTATATAGGCAGGGCACAGTGGCTCATGCCTGTAATCCCAGCACTTTGGGAGGCCGAGGCAGGCAAATCACGAGGTCAAGAAATCAAGACCATCCTGGCCAACATGGTGAAACCCCATCTTTACCAAAAATACAAAAATTCAGCTGAG
>NW_012118489.1:28424-29460 GCF_000951035.1 Colobus angolensis palliatus
GCTGGGAGTTGAGGCTAGCCTGGGCAACATAGTGAGACCCCATCTCTACGAAATGTAAAAATTTAGCTGGGTATGGTGGGGCCTGTGGTCTCAGGCACTCTGGAGGCTGAGGTGGGAGGATCATTTGAGCTCAGGAGTTCGAGGCTGCAGTGAGCCAAGGTTGTGCCACTGCACTCCAGCCTGCGTTACAGAGTGAGACGCCAACTCCTAAAAAAAAAAAATGGTATGACTCTTCCAATGGTCCCTGATGCGTATTTTCAAATTATCCTTTAGAACTATGATGCCAAGTCAACACCACATGAAAAGACCACTACACCACCATCTATTATAGTCATCTCTCATCATGATGGGTGCAATTTGATAGACAAAGACGAAGAAGAAATCATATCTTGCTATGTTTTAGATTTATTTGCTTCCTGGTGAAATTTATATGCTTTTTCCTTCTCCTGGGCTTGTTGGCTATTTGAGTTTCTTTGGAGAAGAAGCTCTGTTTTCCTTTGCCCAGCTTCCTTGTGGAGCACCCTGACCCTGGAGGTTGACCTGGGGGAGGAATGCCCCACCTGCTCCATCACATCCTTTGGGGACACCGTTGCCACCAGAATCCCAGGCTGGGAGGGGTCTGAATCTCTTCACCCAGAGCACGGTTCCCTTGTCCCTCCTGCAGCGAGTGAAGAGCCTTGGCTTGGTGGAGTTTGCCAGCCTGGGGGACGATGGAGATGGCAGAGCCGAAGCCTTTAGCCTGGTGCTCCCACTTAGTGGGCGGGCAAGGGCTGCAGGAGCCGGGGAGAAGGAGTGTCAGGAGGTGAGGGTGTCCTAGGAACTGATTGTGAGATTTCAGAAAGAGGAAGGGCAGCTGGATGAGATGGATGGGGATTTGGTCACTTAGAGCTCAAGCTGTGACCTGTGAGGGCAACTGTTGTGGAGATGTGAGTGGTTAAGGACAAATTGAATGATAGTAAATCAGAGGAAATGGTATGAATCCAGGAACAAAGGCAAAAGAGAGCAGGTATGTTCAGAACGGTATCCTGCATTCCGC
>NW_012118489.1:29995-31175 GCF_000951035.1 Colobus angolensis palliatus
GGGGGACGATGGAGATGGCAGAGCCGAAGCCTTTAGCCTGGTGCTCCCACTTAGTGGGCGGGCAAGGGCTGCAGGAGCCGGGGAGAAGGAGTGTCAGGAGGTGAGGGTGTCCTAGGAACTGATTGTGAGATTTCAGAAAGAGGAAGGGCAGCTGGATGAGATGGATGGGGATTTGGTCACTTAGAGCTCAAGCTTGGTGTGACCTGTGAGGGCAACTGTTGTGGAGATGTGAGTGGTTAAGGACAAATTGAATGATAGTAAATCAGAGAAAATGGTATGAATCCAGGAACAAAGGCAAAAGAGAGCAGGTATGTTCAGAACAGTGCATTCCGCAGAGTGTCCCTGCCATCTTTGGGTCCCTGTCCCTCCAAGCTCCTTCTTGCAGTCTCCAGGGCACAGCCGGTTTTTTTCTTTCTTCTTTTTTTTTCTGAGACAGAGTCTCACTGTATTGTCCAGACTGGAGTACAGTGGTGCGATCTCAGCTCACTGCAACCTCTGCCTATCGGGTTCAGGTGATTCTCCTGCCTCAGCCTCCCGAGTAGCTGGGACTACAGGTGCCCGCCACCACACCCGGCTAATTTTTTTATTTTTAGTAGAGATGAGGTTTCACCATGTTGGCCAGGCTGGTGTCGAACTCCTGACCTCAGGTGATCTGCCTGCCTCGGCCTCCCAAAGTGCTGGGATTATAGGCGTGAGCCGCCATGCCCAGCCTGAAAAAATACCCCCTTAACCTTAACACTCAGATAGACATTGTTAACATTTTATATCTACGTATTTAGATTTATTCTATGGACGGTTTGCATTTTAATGGCTGATTAAAATTCCATAGAATTCTATGGAATACAACAGTCATATAACCAGTCCCCTATTTGTCTATTCTTGGACATGTGTATCTCTGCTTTTTACTGTAATCAGTAACAAGGCAATAAACATTCTTGTATGAATTTTACTTTATAACTGCATCAGATTAATTGAGGATGAATAGCTAGAAATGGCATCGTTAAAATGATATCAGCAGCTGGGTGTGGTGACTCATGCCTGTAATTCCAGTGCCTTGGGAGGCTGAAGTGGGACAGTCACTGGAGGCTGGGAGTTGAGGCTAGCCTGGGCAACATAGTGAGACCCCATCTCTACGAAATGTAAAAATTTAGCTGGGTATGGTGGGGCCTGTGGTCTCAGG
>NW_012118489.1:31400-38827 GCF_000951035.1 Colobus angolensis palliatus
TTCTCCTGCCTCAGCCTCCTGAGTAGCTGGGACTACAGGTGCCCGCCACCACACCCGGCTAATTTTTGTATTTTTAGTAGAGACGAGGTTTCACCATGTTGGCCAGGCTGATGTTGAACTCCTGACTTCAGGTGATCCACCTGCCTCGGCCTTCCAAAGTGCTGGGATTACAGGTGTGAGCCACCGCACCCGGCCTCCAGGGCACAGTTTCTAAGGCACAGTTGGGATTGTGGCTTTTTACTGGACTAAGTCAAGTCCAAACCCCTTTCTAGGCTGGTTCACGTCCATTTTCCCAGCTTCCCTCTGTCTTAGTGTCTTCCGTTACCCCAAACACACAGTGAGGACTCTTACTCACCTCTGGGACCCCACATATGCTGTTCTGCCCTGAAACCTTCCCCTTCCTCCTCTTTATTCCTCTAGCCCTTTTTTGGGGATAAAGGCAAAAGTCATTTTTATTTCTTTTTTTTTTTTTAGAAACAGGGTCTTTCTCTGTTGCCCAAGCTGGAGCGTAGTGACCCAATTATAGCTCAGTACAGCCCTGAATTCCTGGACTCCAGTGATCCTCCCACCTCAGCCTCCCAAGTAGCTGAGACCACAGGGACACAGCACCATGTCTGGCTAATTTTTTGTTGAGACAGGGTCTCATTATTTTGCCCAGGCTGATCTCAAACTCTTTAGTTCAAGCAATCCTCCACCTCGGCCTCCTAAAGTGCTGGGATTACAGGCATGAGCTGCCCCATCTGGCCTTTTTGTTTTGTTTTGTTTGAGATAGGTTCTTTCTGTGTTGCCCAAGCTGGAGTGCAGTGGTGCAGTCATAGCTCACTGCAGCCTTGAGCTCCTGGGCTCAAGCAGTTGTCCTGCCTCAACCTCCTGAGTACCTGGAACTGACTACAGGTGCATGTACCACACTGGGCTAATATTTAAATTTATTTTTTGTAAAGACAGGATCTTGCTATGTTGCCCAGGTTGGTCTTGAACTCCTGGCCTCAACTAATCTGCCCACCTTGGCCTCCCAAAATGCTGGGATTACAGGTATGACCCACCGTACCTGGCCAAAAGCCATTTTTAGAATGTGCTTGAATTCTGTTATTAGCTGAGTGACCTTGGAAATTATTTATCCTTAGAACCTTGATTCCTATGTAAAATAGAAATAGCGGCCAGGTGCAGTGGCTCATACCTGTAATTCCAGCAGTTTGGGAGGCCAAGGCAGGTGAATCACATGAGGTCAGGAGTTCAAGACCAGCCTGCCAACATGGCAAAACCGCGTCTCTACTAAAAATAGAAAAATTACCCAGGTATGGTGGCGGGCACCTGTAATCCTGGCAACTTGGGAGGGTGAGGCAGGATAATTGCTTGAACCTGGGAGGTGGAGGTCGCAGTGAGCCAAGATCCTGCCACTGCACTCCAGCCTGGGTGACACAGCGAGACTCTGTCAAAAAAACAAAAACAAAAGCAAACAAACAAAAAACAGGAAATAGCCATGTCCACCTTGCAGGGTTGTTGTGATGTTTATATTTGGTAACTAAGAGAAAGCTTTGGACTTCCCAGCATTCACTGACTCATTCACTGAGAAAGTCTCAGTAAGCCTCTACAGGGCTAACTGAACAGGGCAGAAAATGTTCTCTACCCTCACGGAGTTCCCAGCCTACAAGGTAAAGACATTCCTAGGGAGTTACAGAATCACTAAGTTCCAGTTAATATGTCCTGTGATAGGGCGAGTACAGGAATCTGATCCGTACCCAATAAATGCCAGCTCTCCCCACCCCTGTTCATACCTCGTGAGTCAGTTATGGAGATGACCATAAACTACCTTTACACGCTTTTTCATTGTTTGACTTGTGACAACAGACACATTCTACTTTTATAACTTAAAAATTCCGGTAAAATTTATGAGTAAACCCGAGAGACTCCCATTTTTAAAAGAAGGAAAAAATGACAGGTCAAGTATCACCTCCTCCTGGAAGCCTTCCTTGATGAGAGGCAGGAGAGTCTGCCCTGCTGCATTGAGTCCTGTGTTGCCATCATATGGGCCCCTGCTGTCTCCTCGTTGTACTGAGGGTCTAGGAGCCCCCGTGAGGGGCAGGGGGTACATCTGCCTTTGATCTCAATGTTACCAGATGGCACCAGGCTCTTGGTGTCCCAAACAAAGAATTGGATGTGACACATACAAATAGCAAAGCAAGCAGCAAAAGTTTGTTACACACAGTGTTACACTCTCAAAGAGGAGAGAGCGGACTGATCTCTGTGAGGTGAGATCAGCATCAGTTTGGTGTATTTTGCATCTTTTTCTTTTCTTTTCTTTTCTTTTTTTTGACAGAGTCTTGCTCTGTCACCCAGGCTAGAGTACAGTGGTATGATCTTGGCTCACTGCAATCTCTGCCTCCCGGGTTCAAGCGATTCTCCTGCCTCAGCCTCCCAAGGAGCTGGGATTACAGGTGCCCACCACCACACCCGGCTAATTTTTATATTTTTAGTAGAAACAAGGTTTCACCATGTTGGCCAGGCTGGCCTTGAACTCCTGACCTCAGATGATCCTCCTGCCTTGGCCTCCCAAAGTGCTGGGATTACAGGTGTGAGCCACCATGCCTGACCACTTTGCATCTTTTTATTTATTTATCTATCTATTTATTTATTTTTTCCTTCTCTTCCCAAGGCCACCTAATCTTTAGCCAGCCTCTGCCTTTTGATTGATAGGTGTGTCACTTAGTTACTTTGGCCTTTGTGTGCTTGCGTATCGCTTCCCTCTCATAATCTTAAGTACAGGCATGATATGCAGTCCATGTAGGTGAGCTGTAATGAGTTGATTATCATACAGGGTTATGTTAAAGATACTTTTTCTCTCTGACAGACATGCCTAGCCCTGAGGAGCTAGCCCTTACTGGTTTAGTCTGCATTTTGCCGGCCACGGGATCTCTTTTTTTTTTTTTTGAGATGGAGTCTCACTCTGTTGCCCAGGCTGGAGTGCAGTGGCTCACGATCTCGGCTCACTGCAACCTTTGCCTCTTGGGTTCAAGCGATTCTCCTGTCCCAGCCTCCTGAGTAGCTGGGATTACAGGCACCCCCCACCACACCCGGGTAATTTTTGTATTTTTAGTAGAGATGAGGTTTCACCACGTTTGCCAGGCTGGTCTCGAGCTCCTGACCTCAGGTGATTGAGGGCCTCCCAAAGTGCTGGGATTACAAGCAGGAGCCACTGTGCCCGGCCAAGGGGAGCAGTTTTAAAGGATAACTTGGTGGGTGGGGGAAACCAGTGAGTCAGGAGGGTTGATTGGTCAGAGATGAAATCACAGGGAGTCGAAGCTGTCTTCCTGCGCTGAGTCAGTTCCTGGGTGACAGCCACAAGATCAGATGGGCCAGTTTATTGATCTGCGTGGTGCCAGCTGGTCTATCAAGTGCAGAGTCTGCAAAATATCTCAAGCACTGGTCCTGGGAGCAGTTTATGGAGGGTCAAAATCTAGCAGCCTCCAGCTGCATGACGCCTAAACCATCATTTCTAAACTTGCAGCTTATGTTAGTCCTACAAAGGCAATCTAGGCCCCAGGCAAGAAGAAAGTCTGCTTTGGGAAAGCGCCGTTACCATCTTTGTTTCTCCCCAGGTTAGTTCAGCCTACTCCCAGGAATGAACAAGGACAGCTTGGAGGTTAGAAGCAAGATGGAGTCAGCTAAGTGAGATCTCTTTCACCGTCTCAGTCATAGTTTTGCAAAGGCGTTTCCGCTGGAGGGCTGAGTTTTCCTGTGGGTGCAGAAAGGTCGGGTGGCTGAGGATTGTGGTGGTCTCTGGGTGAGACACAGAGGAGGTTTCTAAGAGGTGAGTGGGGGAGGTGACCTCAGAGAGCAGAAGGGAAGAGGGGTCCCTTGCTCAGGTGAGGGAGGAAGTCTATGGGAACGAACACCTCGTGAGCCTGTTTTGAATCCTGCCAGCCTCCACTTTGGTGCCTGCCTATGCCCCGCCATCCTCTCTGACCCTTGTACTCAGGGTTCAGGGATGCTCCACCTCCACCTTGGCCGTCCCTGGAGCTCAGCCCTTCCACTACCATCAGGTTGAACTAGACAAAACCTAGCTCATAAATGAGAGGATCGGGCAAAACCTCAAATGTCCACTGACTTCAAAACAAACACGTGGCTGGTGTGTGCCTCGAGCCTGTAATCCCAGCACTTTAGGAGGCCGAGGTGGGAGAATCACTTGAGGCCAGAAATTTGAGACTGGCCTGGGCAGCATAGCAAAACCCCATCTCTAAAAAAACAAAATTTTAAAATTAGCGGCACATGGTGGCGCTCCCCTGTAGCATCAACCATTTGGGAGGCCGAGGTAGGAGGATCACTCTAGCCTGGGAGTTTGGGGCTGCAGTGACTCCAGGCTAGAAGTAGGATGGTGATACAGTTTGAATATTTATCCCTTCCCAGATCTCATGGTGAACTGTAATCCCCAGCCTAAGTAACAGAGTGAGACCCTGTCGAAGAAAAAAAAAAAAAAACGCCAACAAAACCCAAAAATCTCCCCCAAACACCAAGCCATCTTTTCCATCTTTTCCATGAAGTTAGAATTCCAAAAAATCTTAGGCATTATTGCCTTTGACCTGAACTGCATTGATCAATGATTTGATAGTGCTCTGTCTACCCCTCCCCCCCGGCCTTCCGTCCTGGTCCAGCTCCTAGCCTCTCCCTGTGACTATGTGTCTCTTTCATGACTCTGTAAAACTGGGGCCATCTGGGATGGTGGAGGGTGCCTCTGCTCTGGTGGACTGAACTGTCTCCTCTGCCAGGGGCCAAGGTTGGCCTTCCTGAGACAAGTGAGAAGAATGCAGCTCCCGGCATCTTGGAGATTGACAGATGGGACAAAAGGCCACACACCCTGTCCTCTCAAGGAAGTCCCTTATACATCATCCTGTAGAATTCCTAATAACTCCTGGGCTGATGGCACTACCGTCACAGATTCTGTGCATATACAATCTGATTCATTTCATAGGCAGGATGAAGAAAGCCAGGAATTATATGTCTGTTTTACATAGGAAAATGGAATCCTACATGTACTGTCACATGTTCTAAGTAGCACAGAGAAGATACAGTAGCTCCTCCAGCCCAGGGCCAAGATAATGCTTCGTTTTTGAGATGGAGTCTCACTCTGTCACCCAGGCTGGAGTGCAATGGTGCGATCTCGGCTCACTGCAACCTCTGCCTCCCTGGTTCAAGAGACCCTCCTGTCTCAGCCTCCCAAGTAGCTGGGACTGCAGGCCTATGCCATCATGACTGTCTAATTTTTGTATTATTAGTAGAGACGTGGTTTTGCTGTGTTGGCCAGGCTGGTCTTGGACTCCTGAACTCAAGTGATTTGCCTGCCTCAGCCTCCCAAAGTGCTGGGATTATGGGCGTGAGTCACTGCACCCAGACTAGCCAATGATTTTTTTTTTTTTTTTTTTTTTTTACAGTTGTAGCCCTTCGAGTGGGCCTAAACCAGGGTGGAGGAGGTGCTCCCTGGGCAGGCTACGAGGGCTGCAGGATGACCAGGTAGAGGTGGCAGTGTTCCAAGAAAAGTGATGATAGTGCTTGAATATTTGTCATCATCCAAATCTCGTGTTGAGTTGTAATCCCCAGTGTTGCAGGTGGGGCCTGGTGGGAGGTGTTTGGATTATGGGGGCAGATCCCTGTTGAATGGCTTGGACCATCCCCTTGGTTATGAGTGAGCTCTCATTCTGAGTTCACACAAGATCTGGTCTTTTAGAAGTGTGTGGGCCAGGCACAGTGGCTCACGCCTGTAATCCCAGCACTTCGGGAGGCCAAGGCAAGTAGATCACCTGAGGTCGGGAGTTTGAGACCAGCCTGACCAACATGGAGAAAACCCATCTTTACTAAAAATACAAAACTAGCTGGGCATGGTGGTGCATGCCTGTAATCCCAGCTGCTTGGGAGGCTGAGGCAGGAGAATCGCTTGAACCCAGGAGGCAGAGGTTGCGGTGAGCCAAGATAGCGCCGTTGCACTCCAGCCTGGGCAACAAGAGCGAAACTACATCTAAAAAAAAAAAAAAAGGAAAGAAGCATGTGGCATTGGCTGGGTTTGGTGGCTCACACCTGCAATCCCAGCACTTTGGGAGGCCAAGGTGGGCAGATCATTTGAGGTCAGGAGTTCGATATCTGCCTGGCCGTCATGGTGAAACTCTGTCTCTACTAAAAATATAAAAATTAGCCAGGTGCAGTGGTGGGCACCTGTAATCCCAGCTGCTCGGGAGGCTGAGTCAGAAGAATCACTTGAACCCAGGAGCCGGAGTTCGCGATGAGCCGAGATTGCGCCAATGCACTCCAGACTGGATGACAGGCTGTCTCAAAAAAAAAAAAGAAAGAAAAAAGAAATGTGTGTGGTCCCTCCCCTACACCTTTTGCCTCTCTCTTGCTTCTGCTTTTGCCATGTGACCAGCCTGCTCTCCCTTCACCTTCCGCCATGATTGGAAGCTTCCTGAAACCTCCCTAGAAGCAAACATCAGCACCATCCTTCTTGTACGGCCTGCAGAACTGTGAGTCAATTAGACCTCTTTTCTTTATAAATGACCCAGGCTCAGGTATTTCTTTATAGCAATGCAAGAAAGACCTAATAGAGGTGGCTAGCTCTTGTGTATGTAATGCATCTGGAGAGAAAGGACAGAGAGAATTGTCCATGGAATGGGTGATTGCCTTAGCTCTTCTGTTTTTCCTGGGTTGACAGCTACAGAGTTAGAGGTCAAAGGGATCTCTCAGATGTCAAGGATGAGGAAGAGAGACTTGTCAGATCATGTGTGATATGGTTTGGCTGTGTCCCCACCCAAATCTCATCTTGAATTTTAGCTCCCATAATTCCCATGTGTTGCGGGAAGGACCCAGTGGGAGACAATTGAATCATGGGGGCACATTCCCCCATACTGTTCTTGTGGTAATGAATAAGTAAGTCTCACGAGATCTGATGGTTTTATCAGGGGAAACCCCTTTCACTTGACTCTCATCCTCTCTCTTGCCTGCTGCCATGTAAGATGTGCCTTTCACTTTCCACCATGATTTTGAGGCCTCCCCAGCCATGTGGAACTGTGAGTTCATTAAACCATTTGTTCTGTATAAATTACCCAGTCTCTGGTATGTCTTCCTCTTCCTCCTCCTCCTCCTATTCTTCTTCCTTCTCCTCTTCCTCCTCCTCCTCCCCCTCCTCCTTCCCCCTCCTTCTCGTCCTCCTCCTCCTCCTTCTTCTTCTTCCTCTTCTTCTTCTTCCTCTTCTTCTTCTTCTTCCTCTTCTTCTTCTTCTTTCTTCTTCCTCTTCCTCTTCTGTTTTTTGAGACAGAGTCTCACTGTGTCACCCAGGCTGGACAGCAGTGGTGCGATCTCAGCTCACTACAACCTCTGCCTCCCGGGTTCAAGTGATTCTCCTGCCTCAGCCTCCCAAGTAGCTGGGATTACAGGTGGCTGCCACA
>NW_012118489.1:39702-41219 GCF_000951035.1 Colobus angolensis palliatus
TGATCTCAGCTCACTGCAACCTCCACCTCCTGGGTTCAAGTGATTCTTGTGCCCTAGTCTCCCAAGTAGCTGGGATAACAGGTGTGCACCACCACACCTGGCAAGTTTTTTTGTATTTTTAGTAGAGATGGGGTTTCACTATGTTGGCCAAACTGGTCTCAAACTCCTGACCACAAGTGATCCACCCGTCTTGGCCTCCCAAAGTGTTGGGATTACAGGCATAAGCCACCACACCCGGCCCTAAAAATTCAAGTTACAAATTATAGTCAAGACTCAGAAAATTATCTAGTGACACCTTTCTCACTAGCCAAAGGGTTATATTCCACAGAAGACACAAGGGTCTACACGAGGGGTCCCCAACCCCCTGGCCCCAGACCAGAACTGGTCTGTGGCCTGTTAGGAAATAGGACTCACAGCAAGAAGTGAGCAACGGGCCAGCAAAGCTGAGCTCTAACCCTATTGTGAACTGTGCAGGCATCCTTCTTATGAGAATCTAGTGGTAAATGTAATGTGCTTGAATCATCCTGGAACCATCTTCCAACAGCCCCCAGCCCCAGTCCTTGGAAAAATTGTCTTCAATGAAATCGGCCCCTGGTGCCAAAAAGGTTGGGCACTGCTAGTCTACACCACCAGTGAGATTTCTTCAGATCTACAGGTTTACTCGACCCTTCCTATGCCCCTGAAAGAGGGACTTGAGCTTCAGTATCACGAGGTGACCAGGTATCTTCCAGCCTGGATGTGTCAGAGTTGACTAGCACCACATCTGTCTAGTGGTCTGGGGCTACTGTAGGAGACAGTCATAAATCATAGCATTTTCTCTGGTTTCTCTCAACTCACAGGCTCAACAGAAAGCACTAGTACTGAAGATAATACAAGTTCTGCATCCACACCCAGTTCAAGTGACTCTTTTACCACTTTTAGTGGCTATGGGGTAGTAACCAAATTTACTACCGTAAAACCCATTGTCTCTGCCACCATCTCAGAGGGCTCGAAATATACAACCTTCCACAGCAGCCAAGGCTCCAGTCACACAACACGCTTCCCTCACAGTGCCACAAGCTCAGGCATCATTGAAACATCTAAACACGTCCACAACAGCACTGGCTCAACACACACAACACTGTCCCCTGCCAGTTCCACAAGTGCTGGCCTTCAGGAACAATCTACAACTTTCCAGAGCTGGCCAAGCTCAAATGACACAACACCTTCACATCCTAGCACCACATCAGCCCCTGTTGAAGTATATACAACCTACCACAGCAGACAGACCTCAACTACAACAATACAATTTTCTGCCAGCTCAAAAACCTTGGACCATGGTGAGAAATCAACAAAACTCCACAGCAGCTCAGATGGAACTGGAAAAACACTCTTACCTACCCGCTCTACAACCTCAGTTCTTGGAGAATACACAGTATCACCCATCAGTTCAGGCTCAGTGGAAACAACAATGTTACCTGGCAGTACCACAACACCAGGCCTCAGTAAGAAACCTACCACCATCTACAGTAGCCCCA
>NW_012118489.1:41689-42812 GCF_000951035.1 Colobus angolensis palliatus
CTTCCCTCACAGTGCCACAAGCTCAGGCATCATTGAAACATCTAAACACGTCCACAACAGCACTGGCTCAACACACACAGCACTGTCCCCTGCCAGTTCCACAAGCGCTGGCCTTCAGGAAGAATCTACAACTTTCCAGAGCCAGCCAAGCTCAAATGACACAACACCTTCACATCCTAGCACCACATCAGCCCCTGTTGAAGTATCTACAACCTACCACAGCAGACAGACCTCAAATACAACAACACAATTTTCTGCCAGCTCAAAAACCTTGGACCATGTTCAGAAATCAAAAAAAGTCCACAGCAGCTCAGATGGAACTGGAAAAACACTCTTACCTACCCGCTCTACAACCTCAGTTCTTGGAGAATACACAGTATCACTCATCAGTTCAGGCTCAACGGAAACAGCAATGTTAAGTGTCAGTACCACAACACCAGGCCTCAGTAAGAAACCTACCACCATCTACAGTAGCCCCAGAGCAGCAGACACAACACTTTCCCCTGGCAGCAACACAAGCTCAGGCATCAGGGAAGAACTCACCACGTCCCACAGCCGACCAGGCTCAATGCACACAACACTGTTACCTGCCAGCGCTACAACTTCAGGGCTCAGGGATAAGCCTACAACCACCCCTAGCATGCCAGACTCACAGCACACAACGCTGTTACCTGCCAGCGCTACAACTTCAGGGCTCAGGGATAAGCCTACAACCACCCCTAGCATGCCAGACTCACAGCACACAACGCTGTTACCGGCCAGCATCACAACGTCAGGCCTCAGTGAAAAATCAACAACTACCCACAGAAGCCCAGGCTCAACAGAGACAAAACTTTTCCCTGAGAGCACCACAACCTCAGGACACAGTGAAGAATTAACAACTTCCAACAGCAGCCCAACTCACAAAACCCTGTCACCTCCTAGACCCACATCTGCCCAGGTTAAAGAATCTTCAAGTTACCACAGGAGCCTGGGCATTCCGGCAACAATGTACTTGCCTGACATCTCCACAACCTCAGGCCAAAGTCAGGAATCAACAGCATCCCACAGCAGCCCAGACGCAATGGAAACCACGTTCCTACCCACGCCCACCACGGTCTCAGTTCTTGTTGGAGAATCTACA
>NW_012118489.1:44484-44996 GCF_000951035.1 Colobus angolensis palliatus
GGTGAACAATCTACAGCCTTCACTGGTAGCCCAGGCTCCACCGAAATAGTGTTACCTGCCACCCTTACCACCACAGACCTTGATCAGGAATCAACCGCATTCCACAGCAGCTCAAATGCAACTGGAACAACACCCTTACCTCCCCACTCCACAACCTCAGCCCTCATTGGAGAATCTACAGCTTTCTACATAAGCCCATCCACTACTTACACAACCCTCTTTCCTGCCAGTTCCAGCACATCAGGCCTCACTGGGGAATCTAGCACCTTGCACACCAGTCCAAGCTTCCCTTTTACAATTGCGTCTACTGAAAGCCTGCAAACCTTAGTGCCAGGTACTGGTCTTTCAATTTCAGCCACATTTAGCTTCTTCTCCAGGCCTGTCCACGAGTCGTCTTCATCCTTTACAAACTCTTGGTTCTTTTCCTCTATGTTCCACTTTACTTCGGTCTACTGACTCTCCAGTTTCTGGGTTTGATATCACTTCCAGTGTTCATGTGCCATTCACTGGTC
>NW_012118489.1:45396-49156 GCF_000951035.1 Colobus angolensis palliatus
TGGTGAACAATCTACAGCCTTCACTGGTAGCCCAGGCTCCACCGAAATAGTGTTACCTGCCACCCTTACCACCACAGACCTTGATCAGGAATCAACAGCATTCCACAGCAGCTCAAATGCAACTGGAACAACACCCTTACCTCCCCACTCCACAACCTCAGCCCTCGTTGGAGAATCTACAACTTTCTACATAAGCCCATCCACTACTTACACAACCCTCTTTCCTGCCAGTTCCAGCACATCAGGCCTCACTGGGGAATCTACCACCTTGCACACCAGTCCAAGCTTCCCTTTTACAATTGCGTCTACTGAAAGCCTGCAAACCTTAGTGCCAGGTACTGCTCTTTCAATTTCATCCACATTTAGCTTCTTCTCCAGGCCTGTCCACGAGTCGTCTTCATCCTTTACAAACTCTTGGTTCTTTTCCTCTATGTTCCACTTTACTTTGGTCTACTGACTATCCAGTTTCTGGGTTTGATATCACTTCCAGTGTTCATGTGCCATTCACTGGTCCCCATACCTCTATGATGACAATCTCTCCTTCCTCTACGACTCCAGGGTGGCTTTGCTGTTGTTGTTGTTGTTTGTTTGTTTTTGCATCCTTCCATAAACCCCTTCTCTCTGTTTCTTTTCTTTTTCTTTTTTTTCTTTTTTTGAGACAGAGTCTTGCTCTGTTGCCCAGGGTGGAGTGCAATGGCAAGATCTTGGCTCACTGCAACCTCTGCCTCCCGGGTTCAAGCGATTCTCCCGCCTCATCCTCCCGAGTGGCTTAGATTACAGGTGCCCACCACCACGCCCAGCTAATTTTTATATTTTTAGTAGAGATGAGTTTTTACCATGTTGACCAGGCTAGCTGCAAACTCCTGACCTCATGTGATCCACCCACCTCAGCCTCCCAAAGTGCTGGGATTACAGGCATGAGCCACCACACCTACCCACCTTCTCTCTGTCGTCATGAGAATCTGCATCTGCTTTGGCCTCCTGTGGTTTTGTTTCACATTTCCAACTCTTTCTCCTTGCTGTTCCAGGTGATCCCAGGGGTAGAGTTGTTCTCTTTTGATACATGAGTGCTTTTTTCATAGCTGGACCTCTTGTATCTTTTGTTTCCTTACTGTCTGCTGTTCCTCCTCCCTTTCTATCTCCCAGGGGTGGGGGTGGCAGCAGAGGCGTCTTCATCGCTGCATGGTCATCTGGCACCATCCTCCTCTCCAGTGTGATGCTCAGTGACTGGACCTAGAATGGGAGTGCGTGTTTTTGCCCTTTGGGCTCCTATGGTGACTGCTGTGGATTCTCTCTCTCCACAGGGTCATGCCAGGAAGGACAAATCTGGAATGGAAAACAATGTGTCTGTCCCCAAGGCTACGTTGGTTACCAGTGCTTGTCCCCTCTGGAATCCTTCCTTGTAGGTAATGACCTTTTCTGAGACCTGTAGCTCTTTGCAGGGCCTTTGACCCCTGAAAACAGCATGGCAGTGTTGGATCAACCACTGCCTCACTTGCAGGTTGTTTCCAGCAACACTGTAGGGAGAGCATGAACCTTCTACCTCTGCCTTCAGGGATGAAAGTAGAAGGTAGAAAAATGGGGTGGTCTTTTTTTTTAATTTTTAATTTTTAGGGATACATAATAGATGTATATATTTATGGAGCATACATGAGATGTCTGGTTACAGGAATGCAATGTGTAATAATCACAGCATGGAAAATAGGGTGCCCATTCCCTCAAGCATTTAATCTTCATGTTACAAACAATCCAATTGTGCTATTTTCGTTATTTTATTTTATTTTTTGAGAGGGAGTCTCGCTCTGTCTCCCAGGGTGGAGTGCGGTGGCATGATCTTGGCTCACTGCAACCTCCACCTCCTGGATTCAGGCGATTCTCCTGCCTCAGCATCCTGAGTAGTTGAGATTACAGGCGTGGGTCACCATGCCCAGCTAATTTTTGTATTTTTAATAGAGACAGAGTTTCACCATATTGGCCAGGCTGGTCTGGAACTCCCGATCTTAGGTGATCTGCCTGCCCCGGCCTCCCAAAGTGCTGGGATTACAGGCATGAGCCATCGCACCCAGCTATTTTAGTTATTTTTAAATGTACAATTAAATTCTTATTGACTATAGTCATGCTGTTGTGTTAAATACCAGGTCTTACTCATTCTTTCTAACTATGCATTTTTTGTACCCATTAACCATGCCCACCTCCGTCTCACCGGCACCCCATTACCCTTCCCAGCCTCTGGTAACCATCCTTCTACTCTGCCTCCATGAGTTCAATTGTTTGGACTTTTAGATTCCACCAATAAGTGAGAACATGCAATGTTTGTCTTTCTGTGCCTGGCTTATTTCACTTAACAATGACCTTCAGCTTCATCCATGTTGTTGCAATTGACAGGATCTCATTCTTTTTGATGGCTGAATAGTACTCCACTGTGTATATGTACCAGGTCTTCTCTATACATTCATCTGTTGATGGACACTGAGGTTGCTTCCAAGTCTTGGCTATTGTGAACAGCAACAAACATGGGAGTGCAGAGATCTCTTCGATGTACTGATTTCCTTTCTTTTGGATATATACCCAGCAGTGGGATTGCTGGATTGTATGGTAGCTCTATTTTTAGTTTTAGGAATCTCCCTTTCTTTTGAGATAGGGTTTCACTCTGTGGCCCAGGCTGGAGTGCAGAGGTGCAGATCATAGTTCACTGCAGCCTTGCACTCCTGGGCTCAAGTTATCCTCCGGTCTCAGCCTCCCAAGTAGCTGGGACTATAGGTGTGCACCACCACGCCTGGCTAATTTTTTTACTTTTGTGGAGACAGGGTCTCACTTTGTTGCCCAGGCAGGTCTTCCCATCTCCCCAATGCACTGGGATTACAGGTGTGAGCCACAACACCTGGCCCAGGGCCCTTTCCATTAGCTCACCTGTACCTCTCATCAGAGGGCTTCTGTACTTAGTACTGTCCCTTTTCCTCCTGGCCACTGGCTCCTAAGGGTTTTGGGAGACAGGGAACAGAAGTCTCAGTGACCCCCACCTTCCTCTTAAGTTTCCTTCACCTGCAAGACACCCACAGGCAGAGAATGTATCAATACTTGAGGACATTATTGGGAGGTCGCTGTCTCACACATACCACGGCCTTTTCCCACAGAAACCCCGGAAAAACTCAATGCCACTTTAGGTATGACAGTGAAAGTGACTTACAGAAATTTCACAGAACAGATGAATGACTTATCCTCCCAGGAATACCAGAACTTCAATAACCTCTTCAAGAATCGGGTAAGACCAGGGCACACCCAGACACCCCAGGGTGACGTCCCACGTGAGAGGAAATTGGGGGGTGCACCCTGACTTAGTGATCTGAGTTCTGCTCATGAGCCCCCTCCCCACCAGTCTCCCTAAGGAGGTCCTCTGAGAGTTTCGAGCCTTCAGCCCCACATGACCCACATTATGGCAGAGGGAGCTTCCTGGGTTGGTGGTTCTTCCTATGGGGTCTTACGTGGGCTCCACAGAAGGGTGCCTAGGGCTGCCTCGAGACGGGGAACAGGAGAGTCTTCACGCTCTAGCTCTGTGTGACCTTCACTGCCTTGTTTCTTTCAGATGGATGTCGTTTTGACGGGCGACGATCTTCCGCAGTATAGAGGGGTAAACATTCGGAAATTGCTGTGAGTATATTGTGGGGCAGGTTTATAGATGTGGGGAAATCCTCCTTGTCCCTGCTTTCCTGCCTCCTCCTATCATGAATGGCTAGAATGTCAATACCTGGTTGGGTCAGAG
>NW_012118489.1:49206-51986 GCF_000951035.1 Colobus angolensis palliatus
GACCATTCATTCTTCATTCATTCACCCAGTCAACACACATTTGTTGAAAGCCAGCCCCCTGCTGGGTGCTGGGAACACAGTAGTCCCGTTTTCCTGGAGCTCAGAGTGGCAGAACACAGATGGAAAAGTGGTTGTGCAGTCTGCTTAGAGTTACAGTGAGGGGCACACAGGGTGCCCTGGGAGAGGTCCCAAAAGCAAAGCTTGGTGAGGCAGAGGGAATTCTTCCTGGGAAAACTGGCAACAGGCTGGGTGTGGTGACTCAGGCATGTCATTTCAATGCTTTGGGAGGCCAAGGCGGGAGGATCACTTCAGACCAGGAATTCGAGACTAGCCTGGGCAACATAGCGAGACCCCATCTCTACCAAAAAAAAAAAAAGTTACAGCAAAACTGAGGCTTGAAGGATGAAGAGGAATGATCCAGAGAGGGGGAAGGGAAGGAGAGGCTGTTGCAGCAGCGGGAATCAATGAGAAGGAGCCCAGAGGGGAGACAGAGGAGGGCAGATTCCAGGAACCTAAAGATGTTCAGAACAGCTGGGTGCTTAAGAGCAAAGGAGCAGTAATCGGGGAGGAGGTTGGAAAGATGGCTCATGCCAAGTTAGTCAGACTTTCGGCATCAGCAGTGTAGGCCCACGGGTGATAGTGTCTGGTCTGCAGAGTAGACAGCTCAGTCTGGCTGTAGGGTGGAGATTGCATAAGCAGAAGTCTGTACTGGAGATGATGGTGGCCTACACCAGATAGGTGACAGTATAGGAGAAAACGGGTCCAGTGGGAAAGGTCTTTGGGAGGCAGGATCAGCAGACCATGGGATTTGCTGTGGGAGAGGAGGGAGAGAAGAATGAGGAATGAGGGCAGATTTCTGGGCTGCTGGAGGTGTGGGGTGCCCTGTGCTGGGTGAAGGAATGTCATGAGAGGTAGAATGGGGGAAGGAGGTGATGAGTTTGGTGTGCACCACATCAACTTTCAAGTGCCGAGGGCCCAGCCACATGGAGTAGTTGCGTGCAGTGGAATATGCCCTAAAGGGTCTTATTTTGGGGGGATCAGGGGGGCAGGGTCTTGCTCTCTTGCCCAGGCTGGAATGCAGTGGCATAATCACAGCACATTGTAGGCTCAACCTCTCAGGTTCAAGCAATCCCCCCATCTCAGCCTCTTGAGTAGCTGGGACTACAGGCCTGTGCCATCATGCTTGGCTAATTTTTGTAATTTTTTTGTTTTGCTTTTTCTGAGACAGAGTCTTGCTCTGTCTCCCGGGCTGGAGTGCAGTGCAGCAATCTCGGCTCACTGCAGCCTCCACCTCGCAGGTTCAAGTGATTATCCTGCCTTAGCTTCCCGAGTAGCTGGGACTACAGGCACCTGTCACCACACCTGGCTAAATTTTGTATTTTTAGTAGAGACACGGTTTCACCACGTTGGCCAGACTGGTGTCGAACTTCTGACCTCAAGTGATCTACCCGCCTTGGCCTCCTAAAGTGCTGGGATTACAGGTGTAAGCCACACCCCCGGCCTAATGTTTGTGATTTTTGCGGAGATGGGGTCTTGCTATGTTGCCCAGGCTGGTCTCAAACTCCTGGGTTCAAGTGATCCTCCCACCTCGGCCTCCCAAAGTGCTGAAATACAAGCGTGAGCCACCGTGCCCAGCTTCTAAAGGGTCTTATGAGAGACACGGGCATTGGTATCCCCAGATGGATGTCGCTGGAAGTCCTGGGAGTGGGATGAGATGGCCCAGGTCGGGGGTGAGGGAGGGTCATAGCACAAAACGAGGGTCTCCCAGGAAAAAAGCCGGAAAGCACCAACATTTAAGATCTAGCCAGAGCCCCCAGTGGAGAGTAGAAAGAGGCAGACAGAGGAGTGGGAAGGGTCCCTCAAGGGTGCCGTGTCCTTATAGCAGGGAAGAGAGGGTCCCGGTGCCCCAACCTTGCCCCTGGCTCAGCATTGGCCCCGTGGTCTTTCTCTCCATTTTGGCTCAGGATATTTTTTTGTTCAAGTCCTCCTGAGTCCTACTACTGACTTACCTTTTAAAATGACAGTGACAGGTGACTTGCCTTGTCTCAAGACCTCTCCCCTCAGCTGCATCATTGGCTATCGAAAAAGTAGCTTCTAGGTTAGAAACTTACCTTTCTTTTTCTTTCTTTATTTTTAAAATTTTAAGATATGGGGTCTTGCTCTGTTGCCAGAAGTGCAGTGGTGCAATCATAGCTCTCCGCAGCCTCAAACTCCTGGGCTCAAGTGATCCTCCTGCCGCAGCCTCCTGAGTAGCCGGGACTACAAGTGTGCACCACCTTGGCTGGCTAATTTCTGTATCTTTTGTAGAGATGGTGTCTCACCATGTTGCCCAGGCTGGTCTTGAACTCCTGGCCTCAAGCAATCCTCCTACCTTGGCCTGCCAAAGTGCTGGGATGATAGGCATGAGCCACCTCACTTCCTGCCCTGTACTTCCTTTTTAAGGCTAAATAATATTCCACAATAGACCACATTTTGTTTCTCCATTTGTCTGTTGATGGACCCTTGGTTTGCATCCACCTTTCGGCTATGGTAAATAATGCTACTGAAAACATGAGGGTACAAATATAAATTCAAGACCTGCTTTCAGTTATTTTGTGTATATACCCAGAAGTAGAATTGCTGGATCATGCATTAATTCTATTTTACATTTTTTGAGGAACTCCATACTGGTTTCCATAGCAGCTGCACTATTTTACTTTCGCATCAACAGGACACAGGGATTCAAATTTCTCCACCTGTTCATCCAAGAGCCTCTATTTTGCGAGAGATGAATTTCACTC
>NW_012118489.1:52036-63423 GCF_000951035.1 Colobus angolensis palliatus
ACCGTGCCCAGCTTCTAAAGGGTCTTATGAGAGACACGGGCATTGGTATCCCCAGATGGATGTCGCTGGAAGTCCTGGGAGTGGGATGAGATGGCCCAGGTCGGGGGTGAGGGAGGGTCATAGCACAAAACGAGGGTCTCCCAGGAAAAAAGCCGGAAAGCACCAACATTTAAGATCTAGCCAGAGCCCCCAGTGGAGAGTAGAAAGAGGCAGACAGAGGAGTGGGAAGGGTCCCTCAAGGGTGCCGTGTCCTTATAGCAGGGAAGAGAGGGTCCCGGTGCCCCAACCTTGCCCCTGGCTCAGCATTGGCCCCCTGGTCTTTCTCTCCATTTTGGCTCAGGATATTTTTTTGTTCAAGTCCTCCTGAGTCCTACTACTGACTTACCTTTTAAAATGACAGTGACAGGTGACTTGCCTTGTCTCAAGACCTCTCCCCTCAGCTGCATCATTGGCTATCGAAAAAGTAGCTTCTAGGTTAGAAACTTACCTTTCTTTTTCTTTCTTTATTTTTAAAATTTTAAGATATGGGGTCTTGCTCTGTTGCCAGAAGTGCAGTGGTGCAATCATAGCTCTCCGCAGCCTCAAACTCCTGGGCTCAAGTGATCCTCCTGCCGCAGCCTCCTGAGTAGCCGGGACTACAAGTGTGCACCACCTTGGCTGGCTAATTTCTGTATCTTTTGTAGAGATGGTGTCTCACCATGTTGCCCAGGCTGGTCTTGAACTCCTGGCCTCAAGCAATCCTCCTACCTTGGCCTGCCAAAGTGCTGGGATGATAGGCATGAGCCACCTCACTTCCTGCCCTGTACTTCCTTTTTAAGGCTAAATAATATTCCACAATAGACCACATTTTGTTTCTCCATTTGTCTGTTGATGGACCCTTGGTTTGCATCCACCTTTCGGCTATGGTAAATAATGCTACTGAAAACATGAGGGTACAAATATAAATTCAAGACCTGCTTTCAGTTATTTTGTGTATATACCCAGAAGTAGAATTGCTGGATCATGCATTAATTCTATTTTACATTTTTTGAGGAACTCCATACTGGTTTCCATAGCAGCTGCACTATTTTACTTTCGCATCAACAGGACACAGGGATTCAAATTTCTCCACCTGTTCATCCAAGAGCCTCTATTTTGCGAGAGATGAATTTCACTCGTTGGCATTTATCATGATCACTGATATATTTGAGTTCTTGAATCGTTTTGCTCTCATCCCTCTGTCTGGGTGGTCAGCTGCTGGAGGGAAGACTCTGTATTCTTTCTCACCTGTGGGGCACATGGCTGCTTCATCTCCTAATACCCCTCTGGGTGCTTGGTCTCCACTTGCTGGCTGGGTGGTGACATGGGTAACTGATGAAACAATTTCTACTTCCAGCAACGGTAGCATTGTGGTCAAGAATGATGTCATCCTGGAGGCAGACTACACTTCAGAGTATGAAGAACTGTTTGAAAACCTGGTAGAGATTGTAAAGGCCAAGATTATGAATGAAACAAAAGCAGCTCATCATCATGATCGTGATTTCTGCAGAGGTAGGCTCACCTAAAACCCCTTGACACCTGTGGGTGTCTTGGAGATCGTGACCTTCATCTCTCCCTCCCCTATCTCTTCTTTCTTCTGGGACTCCCAAGACTCCTGCCACAGGAACTCAGAAGCCAGGCCCAGGATGCCTTCCCCAGATCCCAAAGCTGCTCCCAACAGCCTCCTATCAGTCCCAGGCTGAGGCTGTCATATCCCCATTTGAGCCTTCTCATAAGCCCAGCTGCATGTCTAGGTTAGGTAAAGACCCCACGGGTATTGGCCCAGGGGAGGGCATAGTATAGAAGAAGAGAGAGGCCTGGCTACCCCCAGGAAGGCAGAGGGAAGTGTTTCTGTTCCATCTTCCTTCCCATCCACTCTCTGCAGAGGCCATACTGTGCTATAGTGGAGAGGACACTTTCGTGGATTCATCGGTGACACTGGGCTTTGACTTCCAGGGTAAGCAGCTGTGTGGAGTGTGGGCACTAAGAGTGGGGGCTGGGGTGCTTTGGCCAGGCTCATGCGTGCTGCCCGCCCCTCTCCCCCAGAGCAATGCACCCAGAAGGCTGCCAAAGAATATGCCCAGTTCTACTACGCAGATGTCTTGGATGGGAAGCTGGCCTGTGTGAACAAGTGCACCAAAGGAACGAAGTCCCAAATGAACTGTAACCTGGGCATCTGTCAGCTGCAACGCAGTGGTCCCCGCTGCCTGTGAGTGTCCCCACAAGCCCAGCGCCTACTCTGTCCTGGTGGTAGGGCCCTCCCCCTCCCCAGCAGTCACCCACAGGGTGGGGGGATTGAGTAGAACTTGGCAGGTGCCTCCTCCCCACTCCTGGACATCCCTCTCCCCTGTATCCTCATCCCCACCCCCCACCCCCATAAGAGTGAGGAGTAGGAGTAGATTATAGACACAGAAGTCCCAGAGCTGGGCAATCCCTTCCTGAGAAAGTTCATGCTATCAAGTTCCAAATCTGTCTCTATCTCTATCTGTGTCTGTATCTCTACCTCTACCTATCTATATTGCTAATTTCCCTTACATCATCCCAGCCATGCTGTCACGGTTACCTCTAGCTGCAGCCAGAGCACTAAGTCCACAGACCATAAATTAGAGTGCAAAAAAAAAAACATGATAACAGGCCCATTTAAGTGGCAGATGATTAGAGATTAGATGGGTGAATGGCATGTGTCTGGCACGAGACACCCAACACTCTCGGGTCCCCTTGAGCCCTAGTCATTTCAATTTCTGATCTGCAGTCTCCAGGTCCCCCCAACTCCAGTGCCCATCAGCCTGAGGAAGTCAGGGACCCAGGCCCTCTGGGGGCTGAGCTCCAGCCCTTGGAGTGAGGGAGATCTGGTTTCCTGTGTTTAGGAGAGTGGGTTTGCCCTTGGGATATTGGATGTGAGGGATCCCGCGGCGTCAGCCTGAGTTTGTCTGTGTCCCCAGGTGCCCAAATACAGACACACACTGGTACTGGGGAGAGACCTGTGAATGGAACATCGCCAAGAGCCTTGTGTATGGCATCGTGGGGGCTGTGGTGGCGGTGCTGCTGCTCTCATTGATCATCCTGGTCATCTTATTCAGCCTATCCCAGAGAAAACTGCACAGGTGAGCTTGTGGGGCCAGCACCGCAGGCCCAGAGACAGGGGACAGACCCTGGGGCAGCCACTGTCTGAATGTCCTAAGGCTCTGCTCCTTCTAGGCCAACAGTCAGAGAGGTCAGCTGAGGCCAGACGGGGTGCCCAGACCCTCCCAGCCCCGGGTACAGCAAAGGGCGGCCTTCCTATAGGATATATAATTTGGCAGAGTGTTTTAGTTCACTTTCTGCTATTATAACAGAATACCACCACTGGGTAATTGTAAACAATAGAAGTTTATTTGGCTCACAGTTTTGGAGGCTGGGAAGTCCAAGATCAAGGGGCTGCATCTGGTGAGGACTTTCTTGCTGCATCACAGCATGGCAAGATGGCAGTCTGCATCACATGGACAGAGAGGAAGAGAGGGCTGAACTCACTTTTTTTTTTCTTTTCCTTAAGAGACAGGGTCTTGCTCTCACCCAGGCTGGAGTGCAGTGGCATGATCTCAGCTCACTGCGACCTCTGCCTCCCAGGTTGAAGTGATTCTCGTGCCTCAGCCTCCTGAGTAGCTGGGATTACAAGTGCATTCCACCATGCCTGGCTAATTTTTGTATTTTTAGTAGAGATGGGGTTTCACCATGTTGACCAGGCTGGTCTCGAACTCCTGACCTCGAATGATCCACCCACCCTGGCTTCCCAAAGTGCTGGGATTATAGGTGTGAGCCACTGTGCCCAGCCCTAAATCAAATTAAATTAAATTAAATTAAATGTTTTGTAGAGATAGGGTCTCACTATATTGCCCAGGCTGGTCTGAAACTCCTGGCCTCAAGCAGTCCTCTCACCTCAGCCTCCAAAATTGTTGGGATTACAGGCGTGAGCTGCCTTCCCCTGGCTGTCTGCACTCGCTTTTATTACACACCCACTTTCAAGATAATGACATTAATTCATTCACGAGGACAGCACCTTCATGACCTAATCACGTCTTCAAGGTCCTACCTCTCAGCTTTGCTGTGTTGGGGGTTAAATTTCCAATGCATGAACTTTAAGGGACACGTTCAAACCATAACACAGAGACTGGAAACAGAAGCTTATGTGTGGAAATTAGACTATGTAATGACATTCCCCGTGGTTAGTTATCACTCACCTGGCCACCACAGAGCACGGCACCACATGGGGAAGCTGAGATGGAGCATCTGGGTCTCGCTTTTCCCAGCTGTAAAATGGGATAAGATGCACCTGTGAAGGTTGCTGGGAAACCCTGGCACAGTACTTGGCCCGAAGTTGGCAATTGAAAGGAGCTACCCTATGCCCCCATCTCATGGATATGGAAATTGAGGCCCACTAAAGGGAGTGAGGGGCAGCCGGGAGGCCTGGCCAGTGCCTGCCTTGGAAGAGGGGATGCCATGGTGATGCTACCTTTCGTTCTCTGCCATCATCGCTGCCGTCTCTGACTTGGGGTGTGGCTGTGACTGTCCCCTCAAGGGAAGCTGAAGGTCTGGGTCCACCAAGTCCCTCCTCAGCTTCCTTGACTACAGCTGCTCACGGCATTTCTGTCTGCAGGCAACAGTATGATATGCCTCAAGAGTGGCGAAACGAAGGCACCCCTGGCACCTTCCAGAAGACGGCCATCTGGGAAGGTACCTCTAGTTAAGGGCAAGGGGATGAGCAGAGCTGGAGGGTGAAGAAAGGCAGGGTGGTGCCTGTGCCTGTGGGGGTGACGTGGGGTCCTGCCCCCCTTCACGGTGGCTGTGGCTGACAGCCCCGGACCCAAACACCGCCCCTGCTGTGTGCAAGGGTGCAGGAGTGGTTGAGAACCAGATCCTGCCCCTAAAGACCAACTCAGTGAGGGCATCCAATGCACACTCAGCTAAGCGGGGTGATAGGGCCATTCCCAGGGCAGAGGGAGCAGAGGGGAGGACCTGACCCAGCCTGGGTGGGGATGGGGGATCAGATAAACCCTGAGGTGAGACTAATTCTTGAGCAGGTGGGTAAGCAGGTGCTCTTCCTCCTTCAACAGAGGGGGACCCCAGTAAGCAGGGAGGACTTATCCCAGTGAGGATAAGGGAAAGGGCACCCCAGGCAGGGGGACTGCATGAGAAACGCCTGCAGTTGGGAAAGAGCTTGCTTTTGGTGGGGAAGGGAAGGCAGGTCAATCTCACAAAGAGTGAGGGACATGAGGTTGGCAGGGCTTCAGGAACAGGGTGGGGGAGTTGAGGGGCTTTGGCGCCCCACTTTTTTTTTTTTTTTTGAGACGGAGTCTCGCTCTCTGGCCCAGGCTGGAGTACAGTGGCGTGATCTTGGCTCACTGCAACCTCTGTCTCCCAGGTTCAAGCGATTCTCCTGCCCTCAGCCTCCCTAGTAGCTGGGATTACAGGCATGCCACCACGCCCAGCTAATTTTTGTATTTTTAGTAGAGATGGTAGAAACGGGGTTTCATCATGTTGGCCAGGCTGGTCTTGAACTCCGGACCTTAGGTGATCCACCCGCCTTGGCCTCCAAAGTGCTGGGATTACAGGCGTGAACTACCATGCCTGGCCACATTTTGAATTTTTTTTACTCAAAAGGCCATTCTGGGAGCACTAAAGCAGGGAGACCAGGTGGAGGAAGTAAGGCTGAGGGGCAGGGGAGGAAGAGGAGACACAGCCTGGTGGAGGTGAGGCTGAGGGGGTGGTAGAGGTGAGGTTGAGAGGGTGGAGGAGGGAGAGGGAGTGAGGGAGGATTTCCAGGATTGTCTGAGCTGACCCTTGGGCCCTGAGGGATGGGGGAGAAGCAGCCGGTGGGGCACACTGAGTTGGGGGGCTGGTGGGTGCTGAGGGGAAGGCTGCAAGGCTGGTGCTTGTCTGAAGCTCCGGGAGGGGTCTGCAGCCTGAACCACGGACTGGAATAGAGATTTGTCCATTCATCGGGGAGAATGCAGAGTGAGAAGTGAGGAGGGTGAAAGTGGAACCTCCCCCCCCCCGCGCCCCCGGGGAGCCACCATAGACGGACAGGTAGGGCATGAGGACCCCGACCTCGAAGGAGGCAGGAAAAGAGGGATCAGAGGTGCAGGGAGAGTCCCGGAGTCAAGAGAGTGAGTGGTTCTGCGGGACCAGGAAGTAAGTGATCGCTGTGCTCCGGGAGGATGCTGGAAGAAGATTTCAAGCGCAGCTGTTTTGCCTGCTATGGCTACCGTTGCTATGAGGGAGTGTGGCCCTGCTGACCCAGAGCCAGCCCTGCCTCCCGCTCCACTCTGACCTCATCCCCGAGTCCAGGGCTGCACGCACGCTCCTCTGTGGCCCGGGCTACCACCCCGTGCATGTGAGGAAGTTCTGCTCCGCTCCCTCCTGTTCCGGGGTCCAGCGGGCGGCTCCCCAGGCAGGCTCGGCACTTACGCGCTGCCCAGTGATGCAGGGGCGGGGGGAGGGGTAGTGGTCGGCAGTGGGAAAGGGTGTAGGGTAGATGCGGGGCTGACTCTTTTGCTGGAAGAAATCCCCACTGCCCCGGAGTCCTCCCCCCACCCCACCCCCCACCAAGGCTCCCATCACTCAGCACCGCCTCTCCCTACAGACCAGAATCTGAGGGAGAGCAGATTCGGCCTTGAGAACGCCTACAACAACTTCCGGCCCACGCTGGAGACTGTTGACTCAGGCACAGAGGTGACTCAGCTGCGAGCTGCCCCCACCCTCTGAGGCTGCTCCACTTCCTTTGGGGTTCCCTCTTCCCCTGGGACTTCCTCCCTTCCCCTGGGACTCCCTCCTCCTCCTGGGGATCCCTCCTACCCCCAGGGCTCCCTCCTCCCCCTGGGGCTCCCTGTTTCCCGGGTCTGCCCCTTGGCCTCACCTCTTCTCTCCTGCCCCCCAGCTCCACATCCAGAGGCCGGAGATGGTAGCATCTGCTGTGTGAGCCAGTGGAGGCCTCCCACCCTCATCTATCTCTGGACAGGAGAGCGGCAAACACAGGGCCCACCACAGACCGCAGTTCCCCGGGGTTGGTCAAGAGGAGACTGAAGTCGGGCCCTGAAGCGGGTCCTGCTCTGAGCTGACAGACTTGGCCTGTCCCAGGCCTGTGCTCCTGCTGGGGGCTATAAGGCCTTCCATCCAGGAGCTCCCAGACTCCCAGAAGCCTCAGCACCCCTGTCTCCTCCTGGGTGACTCCCCACTCTGGAATTTCCCTACCAATAAAAGCAAATCTTAAAGCTCAGAATGTGAAGTGAGAGGTTTCCTTCCCCTCCTTCTGCAGTGGGGGTCAGGTGGGGGGTCAGAGTCCTCCCAGGACTGGCTGCTGAATCGGTCATGGAACGAACGCTCTGGGCCCCTTCCTGTGTCCTGGCAGGGAGCCGCCTCCTCTGCTCCAGTCAGGACAGGGCTAGGCCTGAGTCTGCTGAGGTCCCTGTGGCAGAAAAGCCTAAGGTCAGGTTCTGGGGACAGGAGAGGACTTCAGGTTCAACCCCAGTTGGCCAGGGAGTGAGCATTTGGCTCTGTTGGGCTTGCACAGGGCAGGGTCACTCCAGATGGCCATGGGAGCTGTGCTTACCTCGGAACCCACAGACCAGACCTAACAACTCCCTGGCCCAGGCATGGCCATGTCTTCAGGGCATACTTATAGGACAATAAGAAGGGTTATTTTATTTGTTTATTTTTTCTGAGACAGAGTCTTGCTCTGTCGCCTGGGCTGGAGTACGGTGGCATGATCTTGGCTTGCTGCAACCTCTGTCTCCCAGGTTCAAGCGATTCTCCTGCCTCAGCCTTCTGAGTAGCTGGGATTACAGGTGCCTGCCACCATGTCTGGCTGATTTTTGTATTTTTAGTAGAGATGGGGTTTCATCATGTTGGTGAGGCTGATCTGAAACTCCTGATCTCAAGTGATCTGCCCTCGTCACCCTCCCAAAGTGCTGGGATTACAGGTTTGAGCCACCATACCCAGCCAATAAGAAGGGTTAGAAAAGAGACAAACGGGGTGTCCCTCCTAGGGGTTAGAGTTAAATGCAGGCGGTACCCTCCTTGTTTCTCGGCTCAGGCCCGGCCCCTCTTGCCCATCTCCCACCACCCATGGTGGGGGAATCTCATCAGTTCTCCCCTGGCTCCCGCAGGCCCCCTGGGCTGCCCCTCTATTGGGGTGATAAAGCTGATAACCCTCATGCCTATGAGCTGCTGGACCAGAGAGAGGCACCCCCTCCCTCTGCCCTTTGGCCTGAAACAGGCCCTGCACCCCAAGTCATGAGGGAAGCTTCCAGACTGACTCAGGCTCAGGCTGGTCCCTACTCCCCAGTGTCTCAGGGACCAAAGGTCTCTGGCACCCATTTATTTATGAGTTTCTTTCTCTGAGGCTCATTTGCCAGTTCCTCCTGGGGTAACGGGCAAGTGAGACGTGTTTGGAGCTCTGATGCCGAGGCCAGGGACCATGGCGCTGTGTCTGCTGACCTTGGTCCTCCTGATCTTGTCCCCACAAGCTGCTGCAGAGCATGGTGAGTGACCCCCATGCCCTGCTGCCCACGAGGCCCCCATCCCAGGGGCCAGCCTGCTCTGTCTGCTCATCCCCGAGGGAGGGCTGCCTCCAAGGCACCAATGGGGGGGCCCTCTGCCTGGAGCTCAGCCCTGTGCCCACCCCCTGGACTTTTCTTCTCACCCCAGCAAGCTTTGGCGGGAAGAGCCAGGGCATTGGAGCCTTGTCCAGTTGAGGGTCTCTGAGCCTTAGTTTCCCCTTCTGAGCCTCAGGCTCCCCTCCAGAAAATAAGAATAATAACACTTGCTTTTCAGGGCTGCTGCTAGGATTGACAACAGCCTCCCCCAGGCATGATCCCTGGCACAAGACTGATGCTCAACCCATGTTAGGGTCTGTCCTTACCCAGTGAATGTTCCTGCTAACTCCCTGTCACCTCCCACACCAGCACACCCTGCTGTGTGCCCCGGGGAATGTTTCTGGGATATAGCCACACGGGCACAAAATGGGGTTTCAGAAGCCCCAGATTCTAATCCTGCCATGAACCAGCTGTGCACCCTGGGGCCACTCAGTTCATCTCCTGTCTCAGTCTCCCCAAAAGACAAGGCATTAGGACCTCTGAGGATCGTTCCAGCTCAGCTACTTTGGGCTTCTTGGTCATGGGGACCTGGGGACTCAGGGCAGGAGGGATAACTGTGGTTCCAGTTGGACCCTCCCGAAGCGTCCTCTGGACCTCACCAGCCCCCAGAGAAGGGCGCAGGGGAACCAAGACAGAAACTGGACCCATAGACCTCAGGGTCCCTGCCCCTCGAGATGTCACCCTGTGGCGATGTCACCCAGACCTGCCAGCCCATTCATCATAATGAAAACACTCCCTTACACTTTCTGTGCCTCCCAGATCCTTGGTGATGTGTCTCTAATAACAGCATCTTAGCCATGACCTTTTGTTTCCCTCTCAACCCTCCTCCCCGCTCGGTTTCCTTTTCTTTTTTCTTTTTCCTTTTTTTTTTGTTTTTTTTGAGACGGAGCCTCACTCTGTCACCCGGGCTGGAGTGCTGTAGTGCGATGTTGGCTCACTGCAGCCTCCACCTCCCAGGTTCAGGCAATTCTCCTGCTTCAGGCTCTTGAGTAGCTGGGATTACAGCCACGCGCCACCATGCCCAGCTAATTTGTGTATGTTTTTAGTAGAGACAGGGTTTCACCATGTTAACCAGGCTGGTCTCAAACTCCCGACCTCTGGTGGTCCTCCCACCTTGGGCTCCCAAAGTGCTGGGATTACAGGGGTGAGCCACCGCTCCCGGCCCCCTCCTTTCTTTCTCTCTGCTCCTTCCATCCCTCTTCCTGGGTTCTTCTAGCCCCTTCCTTCCCCCTCTCTTCTCTTTCTTCTTCTCCCCACCTCTCCTTGGCCCCCTCCTGGCCTCTCCTAACTTTCTGCATGTTATCACTGATTTCATCCCTAGCCTCAGTCTCCACCTCTGTAGAATGTGACCTTTCAGACCCTGTTCCTGCTTTCCAGGATTCTGTGGCTCCTCCGTCTCTGCGACTGTCATCGGCTGTCCTCTGGGGCCCTGGCCAGCTTTGAGCAGCCTCTGACCCTTTCCATGTCCCCTCTCCAGGGACCCATAGCCCCACCCCCGCTCAAGTCATTGGGCTGGAGATACCGGGGCAGGGCGTGGGTCTAGAGAGAGAGCTGGTCCTTCTCAGCAAACACACCCTCTCATCCTGCAGATCACCTGGTTATATTGCATGTCAACAAAACACAATGTCCTGTCTGTTGGCCCAGCCCTGTCCTGCTGTCACAGATGCCCTCTTACCCCCACACCCAGCATGAGGGCCACCAAGGCCTGAGTGCTCAGTCACCTGTCCATGGCAGGTATCCCTCTGTCCTCCCCGCATCCCTGTCTAGGGCTCTTTCCCCATCTAATGCTTCCATCACCATCCCATTCTTGTCCCCGAGAGATTCTTTTTTTTTTTTGAGACAGAGTCTAAGTCTGTCGCCCAGGCTGGAGTGCAGTGTGTGATCCCAGCTCACTGCAACCTCCACCTCCTGGGTTCAAGCAATTCTCCTGCCTCAGCCTCCCGAGTAGCTGGGATTACGGGTGCACGCTACCACACCCAGCTAATTTTGTATTTTTAGTAGAGATGGGCTTTCACTATGTTGGCCAGGGTGGTCTTGAACTTGGAACCTCAGGTGATCCACCTGCCTCGGCTTCCCAAAGTGCTGGGATTACAGGCATGAGCCACTACACCTGGTACCCTCCTGAGAGATTCTAAGGAAACTTCAAATGTCTACCTCAGTTCCCTACTCCCATGAACAAGGCTCCCCTCCCAGGCCTGGTGCGGTGGCTCATGCCTATAATCCCAGGCCTATTGGGAGGCCAAGGTGGAAGGATCACTTGAGCCTAGGAGTTTGAGACCGTCCTGGGCAACATAGCAAGACCCCATCTCTACAACAAAGTAGCTGGGCATGGTGGTGCATGCCTGTGTCCCACCTACCTGGAAGGGTGAGCTGGGAGGACTTCTTGAGTCTGGGAGGTCAAGGCTGCCGTGAGCTGTGATTGCACTACTGCACTCCAGCCTGGATGACAGAGTGAGACCCTGTCTGCAAAAAAACCAAAAACACCCACCTCCTCCAGGGAGCCTTCCAGGAATCTGTACTAACTCTCCTTGCCTCAAACCCACCCCTGCAACCACAGGGGACCAGAAAAAAATGTAGTTGTTGCTCCCTGGGGCTGTCATTATAAAGTACTGCAATCTTGGTGCCTTAGGACAACAGAAACGGATTGCCTCGCTGTCCTGGAGGCTGGAAATCTAAAACCGAGGCATCACAGGGCCATGCTCCCTCTGAAGTCGCCAGGGGAGGGTCTGTCCCAGGCCT
>NW_012118489.1:66135-68072 GCF_000951035.1 Colobus angolensis palliatus
CTGTAGTCCCAGCTACTTGGGAGACTAAGTTGAAGGATTGCTTGAACCCAGGAGGTGGAGATTGCAGTGAGCCACGATTGCGCCACTGAACTCCAGCCCAGGTAACACTAAGACCTTGTCTCAAAAAAACAAAGAAAGAAAAAATAAAAATAAAAGAAAGCAGTTTTGGAGGAACCCACTCAGTGGATATTGCGGAACTGAGTGTTTGCTGTGCGTGGTGGCCTCACCCCAATAACACTGTCCAAGGCCCAGTCCCTTCTCTCCCCTTATCTCCTATGCTCACCCCTGCAAAGTCTTCTTACTTCCCTTTCACTAAACCCTCTTCCCACCTCTTGGGGTCAGTGGGTCAGGGCCTACTGAGCACAGTGGAGTGAAGATGGTCACGGGGAGCCCTTGGCCTCCTATATCTGCCTGGATTTACCTGCAGGGGCTAGGCCCAGGCAGGGACAGGGGCGTGCTGTTTCCAGGAAGTTCTGCTGTGGGCCTAGGCCTATGGCCTGGCTTTGCCATCAGGAGGGCTGGCTATGGGAGCCGTGAGGCCTCGTTGGCCTTGGTCACTCGGCCTTGCCTCTCCATCCCTGGCATACTCTGTCTTAGGTAGCCGACCCCGGCCACCAGCACCCCACAGACTGAGCGACTTCATGCCGCTCATAGTGCTGAGATAATGGGGCTGAGACCTCTCAGCTGGTTCTAGACGAAACCGATTCCATAATTTTAGGGCCCAGAGCAAAATGGGCATTCAAGGCCCTTTGTTCAAAGACTTCTTGTAGTTTTTAAGAGATATGACCTCTCTCTGTTGCCCAGGCTGGAGTGCAGTGGCGCCATCATAGCTCACTGCAGCCTTGAACTCCTGGGCTCAAGTGGTCTTCCCCACTCAGCCTCCCGATTAGCTGGGACTAGAGGTATGCACCACCACACCTGGTTAATTTTTTTTTTAGTAGCGGTAGTATCTCGCCATGTTGCCTAGGCTGATCTCAAACTGTGGCCTCAAGTGATCCACCTACCTCAGCCTCTTGAGTAGCTGGCGCACACCACCACGCCCAGCTAATTTTTTTGATTTTTGGGAGAGACGAGGTTTTGCTATGTTTCTGAGACTGGTCTGAAACTCATAGCCTCAAGCAGCTCTCCCCTCTTGGCTTCCCAAAGTGCTGGGATTACAGGTATGAGGCAGCACGCCCAGCCTATTTTATTTTTTCATTATTGAAAGATAATATGCCAGACACAGTGGCTCATGTCTGTAATTCCAGCATTTGGGGAGGCTGAAGCAGGAGGATCACTTTGGACCCAGAGCTTGAGACCATCTGGGCAACGTAGCAAGACCGCATCTCTACGTCTATTAAAAGTAATAAAAAGAAATTATATTATAAATTATATTAAATTACATTAATTTGCATGATCCCAGTGGGATGAAAGGTAGTAAGTGAGGTTGGGGATGGGGCACCTAGGGTCGACGACCAGCCCTAATTTTTATATTTTGTATTTCTTGTAGAGATGAGCTTTTTCTCTATTGCTAAGGCTGGTGTCGTACTCCTGGTCTCAAGTGATCCACTGCCCCTCGGTCCCCTGAAGGGCTGGGATTACAAGCATGAATCACCATGACTGGCCAATCTATTTATTCTTGAGTGAGCTTTTCTAGTTTGTGTCTTCCAGAGAATTTGTTCATTTCATCTAAGTTGTCAAATTTATTGGCATAAAGTTGTTGACAGATCTCCATTTTAATATCTGTAGAATCTGAGTGCCCTGGTAGTTTTCTTCATGTTTCTTGTGTTTGGGGTTTTTGAACTTTTTGGAGCTGTTGGCTTATAGTTTTTATCAAGTTTGAAAATTTGGGGCCATTGTTTCTTCACATATTTTTTAGTTACACCTTTTTCTCCTTGCCTTTATGTACTCGTATATATTAGGCTGCTTAATATATCAGTGAGTGTTGTCCCAACACT
>NW_012118489.1:68856-73142 GCF_000951035.1 Colobus angolensis palliatus
CTTATTTTTTCTTTACGTCTTTCAATGTGGATAGTTTCTATTGCCATCCCTTCACATCATTATTCATTTTCTTCTTCAATGTCTAATCTGTCCTTAATCCCATCTGGTGTATTTTTTTTATCTCTAGAAGTTCTGTTTGTTTATATACACATTTTTTCCATGTTTTTATTGAATTATTGCACATACAGAACACAGTTATAGAAACTATTTTGGACTGGATGTGGTGGCTCATACGTGTAATCCCAGCTCTTTGGGAGGCTGAGGCAGGAGCATCCCTTGAGGCCCAGAGTTCAAGACCAACCTGGGCAGCATAGTGAGACCCATGTCTCTAAAAAAAAAAACTTTTAAATAATTGGCTAGGCGTGGTGGCTCAAGCCTGCAATCCCAGCATTTTGGGAGGCCAAGGTGGGTGGACTACTTGACGTCAGGAGTTTGAGACGAGCCTGGCCAACATGGTGAAACCCCGTCTCTACTAAAAATACAAAAATTAGCCGGGAGGTGGCGCGTGCATGTAATCCCAGCTACTCGGGAGGCTGAGGCAGGAGAATTGCTTAAACCTAGGAGACAGAGGTTGCAGTGAGCCGAGATTGTGCCACTGCACTCCATCCTGGCTAACAGAGCAAGACTCTGTCTCAAATAATAATAATAATAAATAGAAGAAAAACGGAATGCAAAAATTCCCAGCACCAAACAAGGTAACATTCACAACATCTGGCATGAATCATTCTTGTCTTTTTAAAATAATTTTTCTAGCTAAGAATATGTGACTGTACATTTTACTTTCTATTGAAGGACTTCAGTTGTCTGATTCATAAATTAAACTTCATTAAATTCATAAATTAAACTTCCCGATTACTTAAGAAATTCCATAAATCTAATAAATTAAGTGTATATTTTTTAAAACTTCCCCACACATAGATGGTTCTACGAGCCTAATTAAATGTTTACATGTGTTGAATCTTAAGTTCTTTTAAATGTTTTAACAGTTTACAACCTTACAAGATTCTAATGGAAAATCACAAATCTAAATCAACCACTTACTTATATATTTCAAATTGCGATTACAATGTGGGCATTTTTTTTTTTTTTTTTGATTCTTGCCCTGTCACCCAGGCTGGAGTACAGTGGTGCGATCTCAGCTCACTGCAACCTCTGACTCCCAGGTTCAAGCGATTCTTATGCTTCAGCCTCCCAAGCAGTTGGCACTATAGGCGCACATGTCACCATGCCCTAATTTTTGTATTTTTAGTAGAGGCAGGGTTTTGCCATATTGGCTAGGCTGGTCTCGAACTCCTGACCTCATGATCTGCCTGCTTCAGCTTCCCAAAGTGTTGGGATTACAGGCATGAGCCACCACGCCCAGCCCGTTAGTATGGTATTCTAGTAGGTCATATTCTCTCTTTTTAAAAATCTTTATTTATTTGTTTACTTATTTATTTATTTTAGAGACAAGGTCTCACTCTGTCACCCAGGCTGGAGTGCAGTGGTGCCATCATAGCTCATTATGAACATGATCTCCTGGGCTCAAGTGATCCTCCCTCCTCAGCCTCCCGAGTAGCTGGGACTACAGGCACGTGCCACCATCCCCAGCTAATTTTTATAAAATTTTGTAGAGACAGGGTCTCACTCTGTCACCTAGGCTGGAGTGCAGTGGTGCAATCATAGCTCACTGTAGCCTTGACCTCCTGGGCTCAAGCAATCCACTCCCCTCAGCCTCCCAAAGTGCTGGAACTACGGGCACATGCCACCTGCACAATTTGACATTGCTGGACCTCTCCCAGGCTGGGGAGCAAAGCCCCTGCCCCATCTTCTTGCTTTACTTTCTGGGTCAGGATCCTCATGGCTGATTTCTAACTGAAATCAGCAGGCTGGTTCAGGGACCAGGGACTTTCCAGGGCAGAGAGTAGAGACTCAGAGGCTTCAAGAGAACGAAGGAGGATCGTGACTCTGGGAGACTAACTTCTCTTTGTCTCTTTCAGACCTCAGTGTGAACAGGGCTGTGTGGGATGGAGGAGGGTGCATCTCCCAAGGGGACCTCTGGGACCCTAAGTGCCAGCAGCTGTCTCAGAGGTTTGAGAAAGGTAAGGCAACGGACTCCAAGATCTGGGAAGATGGCTCAGCTGCAAAAGGGCTAGAGCGACCCCTGCCAGGCTGGTGAAGCTGCCACATTTTACAGTGTGTGACGGCTTGAGATTTGGGGCCAGGAATTACAGGGCAGGTGTGGAATCATCCAAGAAAGGGGGAAGAAAGGGGGTTCAGGCTGAGTTCAATTCCTAACAGTGTAGAAGGGAAGGCAGGAGAGACTGAAACGCTGGAGAAACTGATTCCACTTCATCCTGAAAATGAATAATGACATCACTCATCTGAACACATTTTCAGTAAAAAGCCCAACTGAAACAATCACTCCTGACATAGAGAACCTGAAGAAACTCCTAAAGAAAACATCATTGTATCTTAAACAGGTTCTGTGGCGAACATCATGATAGGTACAATGCCTGCAAACTTCGTGGAGCAAGGAATATCTTTGAGTGACAGCGCCAACCCTGAGATGACCTTGATTGAGTACAGTGTGGATTCAGACACTTCTGGTGTCTCCAGTACCAGGAAGACACGAAGAGAAACCATAAAAACTTCAGAATCTACCAGTGACACCCCTATACCTTTCCCCGATTCTACTGAAGACACTTCATCTCCTACAACTCCTGAAGGCACCAACATGTGCATGTCAACACTGACTGAAGAAAGCACTTCATCAACGACGGATTTTGTCAGCATTGCACCTCAGAGCAATTCAGAGGCGAGCACATCTTTAACAGCTGTGGTTGATACGCACACACCTCTGAGCACTTCTGCTCAGGCCAGTTCATGTCCTACTATTCCCGAAAGCACCACCATGCCCAAATCAACTGACAGTGAAGGAAGCACTCCATTAACAAGTATGCCAGTGGGCACAACGCAGGTGGCCACTTCTGAGGTTAGCACCCTTTCAACAACTGTTGACATCAGCACACCTGTGACCACTTCTAACCAAGTCAGTTCAACTCCTACAATTCCTGAAGTCACCACCATGCCAATCTCAAATCCTACTGTACGAAGCACTCCATTAACAGCTATTCCTGTCAGCACCACACGTGTGATCAGTTCTGAGGGTAGCAACCTTTCAACACCTTCTGATGACACCAGCACACCTGTGACCACTTCTATCCAAGTCAGTTCATCTCCTACAATTCCTGAAGGCAGAAGTATGCCAATCTCGACTCCTAGTGAAAGAAGCACTCCATTAACAACTATTCATTTCAGCACCACACGTGGGATCAGTTCTGAGGGCAGCACCCTTTCAACACCTTCTGTTGACATCAGAACATCTATGACCACTTCTATCCAAGTCATTTCATCACCTACAATTCCTGAAGTCACCACCATGCCAATCTCTACTCCCAGGGAAGGAAACACTCCATTAACAACTATTCCTGTCAGTACCACACATGTGACCAGTTCTGAGGGTAGCAGCCTTTCAACACTTTCTGTTGACACCAGCACACCTGTGAACACTTCTACCCAAGTCAGTTCATTTCCTACAACTCCTAAAGGAAACAGTATGACAATATCGACTCCTAGTGAAGGAAGCATTCTATTAACAATTATGCCTGTCAGCACCACATCGGTGACCATTTCTGATCCTAGCACACCTTCAACACCTCCTGCTGACACCAGTACACCTGTGACCACTTCTAACCAAGTCAGTTCATCTCCTACAAATCCTGAAGTCACCACCATGCTAATCCCTACTCCTAGTGAAGGAAGCACTCCATTAACAACTATTCCTCTCAGCACCACACCTGTGACCAGTTCTGAGGGCAGCACCCTTTCAACAACTTTTGTTGACACCAGCACACCTGTGACCAACTCTACCCAAGTCAGTTCATCTCCTACAACTCCTGAAGGTACAAGTATGTCAATCTCGACTGCTAGTGAAGGAAGCACTCCATTAACAACTATTCCTGTAAGCACCACACATGTGACCAGTTCTCAGGGTAGCACCCTTACAAGAGCTTCTGTTGACACCAGCACATCTGTGACCACTTCTATCCAAGTCAGTTCATCTCCTGCAACTCCTGAAGTCACCACCATGCCAATCTCTACTCCTAGTGAAGGAAGCACTCCATTAACAACTATTCCTGTCAGCACCACACGTGTGGCCAGTTCTGAGGGCAGTACCCTTTCAACACCTTCTGTTGACACTAGCACACCTGTGACCACTTATACCCAAGTCACTTCATCTCCTA
>NW_012118489.1:73192-75159 GCF_000951035.1 Colobus angolensis palliatus
TACCCAAGTCACTTCATCTCCTAGAACTCCTGAAGTCACTACCATGCCAAACTCAACTCCTAGTGTACGAAGCACTCCATTAACAACAATTCCTGTCAGCACCACAAGTGTGACCAGTTCGGAGGGTAGCATCCTTTCAACACCTGCTGACAATAGCACACTTGTGACCACTTCTATCCAAGTCAGTTCAACTCCTACAATTCCTGAAGGTACAAGTATGCCAATCTCTACTCCTAGTAAAGGAAGCAGTCCATTAACAACTATTCCTATCAGCACCACACGTGTGACCACTTCTGAGGGCAGCACCCTTTCAACAAATTCTGTTGACATCAGGACAACTGTGAGCACTTCTATCCAGGAAAGTTCACCTCCTACAACTCCTCAAGCTACCAGTATGCCAGTCTCGACTCTTAGTGAAGGAAGCACTCCATTAACAATTATGCCTGTCAGCACCACATCGGTGACCATTTCTGATCCTAGCACACCTTCAACACGTCCTGTTGACACCAGCACACCTGTGACCATTTCAACCCAAGTCAGTACTTTTCCTACAACTGCTGAAGTCACCACCATGCAAATCTCAACTCCTACTGTACGAAGCACTCCATTAACAATTATTCCTGTCAGCACCAAACGTGTGACCAGTTCTGAGGGTAGCACCGTTTCAACACCTTCTGTTGACACTAGCACACCTGTGACCAGTTCTACCCAAGTCAGTTCATCTCCTAAAACTCCTGAAGTCACCACCATGCCAATCTGGACTCCTAGTGAAGGAAGCACTCCATTAACAACCATTGCTGTCAGCACCACACATGTGACAAGTTCTGAGGGCAGAACCATTTCAACACCTTCTGTTGACACCAGCACACCTGTGACCACTTTTACCCAACTAAGTTCATCTCCTACAACTCATGAAGTCACCACCATGTCAATCTCAACTCCTAGTGCACGAAGCACTACATTAACAACTAGTTCTGTCAGCACCACACGTGTGACCAGCTCTGAGGGTAGCACCCCTTCAACACCTTCTGTTGACAGCAGCACACCTGTGACCACTTCTAACCAAGTCAGTTCATCTCCTACAACTCCTGAAGTCACCACCATGCCAATCTTGACTCCTAGTGAAGGAAGCACTCCATTAACAACTAGTTCTGGCAGCACCATGCCTGTGACCAGTTCTGAGGGTAGCACCCCTTCAACACCTTCTGTTGACACCAGCACACCTGTGACCACTTCTATCCAAGTCAGTTCATCTCCTACAGCTCCTGAAGGTACCAGTATGCCAATCTCGACTCCTAGTGAAGGAAGCATTCCATTACCAATTATGCCTGTCAGCACCACATTGGCGACTATTTCTGATCCTAGCACACCTTCAACACCTCCTGCTGACACCAGCACACCTGTGACCACTTCTATCCAAGTCAGTTCATCTCCTACAACTCCTGAAGGTACCAGTATGCCAATCTCGACTCCTAGTGAAGGAAGCACTTCATTACCAATTATGCCTGTCAGCACCACATTGGTGACTATTTCTGATCCTAGCACACCTTCAACACCTCCTGCTGACACCAGCACACCTGTGACCACTTCTACCCACGTCAGTTCATCTCCTACAACTCCTGAAGTCACCACCATGCCAATCTCTACTCCTAGTGAAGGAAGCACTCCATTAACAACTCTTCCTGTCAGCACCCCACGTGTGACCAGTTCTCAGGGTAGCACCCTTTCAACACGTTCTGTTGACACCAGCATACCTGTGACCACTTCTATTCAAGTCAGTATATCTCCTACAAATCCTGAAGGTACCATTATGCCAATCTCTACTCCTAGTGAAGGAAGCACTCCATTAAAAACTATTCCTGTCAGCACCAAACGTGTGGCCAGTTCTGAGGGCAGTACCCTTTCAACACCTTCTGTTGACACTAGCACACCTGTGACCACTTATACCCAAGTCACTTCATCTCCTA
>NW_012118489.1:75209-77742 GCF_000951035.1 Colobus angolensis palliatus
TACCCAAGTCACTTCATCTCCTAGAACTCCTGAAGTCACTACCATGCCAAACTCAACCCCTAGTGTACGAAGCACTCCATTAACAACAATTTCTGTCAGCACCACAAATGTGACCAGTTCGGAGGGGAGCATCCTTTCAACACTTTCTGTCAACAACAGCACACTTGTGACCACTTCTATCCAAGTCAGTTCAACTCCTATAATTCCTGAAGGTACAAGTATGTCAATCGCTACTCCTAGTAAAGGAAACAGTCCATTAACAACTATTCCTGTCAGCACCACACATGTGAGTACTTCTGAGGACAGCACCCTTTCAACAAATGCTGTTGACATCAGCACAACTGTGACCACTTCTATCCAGGAAAGTTCACCTCCTACAACTCCTCAAGCTACTAGTATGCCAATCTCGATTCTTAGTGAAGGAAGCACTCCATTAATAATTATGCCTGTCAGCACCACATCAGTGACCATTTCTGATCCTAGCACACCTTCAACACCTTCCGTTGACACCAGCACACCTGTGACCACTTCTATCCAAGTCAATTCATCTCCTACAACTCATGAAGTCACCACCATGCCAATCCTGACTCCTACTGAAGGAAGCACTCCATTAACAACCATTCCTGTCAGCAACACACGTGTGACCAGTTCTGAGGGCAGAACCCTTTCAACACCTTCCGTTGACACCAGCACACCTGTGACCACTTCTATCCAAGTCAATTCATCTCCTACAATTCATGAAGTCACCACCATGCTAATCTCAACTCCTAGTGTACGAACCACTCCATTAACAACTAGTTCTGGCAGCACCTTGCCTGTGACCACTTCTGAGGGTGGCACCCCTTCAACACCTTCTGTTGACACCAACACACCTGTGACCACTTCTATCCAAGTCAGTTCATCTCCTACAACTCCTGAAGGTACCAGTATGCCAATCTCGACTCCTAGTGAAGGAAGCACTCCATTGCCAATTATGCCTGTCAGCACCACATTGGTGTCTATTTCTGATCCTAGCACACCTTCAACACCTCCTGCTGACACCACCACACCTGTGACCACTTCCACCCAAGTCAGTTCATCTCCTACAACTCCTGAAGGTACCATTTTGCCAATCTTGACTCCTGGTGAAGGAAGCACTCCATTAACAACTTTTCCTGTCAGCACCACACGTGTGACCACTTCTGAGGGCAGCACCCTTTCAACAACTTCCGTTGACACCAGCACACCTGTGATCACTTCTACCCAACTCAATTCATCTCCTACAACTCCTGAAGTCACCACCATGCCAAACTCAACTCCTAGTGAAGGAAGCACTCCATTAACAACTATTCCTGTCAGCACCACACAAGTGACCAGTTCTGAGGGCAGCACCCATTCAACACCTTCTGTTGACATCAGCACACCTGTGACCACTTCTACCCAAGTCAGTTCATCTCCTACAACTCCTGAACATACCAGTATGCCAATCTCCAGTTCTAGTGAAGGAAGCACTCCATTAACAACTAGTTCTTTCAGCAACACACATGTGACAAGTTCTGAGGGCAGCACCCCTTCAACAACTTCTGTTGACACCAGCACACCTGTGACCATTTCTACCCAACTCAGTTCATCTCCTACAACTCCTGAAGTCACCACCATGCCAATCTCAACTCCTAGTGAAGGAAGCACTCCATTAATAACTCTTCCTCTCAGCACCACACGTGTGACCAGTTCTGAGGGTAACGCCCTTTCAACACCTTCTGTTGACACTAGCACACGTGTGACCACTTCTACCCAAGTCAGTTCATCTCCTACAACTCCTGAAGTCACCACCATGCCAATCTTGACTACTAGTGAAGGAAGCACTCCATTAACAACCATTCCTGTCAGCACCACACGTGTGACCAGTTCTGAGCGCAGAACCCTTTCAACACCTTCTGTTGACACCAGCACACCTGTGACCACTTCTACCGAAGTCAGTTCATCTCCTAAAACTCCAGAAGTTACCACCATGCCAATCTCTACTCCTAGTAGAGGAAGCAGTCCATTAACAACTATTCCGGTCAGCACCACACGTGTGATCAGTTCTGGGGGTAGCACTCTTTCAACACCTTCTGTTGACACCAGCACACCTGTGAAAACTTCTATCCATATCACTTCATCTACTACAACTCCTGAAGGTACCAGTATTCCAACCTCGGCTCCTAGTGACGGAAGCACTCAATTAACAACTATTCCTGTCAGCACCACACGTGTGACAAGTTCTCAGGGAAACACCCTTTCAACACCTTCTGTTGACACCAGCACACCTGTGACCACTTCTACCCATGTCAGTTCATCTCCTACAACTTCTGAAGTCACCACCATGCCAAACTCAACTCCTAGTGAAGGAAGCACTCCATTAACAGCTATTCCTGTCACCACCACACATGTGACCAGTTCTGAGGGCAGAACCCTTTCAACACCTTCTGTTGACACCAGCACACCTGTGACCACTTCTACCCAAGTCAGTTCATCTCCTAAAACTCCTGAAGTCACCACCATGCCAATCTCT
>NW_012118489.1:78157-79621 GCF_000951035.1 Colobus angolensis palliatus
CAACTATTCCTGTCAGCACCACACGTGTGACCAGTTTTCAGGGCAGTACCCTTTCAACACCTTTTGTTGACACCAGCACACCTCTGACTACTTCTATCCAAGCCAGTTCATCTGCTACAACTCCTGAAGGTACCAGTATTCCAACCTCGACTCCTAGTGACGGAAGCACTCAATTAACAACTATTGCTACCAGTATTCCAACCTCGACTCCTAGTGACGGAAGCACTCAATTAACAACTATTCCTGTCAGCACCACACGTGTGACAAGTTCTCAGGGTAACACCCTTTCGACACCTTCTGTTGACACCAGCACACCTGTAACCACTTCGACCCACATCAGTTCATCTCCTACAACTTCTGAAGTCACCGCCATGCCCAACTCAACTCCTAGTGAAGGAAGCACTCCATTAACAACTATTCCTGTCAGCACCACACGTGTGACCAGTTCTCAGGGCAGCACCCTTGCAACAACTTCTGTTGGCACAAGCACACCTGTGACCACTTCTATCCAAGTAAGTTCATTTCCTACAACTCCTGAAGGTAGCAGTATGCCTATCTCGACTCCTAGTGAAGGAAGCACTCCATTAACAACTAGTCCTGTCAGCACCACACGTGTGATCAGTCCTGAGGGTAGCACTGTTTCAACACCTTCTGTTGACACCAGCACACCTGTGACCACTTCTACCCAAGTCAGTTCATCTCCTACAACTCCTGAAAGTACCAGTATTCCAACCTTGACTCCTAGTGACAGAAGCACTCCATTAACTACTATTCCTGTCAGCACCACACATATGACCAGTTCTGAGGGCAGAACCCTTGCAACACTTTCTGTTGACATCAACACACGTATGACCACTTCTACCCAAGTCAGTTCATCTCCTACAACTCCTGAAGTCACCACCATGCCAAACTCTACTCCTAGTGAAGGAAGCACTCCATTAACAACTATTCCTGTCAGCACCACACGTGTGACCAGTTCTCAGGGTAGCACCCTTACAACACCTTCTGTTTACAGCAGCCCACCTGTGACCACTTCTATCCAAGTCAGTTTATCTCCTACAACTCTTGAAGTCACCACCATGCCAATCTTGACTCCTACTGAAGGAAGCACTCCATTAACAACCATTCCTGTCGCCACCACACGTGTGATCAGTTCTGAGGGCAGAACCCTTTCAACACCTGTTGACACCAGCACACCTGTGACCACTTCCACCGAAGTCAGTTCATCTCCTAAAACTCCTGAAGTCAACACCATGCCAATCTCTACTCCTAGTAAAGGAAGCAGTCCATTAACAACTATTCCTGTCAGCACCACACGTGTGATCAGTTCTGAAGGTAGCACTCTTTCAACACCTTCTGTTGACACCAGCACACTTGTGACCACTTCTATCCAAGTCAGTTCATCTCCTCCAACTCCTGAAGGTACCAGTATGCCAATCTCGACTCCTAGTGAAGGAAGCACTC
>NW_012118489.1:80406-81816 GCF_000951035.1 Colobus angolensis palliatus
CACACTTGTGACCACTTCTATCCAAGTCAGTTCATCTCCTCCAACTCCTGAAGGTACCAGTATGCCAATCTCGACTCCTAGTGAAGGAAGCACTCCATTAACAACTATGCCTGTCAGCACCACATCGGTGACCATTTCTCATCCTAGCACACCTTCAACACGTCCTGCTGACACCAGCACATCTGTGACCACTTCGACCTACCTCACTTCATCTCCTACAGCTTCTGAAGTCACCACGATGCCTATCTCTACTCGTAGTGAAGGAAGCACTCCATTAACAACTATTCCTGTCAGCACCACACGTGTGACCAGTTCTCAGGGTAGCACCCTTTCAACACCTTTTGTTGACACCAGCACACCTCTGACTACTTCTATCCAAGACAGTTCATCTCCTACAACTCCTGAAGGTACCAGTATGCCAGTCTCAACTCCTAGTGAAGGAAGCACTCCACTCACAACTATTCCTGTCAGCACCACACCTGTGACCAGTTCTCAGGGCAGCACCATTTCAACACCATCTGTTGACACCAGCACACCTGTGACCACTTTTCCCCACATCAGTTCATCTCCTACAACTCCTGAAGTCGGAACAATGCCAATCTCGACTCCTAGTGAAGGAAGCACTCCATTAACAACTATTCCTGTCAGCACCACACATGTGACCAGTTCTGAGGGTAGCACCCTTTCAACAACTTCTGTTGACAGCAGGACACCTGTGACCACTTCTATCCAAGTCAGTTCATCTCCTACAACTCCTGAAGGTACCAGTATGCCAGTCTCGACTCCAAGTGAAGGAAGCACTCTATTAACAATTATGCCTGTCAGCACCACATCGTTGACCCTTTCTGATCCTAGCACACCTTCAACACCTCCTGCTGACACCAGCACACCTTTGACCACTTCTATACATGTCAGTTCATTTCCTACAACTCCTGAAGTCAACACAATGCCAATCTCTACTCCTAGTGAAGGAAGCACTCCATTAACAACTATTCCTCTCAGCACCACACGTGTGACCAGTTATGAGGGTAGCACCTTTTCAACACCTTCTGTTGACACCAGCACACCTGTGACCACTTCTATCGGAGTCATTTCATCTCCCACAACGCCTGAAGTCACCACCATGCCAATCTCAACTCCTAGTGTACGAAGCACTCCATTAACAACTATTCCTGTCAGCACAACATGTGTGAGCAGTTCTGAGGGCAGCACCCTTTCAGCACCTTCTGTGGACACCAGCACACCTGTGACCACTTCTACCCAAGTCAGTTCATCTGCTACAATTCCTGAAAGTAACAGTATTCCAACCTTGACTGCTAGTGAGGGAAGCACTCCACTAACAACTATTCCTGTCAGCAACACACGTGTGACCAGTTCTGAGGGCAGCACCCTTTCAACACTTTCTGTTGA
>NW_012118489.1:87471-96744 GCF_000951035.1 Colobus angolensis palliatus
CTCTACTCCTAGTGAAGGAAGCACTCCATTAACAACTATTCCTGTCAGCACCACACGTGTGACCAGTTTTCAGGGCAGTACCCTTTCAACACCTTCTGTTGACACCAGCACACCTGTGACCACTTCTATCCAAGTCAATTCATCTGCTACAACTCCTCAAGGTACCCGTATTCCAACCTCGACTCCTAGTGAAGGAAGCACTCCATTAACAACTATTCCTGTCAGCACCACACCTCTGACCAGTTCTGAGGGCAGCACCCTTTCAACACTTTCTTTTTACACCAGCACACCTGTGACCACTTCTACCCAAGTCAGTTCATCTCCTACAACTCCTGAAGTCACCACCATGCCAATCTCAACTCCTAGTGAAGGAAGCACTCCATTAGCAACTATTCCTGTCAGCACCACACTTTTGACCAGTTCAGAGGGTAGCACCCCTTCAACACCTTCTGTTGACACCAGCACACCTGTGACCACTTCTATCCAAGTCAGTTCATCTCCTACAACTCCTGAAGGTACCAGTATGACAATCTCGACTCCTCGTGAAGGAAGCACTCAATTAACAACTATTCCTGTCAGCACCACACTTGTGACCAATTCTGAGAGCAGCACCCTTTCAACACCTTCTGTTGACACCAGCACACCTGTGACCACTTCTACCCAAGTCAGTTCATCTTCTACAACTCCTGAAGGTACCAGTATGCCAATCACGACTCCTACTGAAGGAAGCACTCCATTAACAACTATTCCTCTCAGCACCACTGATGTGACTAGTTCTGATGGTAGCACCCTTTCAATACCTTCTGTTGACACCAGCACACCTGTGACCACTTCTACTGAGGCCATTTCATCTTCTGCAACTCTTTACGGTACCACCATATCTGTGTCAATACCCATGGAAATAAGCACCCTTGGGACCACTCTTCTTATCAGTACCACCCCTGTTACGAGGTTTCCTGAGAGTAGCACCCCTTCCATACCATCAGTTGACACCACCATATCCGTGACCACTGCCTCTGAAGGAAGTTCATCTCCTACACCTCTTGAAGGCACCACCATGGCAATGTCAACTACGAGTGAAAGAAGCACTTTACTGACAACTCTCATCTGCCCTGTATCTGTGACGAGTCCTTCTGAGGCCAGCACACTTTCAACACCTCATGATGATACCAGCACACCTTTGCTCACCTCTACCGAAGCCAGTTCATCCTCCATACCTGCCGAAGGCACTACCGTACATATTTCAACTACCGGTGAAAGAAGCACTCCTTTAACAACTCTCCGTGTTAGCATCACACCTCCAACTAGCTTTACTGAGGCCAGCATACCTTCAACACCTTCTCTTGACACAAGCACAACTTTTACCCCTTCTACTGAAGCTGCCTCAACTCCCACCATCCCTGTAGCCACCACCAGATCTGTATCAATGACCACAGAAGGAAGCACACCTGGGACAACCATTTTTATTCCCAGCACTCCTGTCACCAGTTCTACTGCTGATGTCATTCCTGCAACAACTGGTGCTGTATCTACCCCTGTGATAACTTCCACAGAACTAAACACACCATCAACCTCTACTAGTAGTACCACCACATCTTTTTCAACTACTAAGGAATTTACAACAACTGCAATGACTACTGCAGCTCCTCTCACATATGTGACCATTTCTACTGCCCCCAGCACAACCAGCAGAGGCTCCACTACTTCTGCATCACCGCTTTCTGCAGCCAGTACACCTCACACCTCTACTTCTGTCACCACCCATCCTGTGACCCCTTCATCAGAATCCAGCAGGCCGTCAACAATCACTTCTCACACCATCCCACCTATATTTCCTCCTGCTCACTCCAGTACACCTCCAACAACCTCTGCCTCCTCCACGGCTGTGACCCCTATGACTGTCACTACCATGACCACTGGGAGCACAAGGACCACTTCCTCCCCCACGGTGACCACCACCACTGTCCCCACGACTACTACTACAGTTAAGAGCACCCCCACCTCAACTCCTACTGTGCCAACAACCACATGTAAGTGATTTCTTGAATTTCCCCCCCTTTTTTTATTATACTTTAAGTTCTAGGGTACATGTGCACAACGTGCAGGTTTGTTACATATGTATACATGTGCCATGTTGGTTTGCTGCACCCATTAACTCGTCATTTACATTAGGTATTTCTTCTAATGTTATCCCTCCCTCATCCCTTCCACCCCCCGGCAGGCCCCGGTGTGTGATGTTTCCCGCCCTGTGTCCAAGTGATCTCATTGTTCAGTTCCCACTTGTGAGTGAGAACATGCGGTGTTTGGTTTCCTGTCCTTGCGATAGTCTGCTCAGAAGGTTTCCACCTTCATCCATGTCTCTACAAAGGACTTGAACTCATCGTTTTTTATGGCTGCATAGTATTCCATGGAGTGAACAGGCAACCTACAGAATGGCAGAAAATTTTTGCAAAGTACCCATCTGACAAAGGGCTAATATCCAGAATCTACAAAGAACTTAAACAAATTTACAAGAAAAAAATCAAACAACCCCATCAAAAAGTGGGCAACGGATAAGAACAGACACTTTCCAAAAGAATTTTCCTTGTTGAAACTGACCTTTCTTTTCAATCTCCACTCACTACTTTTTGTGGTTTTCTTCTTAAACGTTTTACTTCTAAACTCCTTTTGCTCTGACTTACTTATTTTCCAATTGATAAAACTCACATCAAGGTTTTCTGTCTCAGCACTCTCTCACTTCTCCATTCTCGCTGTTTCTTGCACAAGTTCCCCTTTTTTGAACAAAGTATTACCTCTCTTTGCCTGGGCACCTCAATCTCCAGTATTCTGTCCACAAGTCCTGTTTTCTCTCTTTTGTATTCTGCAGGTCTCTGTTCCATTGCACTTTGTATGCCATGATGTTATTAACTCTGAGTGGTTTATTTATGTTTTATTTTAAACTTTTTAGTTTACTTTGTAAACTTTCTAGTGGATTATGTTACTGATTTTGTTCATACTAAAGTACAAACTATTTTTTTTTGCAGAAGGTTTCTGCCAATTCATTCATGTGTACCTTTGTCAAGTATCTCTGCCACCGTTCACTTTTATTTTGATTCATCTTATCCCCTGAGCATCCACTATAGAAGCAAAAGAAGATTCCTTCACTTCTATCAGCTCTGAATTCTACCTCCAATACCTATGAGTGTTTTGCTGTCCTTACGTATCCCTCTCCTTTCTCTGACTCAAGAACTTTCACTCAGCCTTCTTCTCTCTTGTTAGGGTGAGAATTGCACCATTCCATACCTGCTATTATAATATCCTGTATATTGTATTACATGAATCATGTAATATACTAATAGACCTGTGAGTATGACTCCCAGATTAAGAATATTTTGCACACATTTTTTAAAGTATGTTAGTTAAAATACTTGAAAACTCTGATTTATTTAGATGACTAGGCTCACAGGTATATGATCTGTGTCTGCCCACAGAACTGCCCAATCCCATCTTGAATTGATGATGATGAAGGTGGTTCTTCAGTTTTTGACTACTACGTTTTCTCTGGACTTTGTGATTTTTTTCCTCTGCTGAATTCTACTTTGCCTGAACTTTTCTTTTCTTTTTCTTTTTCTTTTTCTTTTCTGACGGAGTTTCACTCTTGTTGCCCAGGCTGGAGTGCAATGGCGCGATCACGGCTCACTGCAACCTCCACCCCCCGGGTTCAAGCAATTCTCTCACCTCAGCCTCCCGAGTAGCTGGGGTTACAGCGCACGCCACCACATCCAGCTAATTTTTGTAGTTTTAGTAGAGACAGGGTTTCACCATGTCGGCCAGGCTAGTCTTGAACTCCTGACCTCAGGTGATCCACCTGCCTCAGCTTCCCAAAGTGTTAGGATTACAGGTGTGAACCGCCATGCCTGGCTGGATTTTCTATCCTATGGCTTTTTTCTCTGGATTCTCTCCAATATGTCTTTGTCTTCTCGAGCTCTCCGATTCTCAGATGAGTGGTCTGAGCATTTTCAGATAGGAGATCTGGACCTTGTATTTCCAGGAAGCCTCATAGGTGTCTTACAACAAAGGCCAACTGGCTGCAATGCCACTGGACCCACTATATGGTGTCGGTCGCATCTTTAAAAGCAGATTGTCCTCCTTCTGTCTTCCTCTTCTTCCGCAGAGATTGGCCTTCCCTTTAGACTGTTGAGCAATGGGTGAACGCACCCCAGTGTCTGCTTCTGTTGTTTCTCACTAACCTGTGTTTTCGCACTTAGCTCAGGTCTGGGCATCTTTAGTAATGAAAGCGGGAAAGAGACGGAGGGAGGAGACTGATTTATGTATGGGTAAACCCATAGGATGTATGGGTTTCCGGTGTGCCCAGGACTCTTAAATCTCTCTTCAATTCTTTCCAAACGTCTTGGAGCAAAAGCCCATAAATAGAGGCTGCATGATGTGATTTTCTTGAGTATGGATCCTGCTCTCTGAGTCTGTTTAGGGTAAACCAGAAGGCAGGGGTGGGGCAGGTCTTTACAGAGTCTATACATACCTCGTGCCCTTCCCCAGACAAAACACACCTTGAATACTGATCTACCCAGGCACAACGATTTTCAAGAAAAACCAAAGAAAACAGAGCTTTAGATTTTCCAGGTTGGTTGGCACAGAGTTAGCTATCACTACTTCCTACCTATTTAAACTAAGAGGAGTTTATTTGTTGTACTGCAATTTGAAAAGGAGTTGTTAGGCTGGGCATGATGGCTCACACCTGTAATCCCAGCATTTTGTGAGGCTGAGACTGGAGAATTTGTTAAGACCAGGAGTTTGAGACCAGCCTGGGCAACAGAGCAAGACCGCATCTCTACAGAAAAATTTTAAAAATAAGCCAGACATGGTGATTCATGCCTGCAGTCCCAGTTACATGGGAGACTAAAGTGGGAGGATTGCTTAAGCCCAGTAGGTCAAGGCTGTAGTGAGCTATGATTGCACTACTACACTCCAACCTGAACGACACTGTGAGACTCTGTCTCAAAAAAAATAATAAAATAAGATCTAAACTCCTCCCTCAAACTCCACATCCCAGTAAATTAAAAAGAATCAGAAAGAGTCATAACAGTAACGATTGCCAGTATGGGCTTTTCCAAAGCAGGTGTTGCAGACCAACGACCATCTCTTTCTCAACCTGGGTGGAATCTAGACTGGTCAAGTTCACCTGGGTTTTTCCTTCCTCAGCCCTGACTGTGTCGTTCACCTCTCACAATGTCAGATTTCTCTTTCTTCACGTTTTCGGGGTAAAGTCAAGCATGCTGGACTAGGACTGGGTGAAGTGTAGCCTAAACGTGGACCCATGGAGAGGTGGCTTAGCCTCTCTCTGCCTCACTTTGCATATCTGTGAAGTGAGGATAATGGTAACTGTCCTGTGCACCCCCGGGTCTCCTGAGAGTATCAAATTAGGCAGTGTTGGAGCCGGGCATGGTGGCTCACACCTGTAATCCTAGCATTTTGGGAGGCCGAAGTGGGCAGATCACCTGGGGTCAGGAGTTTGAGACCAACCTGGCCAAACAGGTGAAACCCTGTCTCTACTAAAAATACAAAAACTTAGCTGGGCGTGGTGGTGGGCACCTGTAATCTCAGCTACTCGGAAGGCTGAGGCAGGAGAATCGCTTGCACCTGGGAGGTAGAGGTTGCAGTGAGCCACGATCGCGCCATTGCACTCCAGCCTGGGTGACAAGTGGGAAACTCAGACTCAAAAAACAAAAACAAATTAGGCAGTGTCCATGCAAATGCATTGTAAGCTGTAAAGTGCTGTGCCCAACATATAAACACAGTAGATCCCTGTTCCTTTCAGTGAGCTGCCTCAATGGAGGAACTTGGAAAGAAAACTTCTGTGATTGTTCCACAGGCTTTGGAGATCAATGCTGCGAGAATGGAGGCACCTGGGATGGGCTCAAGTGCCAGTGTCCCACCCCCTATTATGGGGCGTCATGTAAGGAGGTGGTTAACAGCATTGACATAGGTGAGTGCAACCCCAGGCCCTCCCCCATCCCCATGCCCTGGGACCCAGCCTCCATACAGGCACCAGTTCCTACCCCACGTTGATCTGAGGCCAGGAATAGGGCCTCTTCCGGACTGTGGTGTTTTTTCGTTTTGTTTTGTTTTGGTTTTTTCCACCCAGAGCTAAGAACGCTAAGGTATTACAACATGAATAAAATAGGCCAGGAACGGTGGCTCTCGCCTGTAATCCCAGTGCTTTGGGAGCCTGAGGCAGGATCACTTGAGGCCAGGAGTTCGAGACCAGCCTGGGCAACATAGTGAGATCTCATTTATTTAAAAAAAAAAAAAAGAAAAAACTTAGCTGGGTGTGGTGGCGCATACTTGTAGTCTTAGCTGTTTGGGAGGCTGAGGTGGGAAGATTGCTTGAGCCCAGGAGGTCAAGGCTGCCCTGAGCTATGATCTCACCACTTCACTCCAGCCTGGGCAACAGAACAAGACCCTGTCAAAAAAAAGAAAGAAGGAAGGAAGGAAAAAAGAAAGAAAGAAAAGAAAAAGAAATAAAGGAAAGGAAAAGAAAGGAAAGGAAGGGGAAGGAAGGAAGGAAGGAAGGAAGGAAGGAAGGAAGGAAGGAAGGAAGGAAAGAGAAAAGAAAATGAATAAAAGAGAAAGAAAAGAAAATAAAACAAGAAGGTGTATTTTGGATACAAATTTGGCACAAAAGTTTACCATAAAATACAATGGAGGTCACTCCCTCCACCTAGGCTGGGGGGCAGAACTTCTGAGTAAGAAACTCAGGGACGCTTTGCTCAGTAAGTCTACCCACCTCAGCGCCACCGGAGACTGTCTCTGCCCAAATGGAACTGACTGTGACAGTGACCAGTGTGAAGTTCACCGATGAGCTAAAAAACCACTCTTCCCAGGAATTCCGGGAGTTCAATAAGACATTCACAGAACAGGTAAGTCTGGGAAGAGCAAGGCCCCATGGCCACTCAGTTCCCCCCAGAGCAGTGTTTGTAGGGTAAGAAGGCAGCAGGGGGCTGTTCCCTTGTTAGACGTGCAGGAGTTCCCTCAGGCCCCCACGTCCTCAGGGCTTGCCAGTGGAGGGGGGAAGAGATGAGGCCAGGTTTTACCTGGGGGCTGCAGGAGGCCCCTGAGGCAGGGCAGGTCTCTGGAAAGAAACCACTCCATTTGATGAGTGTGCTATGATGCTGTAGGACAGGAGCATCCCCTGGTCCTGTGCCCTCCTGATGTCCCACGGAGAGGCCCCATGGTCTCTCTGGGATGACACAGTGGCCCCTTGCCTTTCAGATGAACATTGTGTATTCCGGGATCCCTGAGTATGTTGGTGTGAACATCACAAATCTACGGTAAGTGTCTGGGCCCGTGGGAAGAGGGTCTGTGGTGTGGAAGCAGCAGTCATAATTATAAAGGCAATTAGAACTGTGCCTCCTGCATTACCGTGCTCAGGCAGCTATTGCAGAATACCACCAACGGGGCAGCTTGAACAACAGAAATCTATTTCTCCCAGTTCTAGGGGCTGGAGGTCTAAGATGAAGGTGTGGAGGGGTGTGGTTTCTCTGGAGGCCTCTCTCCTTGGCTTGTGGATGGCCACCTTCTTGCTGTGTCTTTGCATGGTCTTTCCTCTGTGCACACCTCCCTGCTGTCTCTGCATATCCAAATTCCCCCTTTTTATAAGGACACCAGTCAGACTAGATGAGGGCCTACACTAATGGCCTCATTTTAACTTACTCACCTCTTTAAAGACCCTATCGCCAAATATGGTCACATTCTGAGGTTCTGGGGGTTAGGGCTTCAATATATAAATGTAGGTGGCACCAGGTGCAGTGGCTCACACCTGTAATCCCAGCACTTTGGGAGGCTGATGTAGAAGGATTATTTGAGGCCAGGAGTTCAAGACCAGCCTGAGCAACATAGCAAGACCTTGTCTGTACAAAAAATAGCAGGGCATGGTGGCATGCACCTGTACACCTGGCTACTCAGGAGGCTGAGGCAGGAGGATCACTTGCGCCCAGGAGTCAGAGGTTAGAGTAAACCAGGATCGCACCATTGCACTCCAGCCTGGGCAGCAGAGTGAGACTCTGCCTCTAAAACAAAACAAAACAAAAAAATCAAAACCCTCAAGGATGGCCTCTTCTGTGGTTCCCATTCCTCCATCCATCTTCATCACTGAGGCTTCCCTAAGACTTCCTGGAGACTCACTTTGTAGAAAGTTATCTTAGGCACCACTGCTGGGAGAACTCCTACAGCAGGGGGCCCAGTGCAGTGCCTAGGACAGAGTCATCACCCCAACTGTCCTCCTGCCAGCTCTGCCTTCCCTTGGGATCAGAGAGGGTGAAGCCTGTCTGGGATGGATTTGAGAGGTAAGCACCCAATTCTGACCCCAGGACATCTTCCCTTCCCTCCTCAGTCTTGGCAGTGTGGTGGTGGAGCATGACATCCTCCTAAGAACCAAGTACACACCAGAATACAAGACAGTTTTGGACAATGCCACCGAGGTAGTGAAACAAAAAATCACAAAAGTGACCACAGAGCAAATAATGACCAATGATAATTGCACAGGTAAACTCTTGGGCTTCTAGGGAGGGAAGGGAGAGGGGATCAGAGCTGGGGCATGACTTTCTTAACAGAGAGGAGGGCTGGGAGTGAAGATGGTTAATGGGCAGGTGCAAGAATCACTGTGGGGTCCTAGAGTACCTGGGGGTGCAGCCCAAAGAAGCCCCAGGATTGGGCCGAGAGAGTCTTTAACCTTCATCATCCTCTGGCCCATTTTGTCCCTGGGGTAGGGGAAGGGACAAAGGCAAATGGAGACAGCAAGAGAACATGGAGATCCAGGAATTCGTCCCGGAACCTGCAAGGCCAGACATACAAATAGACCAGATCTTGCAGTGTGCCAGGACTAGGGGCTATAGGACAGGGGAGTCTGCTGGAAATGGGGACCCATGGGCCTCGTTACAGGGGGGTTCATCTAAGTACATGGATCATGGCAGAAGAGGGAAGAAGGAGGCATCGGAAAGGCATGGTGGCTCATACCTATAATCCCAGCACTTTGGGAGGCTGAGGCGGGCAGATCACTTAAGGCCAGGAGTTTGAAACCAGCCTAGTCAACTGGCGAAACCCCATCTCTACTAAAAATACAAAATTAGCTGGGCATGGTGGCAGGTGCCTGTAGTTCTAGCTACTTGGGAGGCCGAGGCAGGAGAATCACTTGAACCTGGGAAGCAGAGGTTGCATTGAGCCGAGATTGCACCACAGCACTCCAGCCTGGGTGACAGAGCAAGACTCCATCTCAAA
>NW_012118489.1:96794-99151 GCF_000951035.1 Colobus angolensis palliatus
AAAAGGGAGGCATGGGACAAAAAAGCTCAGGACACTTGGAGGGTCACAGGACGCGAGGCTGATGCTGCTCCTCTGCCGGGGCCAGATTCTCACCTCCCCATCACAGCCCACCCCCTTCTCACACACACACACGCCTCAGCTCCCTGAGGATGCAGAACAAGCATGTATGTGTCATGAGGGGTTTTATGTGTCTCTTTCACAGCCCTGATGTGTTTCAACACCACTGGCACCCAAGTGCAAAACATTACAGTGAGCCAGTATGACCCTGTAGGTAGGTGATAACACAAGGGGTTTGGGGGAAGGCTGGAGAGGTGGGGAGCCCAGGAGGAGCGGGACAGTGCCCCCCAGCCCCCTGATCATGGCTGCTCCCCATCCCTGCACCCCTCCACCAGAGGAATGCCGGCAAAAGGCCAAGGTATATGGAGACTACTTCCTAGTGGAGTACCGGGACCAGAAACCATACTGCATCAGCCCCTGTGAGTCTGGCTTCAATGCCTCCAAGAACTGTAACTATGGCAAGTGCCAGATGTCTCAAAGTGGACCCCAGTGCCTGTGAGTGCTCCCCCATCTCCTCCAGCCCAGCCCAGATGTCCTGGTCCTCCCCTCCCCTCCAGGGCTTCACCCCAGGCATTGCCTGGAGGCCAAGGTCATGGAACTAGGTCCCAGCGTCTCCTGAATGTGTCCAGCTGCAGAGGAATTGGGTTGGGGATGGGGGTAAAACATGAGTAGTTGAGCTCCAAGGCTATGTCCAGAACAGCCTAGCTGTGTCCTCTCTGTGCTAAGGAGGGCTGAGGACACTGAGAACCTCCTGGGAAGGTTGTCTGACAGGGGGAACAGAGACACAGCCTTGCTCTCTCTCTCCAGAGAGAGAACAAGACCCTCTTCTGGTGAAATAGAAACAGAAGGTTACACACCCATATGAGGAGTGGGGAGAACCCCTCTAGCCCAGTCACAGAGGTAGGAAAGCAAAGAAAAACGTTGCCACTTGAAACAGAACCAAAGAGAGAGACCAGATGGAGCATCAGGTGCGGGAAGAAGCCACATGTGGGCAAAGACCTGAGTAGTTAGTTTTGGAAAGCTTCCTGGAAGAGGGGGTCACAAGCTGGAAAGGGGAAGAAAGGAACAGGGTTTAGAGAGGGCATCTCGAGGCAGCAGGGAGGAAGAGCTTCAGGGGTGTAATGGGAGCTGTTGATCAGGGCTGCAGCCTGGCTTTCTTGACAGAGAGGAGGGCTGGAAGTGAGAATGGTTAATGGGTGGATGCAAGATCACTGTGGGGTCCTGGAGTCCCTGGGGGTGCAGCCCAGGGAAGACCCACGGTTGGGCCAACTGTCCTAGGTCCTGGGTTGCAACCGGAGGCAAAACCTAAAAGCCTGGTGTGGGAACTGAGCTCATTTGAGGACCACCTCCAGGGATGCTGGTCTTCATCTCCATTCATCCCCTCAGGGTGCCTTGCTTTATGCACCCTGGCAATCTCTTCTCACCTCCACTTCATTAAACACCCACTGGGCAGGGCCCGGGTCTGAAGCTGGTGCTGACTCTGTTCTCTCTCCCCAACCTGCCACTTCTGTCCCATCTCAGCTGCGTGACCACGGAAACTCACTGGTACAGTGGGGAGGACTGTAACCAGGGCACCCAGAAGAGTCTAGTGTACGGCCTCGTGGGGGCAGCGGTCGTGCTGGTGCTAATCATCCTGGTAGCTCTCCTGATGCTCATTTTCCACTCCAAGAGAGAGGTGAAACGGTAAGCAAACCCCTACCACCTCCTCTTTCAACTCCCTCCAGCTCCTCCTCTTCCTCTGATCCCTCTGCCTCTAATCACTTCATCCTCGAGGTGGACAGTGGGACAAGCTAAAAATGGGGATACAATTTGTCCCTGGTCCTTGTTCCTGTTCCCCAATCCTAATGGGGTCTCTCTGGTGTTTCCATCAATAGGCAAAAGTACAGATTGTCTCAGTGGTACAAGTGGCAAGAAGAGAACGGTGGACCAACTCCTGGGACCTTCCAAAACATTGGCTTTGACATCTGCCAAGGTATAGGCCTTCCTCTCTGCACTCAGAATGACTCAAAATGTGGAAACAGGCTGGGTGCTGTGGGCTCATGCCTGTAATCCCAGCACTCTGAAAGGCCAAGGCAGGAGGATTGCTTGAGGCCAGGAGCTCAAGATCAACCTGGGCAACAACACAGAAAACTCTATCTCTTTTTTTTTTTTTGAGACGGAGTCTCACTCAGTCGCCCAGGCTGGAGTGCAGTGGCGCGATCTCAGCTCACTGCAAGCTCCTCCTCCCGGGTTCACGCCATTCTCCTGCCTCAGCCTCCCGAGTAGCGTGGACTACAGGCACCCGCCACCACGCCCGGCTA
>NW_012118489.1:99818-100611 GCF_000951035.1 Colobus angolensis palliatus
AGAACAAGACACTGTCTTAAAAAAAAAAAAAAAAGAAAAGAAAGGTACTTAGGAGGCACCTGGGAAGATCCTGGGGCTTAAAGTGTGAAGGGGGAAAATATTTCCCACTCCAAACGTTTGGCTCTACAGCTAAAACCTGATTTCCATGACTGACTCCTGTGAGACTCTGGATGGGGCGTAATGAACTGAACCACCGGGGAGACACAGGTTCCTCGAGGGTGCTAGATTTCCCTAATGCACAGATCAGTGCTCGGGAGTGGGTGAGCTCACTAGCATGGGAGTTGTTCCTCAGTAAAGAGACTAACGTTAGATTTTGCTAGGTTAAAGGCACGTGTTAAAATTTCTAAAACTAGAGTCTTTAACTTCTAAAGAAGGAAATACGTGGAATGAGATCTCAATATAGTCTTTAAATTCTAAAGAAGGGGAAGATTAGAATGAGGAAAAAGTCCAGTCAACCCACAAAGAGCAGGAAAGGGAGAAAAAGAAAAAGGAGGTGGGATGCAGTGGCTCATGCTTATAGTCCCAACGCTTTGGGAGGCCGAGGCTGTAGGATCGCTTGAGGCCAGGCAAGACCAGCCTGGGCAACATAACGAGATCAAAAAATTAAAAAAATTAGCTAGGCACAGTGGTGCATGCCTGTAATCCTAGCTACTCAGGAGGCTGAGTCAGGAGGATCACTTGAGCCCAGGAGGTCAAGGCTGCAGTGAGTTATGATTACACCACTGCACTGCAGCCTGGGCAACAGAGCAAGACCCTGTCTCTGAAGAAAGAAAGAAAGGAAGGAAGGAAGGAA
>NW_012118489.1:101636-107344 GCF_000951035.1 Colobus angolensis palliatus
AAAAAAAAAAAAAAAATCCAAAATAAAATGATAGGAAGTAATGCAAATATATCACAAAGCATAATACATATAAGTAGATTAAACTCTAGTTTAAAAAGGATTTTTTAAAAAAGAAAACTAGGTATTCACTGTGGGTGGGAGGTACACGTAAATTAGAAACACACAGGTTAGAAACAAAAGTATAGAAAAACAAAACAGGGTAATACTAAACAAAGTATCTGTTGTTTTGTGTATAGCTTTACTCATTGCAGTCACATACACTTTAAAGCAAAAAGAATTACTAGGGATAAAAATGATCAATATCAGCAAATGGCTTACTCTGTTAGACACAAGTCTAATTTGTATGCTCTGTTAATACAACCTCAAAATAGATAAAGCAAAAACTGACAAAGCTACGAGGGAAAATTAACAAATCCACCAGCATGTGAGAAATTTTTAAAACACCCCTCTTAGTAATTGACAGAAGTCATTGAGGATTACAGAACTTTTGGACAAAATAATTAGCCTTAATACAATACAGAACACCACATTCAACAAATAGAGGGTATACATTTATTACATGAGTCCATGAGAAAACTTTTAAGGATGGCCACACACAGGACATTTAAAAAGCCTCAACAAACTTATAAAAAATTATTTGAATCAGACGATCTTATCTGACCATAATGCAAGTATGTTAGAAATCAATAACAAAAAATATTTTTGGAAAATGAAAACAAAAATCCCATATCTTTGGAAATTTTTTTCAAGTTTCTAAATAATGTATGGATCAGATAAGAGATTATAGTGAAAGAGAAAATGCTTAGTATCAAGACTTGCGGGATGCAGCTACAGCTGTACTCAGAAAATTCATAGCCTTAACATGTCTGCATTGGGAGCTGCTGAGTCAGGTAGTGTTGACAGTTTGTCACATTTTCAAGAGTTTTCAGTTTCCTAGGGGTAGGGATAAACTCTCTCACCCTCCATTGGATGGGATTAAAGGGAGAGATGAACGTTTGTCCTTCTAACCTCCTGTTTCCATGGTGCTTTCCATCCCTCTAGAAGATGATGACTCCATCCACCTGGAATCCATCTATAGTAATTTCCAGCCCTCCTTGAGACACATAGACCCTGAAACAAAGGTAAGAAGGACCTGGATGGGATGCTGGCCTCCCCCAACCCTGAGACTTTCTTCTCCTTTCCTGCATGGTAGGACCTTCAGGAAAGCAAAACCATGTTTACAGTTTATTGGTCCAGGTGATCCTCCCAGGTCCATACTGCCAGGAAACAAGCCTAACTCAGGGGAAGAATAAAAGCTAAGTAGCAAGGTAGAATCACCTTCCCTTGACCCCTGAGGCTTCAGATTCTGAGGTTTCCTTTCCTACTGTAAGTACATCCTTGATGGCCAACTTACTTAGTTATTTTAATTTGTAAACACACATAAAAGTCAAAATAGTAGTGCAGTAAATACATATTCCATGCAGCTCAACAAGGCTTAACATGCCATATGTCTCTTTGTTTGTATTGATCTATTCACTAACTTTTGCTGAATAATTTGGAAGTCAGCTGCCAACATTATGACACTTGATCCCTAATCATTTCAGCCCACACTTCCCAATACCATGATTATATCCAATACGTTGATCGTAACTTCACAATATCATCTGATATCCAATTTTTCCAATTAGCCCAAGGACATCTTCTATTACTAGTTTTTTTTTCTCAGACGTAGATACAACAGATTTCACTCACTGATTTCTGTTATGTCTCTTTGGTCATTTAATCTAGAATGGGCGCCTACATTTTAAAGTATATTGCTTTTCTTAAGAGTCTAGGATGGTTGTCTTGAAAAATGTCTCACACCCCTGGTTTGTTTCATGATGTCATCTAATTTGTCTCCCCTACCGTTAGGATCAGAGGTATTAGAGATATTCTGGGATTGGAAATACTGGAGATTGGGTCTAAAGGCTTAACTGGAATCAGATTAAACATTTTTATTATATCACAGATAATGCTATCGCATCACTTCAACAAGTATATAACATCAGATTGTCCCCCCATGATTAAGGCCAAGATTGGTCACTTGGGCAAAAGGTGACTACTCCTTGATCACTGCCTTAATATGATTTAAACTGGATGGATAGTTGAAGGTAGGAGAAATAACAAGTGTGAACGTCTTCAGGTGCTACGTTCCCTTGACACAGCCCTTTGGGGCAAAGATGAAATCTCCAGCCAGGATACCTGTAAACCTACCTGGTGGAGAAGGGAAGGTACAATTGGTTTGTGCTAGAATCCAGGTAATGGGACAAGTTCTAAACTAACCACTTAAGCCAGGTGCGGTGGTGCACGCCTGCAATCCCAGCACTTCGTGAGGCCAAGTCAGGAAGATCGTCTGAAGCCAGGAGTTTGGGACCAGCCTGGGCAACAAAGTGAGATTCTGTCACTGTAAAAGAAATTATAGGCCGGGTGCGGTGGCTCAAGCCTGTAATCCCAGCACTTTGGGAGGCCGAGACGGGCGGATCACGAGGTCAGGAGTTCGAGACCATCCTGGCGAACACGGTGAAACCCCGTCTCTACTAAAAAATACAAAAAGCTAGCCAGGCGAGGTGGCTGGCGCCTGTAGTCCCAGCTACTCAGGAGGCTGAGGCAGGAGAATGGCGTAAACCCGGGAGGCGGAGCTTGCAGTGAGCTGAGATCCGGCCACTGCACTCCAGCCCGGGCGACAGAGCGAGATTCCGTCTCAAAAAAAAAAAAAAAAAAAGAAATTATAAAATAGCCAGGCACGGTGGCTCACACCTGTAATCCCAGCACTTTGGGAGGTCAAGGTGGATGGATCACTTGAGCCCAGGAGTTTGAGACCACCCTGGGCAACATAGCGAAACCTCATCTCTACAAAAAATTTAAAAATTATTCAGGTGTGGTTGTGTGCACATGTAGTCCCAGCTACTTGGGAGGCTGAGGTAGGAGGATCGCTGGAGCCCAGAAGTTACAGGCCGCAGTGAGTCGTGATTGTGCCACTGCACTCCAGTCTAGATGGCAGATTAAGCTTGTCTCAAAAAAATTAAAAAATAAAAATAATTAAACCGAACACTTCCCATCCCAAGCCTCCTTATGCTTCCAAAATCCCAAATTCCTCATGAGCTGAGCCTTCGCCTGGTTTTATCTCTCTTTTCAGATCCAAATTCAGAGGCCTCAGGTAATGACATCATTTTAAGGCATGGAGTTGAGAAGTCTGGGAGTGAGGAGATTCCAGTCTGGCTCAGCTTGGTGGAGCATTTCCCCATTGAGACCCTTCCATGGGAACTAAATGTTCCCATTGTAATTACGGGAAACAAGCCCTGTACTTACCAAGGAGAAAGAGGAGAGAGATGGCAGTGCTGGGAGATTCTCAAATAGAAACCCGTGGAAGCTCCAATGGGTTTGCCTTGATATCAGGCTAGGCTTTCCTGCTCAGTTTTCAAAGAGGTTCCAGATCTGAGGGGTGCTCTGACTGCAACATCTGTCACCCCATTGATCGCCAGGATTGATTTGACTGATCTGGCTGGGTAGGCGGGTGTTCCCGTCCTCCCTCGCTGCCCCATGTGTGTCCCTCCTAAAGCTGCATGCTCAGTTGAAGAGGACGAGAGGACGACCCTCTCTGATAGAGGAGGACCACGCTTCAGTCAAAGGCATACAAGTATCTGGACTTCCCTGCTAGAACTTCCAAACAAGGTCAAAGAGGTTCCTCCTCTCGCCTGCCCGGATTCAGTACCATGGACAGCGCCCTCAACGAGCTGTTTACAACCGTGATCCCTTGGACACGGGATGCTGCATGCACTTTACATCTCACAAAATGCTCTCATAAGAATTATTGAATACCATCTTCATGAAAAACACTTGTGTTTAAATATACAGCATTTACCTTTGGTATATAAGATTGTGGGCATTTTTTAAGTTCTTATTTTTATGAGTTCTGATTTTTTCCTTAGTAAATATTATAATATATATTTGTAGTAACTAAAAATAATAAAGCAATTTTATTACAATTTTCATGGTTCCCAGATCTTTCCCTCCTATTTCCCATAGCTCCTGTTTCTAACCTCCCAGCCTCTCTCTCTCCTCCCTTCCTCTAGAACATAAAATCTGATGCATTTGGGGTTCAAGATAACAAGACAGAGATTTGCAGTGGGAAGAGGACCATTCCCTGCACTCCACTGACACCATTTGCTGGTGTTCAGGAGGCAAGGTAGACAGACAGACAGACACACACACACAGAGACAGAGAGAGAGAGAGACTCATTTCCTACCAAAGAAAACCAAATTTTCCAAGGTCTCCTTCTGAAAATGGGCTGATATTTCTTTCCATGCATCTAAAGAGATAGAGACCTGAGCTCTATTTCCAGCTTTCTCATGAATTCCCTTAGGTTAAATCTGGGAAAAATCTATTTGGACTCAGTCTTGCCTTCTGCCGAATAAGGACTAGGTTTCTAAAGCCTCTTTCATCGCTGTCCTTAATATTTCTAGGACGCTTTTTAAAAATTATCATGATTCCAGCCATGCCGCTCAGGATTCACCGTATTCTCGAAGGTGTCTCCCACCGGCCACCCGCTTCAAAGCCTAATCTGAGACAGAACCTGGACTCTGCTGCCCCCTACTGGACGCTCTGAGCACCTGCAGGCACCATACCTCTTCTCAGCGGTCCCCTCCTGGCCTCTCCTGTGAGAAAAACACTCCGTTACACTTGATTATTTCCATATTTGCCATCAAAATTCTGTTTCTTTTCTTTTCCTTTTCTGAGACAAGGTCTCACTCTTTCGCCAAGGCTAGAGCACAGTGGTGTGATCACTGCTCACTGCAGCCTTGAGTTCCTGGGCTCAAGAATTCCTCCAGCCTCAGCCTCCCAAGTAACTGGGACTACAGGTGTTGGCCACCACGCCCGACTAATTTTTAATGTTTTTGTTTTTTTGTAGAGATGGGGTTTCGCTGTGTTGTCCAGGCTGGTCTTGGATTCCTAGGCTCAAACGATCCAACCACTTCTGTCTCCCAAAATGCTGAGATTCCAGGCGTGAGCCAGTACGTCCAGCCTTTTTAATTTTTTTTTTTTAATTTTGAAAATTGCAAATCTACAGAGAAGTTAAAACAACAAAGTTTTAAAAAGTGAACCCTACCTGGGCATGGTAGCTCACACCTGTAATCCCAGCATTTTGAGAGGCCAAAGCAGGCAGATCTCCTGAGGTCAGGAGTTCAAGACCAGCCTGGTCAACATAGTAAAACCCTGACTCTATTAAAAATACAAAAATTAGCCAGGAATGGTGGTGCATGCCTGCAATCCCAGTTACTTAGGAGGCTGAGGCAGGAGAATGGCTTGTACCTGGGAGACGGAGGTTGCAGTGAGCCGAGATCACACCATTGCATTCCAGCCTGGATGACAGAGAGAGATTCTGTCTTAAAAAAAAAAAATACATATATATATGTATATATAACAGTGAACCCCATATAACCTTCACCTGGAGTTATCAGTTGTTAGCATTATGTCCTATTTGCTCTAAAGTGGTATGTATTTGTTTTGAATTCAGCAAAATTGGAAATAAAAAATTAGAAAAGTGGGCTGGGCGCGGTGGCTCACACCTGTAATCCTAGCACTTTGGGAGGCCGAGACGGGCGGATCACGAGGCCAGGAGATCGAGACCATCCTGGCTAACACGGTGAAACCCCGTCTCTACTAAAAAAATACAAAAAATTAGCCAGGC
>NW_012118489.1:107754-109334 GCF_000951035.1 Colobus angolensis palliatus
AGACTCACTATCACCCAGGCTGGAGTGCAGTGGCACAATCTCAGCTCACTGCAAGCTCCATCTCCCAAGTTCAAGCGATTCTCCTGCCTGAGCCTCCCAAGTAGCTGGGATTACAGGCATGCACCACCAGGCCTGGTTAATTTTTATATTTTTAGTAGAGACAGAGTTTTGTCATGTTAGCGAGGCTGGTCTCGAACGCCTGACCTCAAGTGATCTGCCTGCCTTGGCCTCCCAAAATGCTGGGATTTTGCCACCGCACCCGGCCCCAATAGGTATTTTTTCTACCCTTGCCCTCCTCCCTCCTTGTCTGCTTTTGGGGTCCCCAGTGTCAGCTGTTCCCATATTTACGTCCATATGTACACTCAATGTTTAGCGCCCACTTATAAGTGAGAACATATGGTATTTGGTTTTCTGTCTTTGTGTTAATTCATTTAGGATAACGGCCTCTAGTTGCATCCACGTTGTCGCAAAGGATGTGATTTCACTCTTTTATTTATGGCTACATAATATTCCATGGTGTACATGTACCACATTTTCTGTATCCAATCCACCATTGATGGACACCAAGGTTGATTCCATGTCTTTGTTATTGTGAATAGTGCTGCAATAAACATACAGGTGCAGGTGTCTTGTGGGTAGAATAGTTTATTTTTCCTTGGAGTACATACCCAGTAATGAACAATGCTCAGTTTCCAAAACTGAGCTGAATTCATACATCTTCACTTTCAGACCTGCCTCCTGCCTCCCATAGGCATCGGTGGCCATGAGAGGGGGGACTTAACAGGGCTACAGACCCCACATCCCATCTGGAACTGAAATCTCAGCACCTTCCCAGTCTCTCATCCTATCTGTGCAACGGGTGCAACGGAGAGGAGGGACATAGCACCCACACCCATAGGCTGCCCAGGTCCACTCTTGGTGAGCCATTTACTACCTGTGTGAGCTTGGGAAAGTAACCTTCTTTCTCTGAACCTCTGCTCCCTCAGCTGTAAAACAAAACAAAACAAACTGAGTAGCTGGGCATGGTGGCTCACGCCTGTAATCTCAGCACTTTGGGAGGCTGAGGTGGGTGGATGACCTGAGGTCAGGAGTTTGAGACCAGTCTGGCCAACATGGTGAATCCTCATCTCCACTAAAAATACAAAAATTAGCCAGGTGTGGTGGCGCATGCCTGTAACCCCAGCTACTTGGGAGGCTGAGGCAGAAGAATCACTTGAACCCAGGAGGCAGAAGTTACAGTGAGCCCAGATTGCGCCATTGCACTCCAGCCTGGGTGACAAGAGCAAAACAACTCTGTATTTAAAAAAAAAAAAAACAAAAAAAAACCTAAATGACCACCTACCACATGCAAAGTACCTTTCATTATTCCCAGTCCACCAATGAAGGCAACTGAGGCAGACATCCTAGCAACTTGCCCAAGATCATGAAACCAATGGGTATGAGGCTGAGATTGGAAAACAGGGTGGCATCTGGTCAAGCCCATGTTCTTTTTTTTTTTTTTTTTTTTTTTTGAGATAGGGCTTGCCTCTGTTACCCAGCTGGAGAGCATTAAGGAATAAGCTTTAGAGTCTTCCCACTAA
>NW_012118489.1:109688-115072 GCF_000951035.1 Colobus angolensis palliatus
TGAGATAGGGTCTTGCTCTGTTACCCAGGCTGGAGTGCAGTGGTGCAATCATGGCTCACTGTAGCCTCAAACTTCTGGGCTCAAGCAATCTTCTTGCCTCAGCCTCCCAAGTTGTTGCAGGTGTGCACTGCCATGCTCAGCTAATTTTTAACCTTTTTAAAAATAGAGACAGGGGTCTTGCTATGTTGCCCAGGCTGGTCTCGAACTCCTGACTTCAAACAATCCTACCACGTCAGCCTCCCAAAAGTTCTGGGATTACAGGTGTGAGCCACAGTGCCTGGCTCAAGTCTGTGTTCTTATCCATCACTTATGTGCCCTCCCCATGGGACCACTCTTGGGATGAACTGGGTTAATACATGTAAAATGCTTGGAACAAATTCTGGCATATAAAAAGTTCTAAAAGAGAAAGAGAGTGGGAGAGAGAAAACATGAGCTATTGCTACATCAGTTTCCCATCAGCTACATCATAATTCTCTCTTTGCAGCTCTTCCCTCTTAAGTTTCTTCTTCTCTCTCTTCCTCCAACCATAGAAGAGTGATGGCTGGACTTGAAGCAAGACAGAAGGCTGGCCCTGTCACTTCGCAGAAACCAAGAAATCCAAATGCATAGAGATGCAAAGAGATAGTTGGAGGCAGATACACTAAGTCACAGAGAGAGGGGTCTGGTGGGGGCTTGATATGGTTTGGATGCATGTCCCTTCCAAATCTCATGTTGAAATGTTACCCCCAATGTCAGTAGTGGGGCCTACTGGCACTGGGTCATGAGGGCAGATCCCTCATGAATGGCTCAGCACCATCCCCTTGGAAATGAATGAGCTCTGACTCAGTTAGTTCACGGGAGACCTGGTTGTTTCAAAGAGTTAAGGTCAGGCAAAGTGACACACGCCTCTAACCCCAATACTTTGGGAAGCCAAGGCGGGAGGATCAACTGAGCCCAGGAGTTTGAGACCAGCCTGGGCAACATAGTGAGACCTCCCTGCTCCTGTCTCTACCTAAAGTTAAAAAAATTAGCTAGACATGGTGGCATACACCTGTAATCCCAGCTACTCTGGGGCTGAGATGGGAGGATTGTATGAGCCTGGGAGGTTGAGGCTGCAGTGAGCTATGATCGCACCACTGCACTCCAGCATGGGCGACAGGGGGAGACCCTGTCTCCAAATAAAGAAATAATAGTTTAAAAGAGCACTTCCAGACAGGCATGGTGGCTCATGCCTGTAATCCTAGCACTTTGGGAGGCCGAGGCAGGCGGATCACTTGAAGTCAGGAGTTCGAGACCAGCCTGGCCAACATAGAGAAACCCTCATCTCTAATAAAAATACAAAAATTAGCTGGGTGTGGTGGCAGGCACCTGTAACCTCAGCAACTCGGGAGGCTGAGGCAGGAGAATCGCTTGAGCCTGGGAGGGCAGGGTTGCAGTGACCCAAGATTGTGCCATCACACTCCAGCCTGGGCGACAGACCGAGACTCCATCTCAAAAAAAAAAAAAAAAAGAAAGAAAGGAAAAAAAGCACTTTCTCTCTCTCTCTCTCTCTCTTTCTCTCTCTCGTGCGCGCATGTGCCATGTGACTGGCTCCCTCTTCGCCTTCCTCCATGATCGTGAGCCTTCTTAAGGCCCTCAACAGAAGCAGATGCCGCTCTGCTTCTCAGACAGCCTGCAGAACCGAGAGCCAAAATACAACCTCTTTTCTTGACAAATTACCCAGCCCCAGGTGTTGCTTTACAGCAATGTAAGAAGGGACTAACACAGGACCTAAAAGCAAAGAGGCACTCAGGGACCACCCCTCCAGGCTCACCTCGGGCCACCTGCACCGCTGCTCACCGTCACGCAGGTGCACACGTACCCCAGCTTGACCTTTGGCGCCGTTCCTGCCAGACCCATGACTCGGTTCATGGGCATCTCCTTGCAGCCAGCCCATGGCGTCCATCCACCTTACGGCTGCTCTGTAAATCACTGCCAATCACTGCTTCCTGCCACAGCCCACCATTGCCTTCCCAGTTATGTGGTTCACCTGCTCCAACACGAACGCCCTGGCCTTCTGATTAAAGCAATATCTCCACCTCAACATGGTTTTCAACGTCCCTGGAATCTGGTCTCATTTTCCTCCTGACTCCATTTCTTCCCACACCCACCCATGTCCCGGCCTCGTGGCACGTGGGTTGCCAAACTGCCTGCAGCTACTTCTTCTTCTTCTTCTTCTTTTTGGGAGACAGAGTCTCCTTCTGTCGCCCGGCTGGGGCGCAGTGGTATGATCTCGGCTCACTGCAACGTCCGCCTCCCAGGCTCAAGCGATTCTCCTGCCTCAGCCTCTCCAGTAGCTGGAATTACAGGCACCCACCACCACACCCAGTTAATTTTTGTATTTTTATTAGATAAGAGGTTTCTCCATGTTGGCCAGCCTGGTCTCGAACTTCTGACCTCAGGTGATCCACCTGCCTCAGCCTCCCAAAGTGCTGGAATTATAGGCATGAGCCACCACACTCAGCCTCCCGGCAGCTTCTCTACCCTCCTCTTCCCACATATCTCTCTCTAGAACCTGACCCATCCTGCAACTCCAATTCCGCTTCCTCCAGGAAGCCCTCTCTGATACCACCCTTGTCTACTTCTCTCATTGCGTTCATCATTTCCCCTTGTTCACCCCAGGGTGAGGATGAGGCTTTGTTATTCTCTGTACCCCACAGCACCTAACGCCGTGCCTTGTGTATAGAAGATGCCTTGTGAATGCTTGTTAACTTTAATTAAATCAAAACTCCTCCCTTGGCCAGGTGCAGCGGCTCATGCCTGTAATTCCAGCATTTTGGGAGGCCGAGGCAGGAGAATCTCTTGAGCTTGGGAGTTCAAGACCAGCCTGGGCAACATGGTGAAACCCCCATCTCTACAAAAAGTTTTAAAATTAGCTGGGCATGATGGTGCCTGCCTGTAGTCCCAGCTACTCGGGAAGCTGAGGTGGGAGGATTGCTTAAGCCCGGATTGTTGAGACTGCAGCGAGCTGAGATCACACCACTGCACTCCAACCTGGGCAACAGAGTGAGACCCTGTCTCAAAAACAAACTAACTAACTAATCTCTCTTGGCCAGGTACAGTGGTTCATGCCTGTAATCCCAACACTTTGGGAGGCCAAGGCAGGATTGCTTGAGCTCAGGAGTTCAAGACCAGCCTGGACAACATAGCAAGACCCCATCTCTACAAAAAATTAGCCAGGCATGATAGTGCACACCTGTAGTCCCAGCTACTTGGGAGGCTGAGGTGGGAGGATCACTTGAGCCCAGGAGTTGGAGGCTGCAAGGAGCTATGATCATGTCACTGCACTCCAGGCTGGGCCACAGAGCAAGATCCCATCTCAAGACAAAAAAACAAAAACAACTCATCTCCACAAAGCTGTTTTTGTTTGTTTGTTTTGTTTTGTTTTTTAAGACAGTCTCACTCTGTCACCCAGGCAGGAGTACAGTGACACGGTCTCAGCTCACTGCAACCTCCACTTCCCAGGTTCAAGCAATTCTCCTGCCTCAGCCTCCTGAGTAACTGGGATTACAGGCACCTGCCATCACACCAGCTAATTTTTGTTATTGTTAGTAGAGATGGGGGTTTCAGCATATTAGCCAGGCTGGTCTCAAACTCCTGACCTCAAGTGATCCACCACCTCAGCCTCCCAAAGTGCTGGGATCACAGATGTGTCCACAAAGTTTTTTAAACATCTACTGTCTGGGCGTAGTGGCTCGCTCACACTGTAATCCTAGCACTGTGGAAGACCGAGGCGGGTGGATCATCTGAAGTCAGGAGTTCAAGACCAGCCTGGCCAACATGGTGACACTCCATCTATACAAAAATTCGCCGGGCATGATGGCGGGTGCCTGTAATCCCAGCTACCTGGGGGGGCTGAGGCAGAAGAATTGCTTGAACCCGGGTGGGAGGCAGAGGCTGCAGTGAGCTGTGATCGTGCCACCGCAATCCAGCCTGGGCGACAGAGGGAGACTCCATCTAAAAAAAAAAACAAAACCAGAAACAAAACAGTCTCCTGTTACATTCACCCTGTCCTTCTTATGACCCTTTTGGGCTTGTATCAACATGATGTGACCAGATTCTCACTTGTTCTGGTTACTTCACGCATGCTTACCCCAACCCCGCAGAAAGCCAGCCTCCGTGGGCCACAGAGCCCAGCTCAGACAGTGCAAGCTGTGGGCCCCCTGGGGCTCACTCTCTTCTCCTTTCCTCCCACGGCCCTTTCTGGAAGGGATCAAGACAAATGGAATGGTAAGCAGGGCTTATTTCTGCGTCCCAAGGGCCCTCAGCTTGAGCATAAACACAGCGTCTAATCTTTCTCCTTCTCCTCCTCTGAGTCTTTTCAGGTCACCCTGAATCGCCAGACACCCTGGGGGGTGGGGCAAGAATGACAGGAGGCTGGAAGTTCAAGGACCATCTCCTGACCAATAAATGAAAATGTATGCCTCTCGCCTGCCCTGGAGATGCATGGAGATGAGGGAAATCATTTTCCAAAGCAGCTTGTAAAATTCAGCTCTCTTGCAGGCAGATTATAATATGGCTTTTGAAGAACAGGAGGGGTCTTGCCATTTAGATCTCCGGGGGTTGTGCTAGACCCGGGGGGGAAGACGTGACCAGTCGTGCTTTGCTGTGGAGGGTGATGTGACTCTGTAGAGCCTGTTGAAATGACACCCCCAAGGTGGGCAAGCCTGATTCATCTGCAATGATACAGCAGGTCGGGGAGCTGGCGGCTTCCTAAGTCAGGCCGCCTGACGAGAGGCAGGACTCACAGGGGAGCCAGGAAGCTAAGGAAATTTACAGCATGTCGTAGCCGGGGAAAGTGGAATTGAACCAGGGTGATCATCAGCCTGATTAGCTCAGTGCCTCCTGGTGGGAGCCAAGGGCGGGAGGCAGTGCAGGGGAAGAGGGGGCGGGGAGTCAGGTCGGCATCATCAAGGTGGAGTTCCAGGAGCTGCGGTTTGCTAAGGTCAAGAGCAACTGGGGCCCAGAAAAGCGTGTGGAGCTGCAAACCCGGAGAAAACAAGCCTGGCACCCAGTCCTGGAATTGAAGGTCCTGGGACTGAAAGCTGCGTTAACGCAGGCCGGAGTGGAAGGGAAGCCTGGAGTGAGGGGAAGGACTGTGGGCAGGACTGGGGGCTCACGGTACATCCTCCCTGAGAGCTGGCTCAAGGCAGGTGCTGGCCAGGTAAAAGACTCAAGATCTGCCACCAGCAACCCCCTCCTGAAGTCCTGAAGTGACTCCACCTCTGCTGGGTGAGAGAGTGGGCATGAGGCCGAGATCATCAGCCTTCATCTTGGTGCCGGCTGCAAGCTTCTTGCGGGGCAGCTACAGGATGCCTGGAAGCTCCACTCCGAAGAATCTGTAGCCTTGCAGATGCTGGCATCCT
>NW_012118489.1:116310-122741 GCF_000951035.1 Colobus angolensis palliatus
CCAGCCTGGGTGACAGAGCAAGACTCCATCTCAAAAAAAAAAAAAAAAAAAATTCAAAATGTGAATCTTTGGGAAAAGAGGGCCCGTAATGCCAGATGAGGACTGGGTGACTTTATTCTCCGTGACCAACGCAGGCCATTGACAGCCCCTGCCAGGTGGGGGCATTTCCCATCCTTCCAGAATTGCCCTGATTGCAATAATCATGCAACCCTTTATGAGCCATTGGTGTAAGTCAGGGCTGGTACCAGGATTCATGCATACACATTAATTCATACCTCCCCAACCTCGGTTTCTCAACCCAGCACATCCTGAAAGGGTTCCAGGCTTCCAGAGAGAGTGAGGCCACAGCCCTCAGGCCACCACGCAGGGCTTGCCAGGGGCTGGAGCTCCATCACCCCTGGTAACTGTGGCCTCCAGCCTTGCAGATGCAATCATATTTCACTTGCTTTTTTTTTTTGAGACAGAGTTTCACTCTTGTTGCCCAGGCTGCAGTGCAGTGGCACGATTTCGACTCACTGCAACCTCTGCCTCCCGGGTTCAAGAGATTCTCCTGCCCCAGCCTCCCGAATAGCTGGGATTACAGGCATGTGCCACTGTACCCAGCCTTATTAATATAGTTTTGTTGTTGTTATTTGAGACGGAGTCTTAACTGTGTCACCCAGGCTGGAGTGCAGTGGCGTGATGGGCTCACAGCATCCTCTGCCTCCCGGCCAGACATGAAAAAGGGTTGAAACCACAGCATTCCTTTATTTGATCTTCACATCTCTGTGGAGCAAGTATGTTTATCTCCCTTGTACTGATAGGAAAGTGAAGAGTTAAGTGGCTTGCCTGGAGTAGACTTGCAATGTGCCTTTTTTGGGTTTGTTTTTTGTTTTTTTGAGACAGAGTTTCACTCTTGTCACCCATACTGGAGTGTAGTGGCATGATCCCAGCTCACTGCAACCTCCGCCTCCCGAGTTCAAGCGATTATCCTGCTTCAGCCTCCCGGGTAGCTGGGATTACAGGCACGTGCCACCACACCCGGCTAATATTTATATTATTAGTAGAGACGGAGTTTCACCATGTTGGCCAGGCTGGTCTCAAACTCCTGACCTCAGGTGCCCGCCTCGGCCTCCCAAAGTGCTGGGATTACAGGTGTGAGCCACTGCGCCCGGCCCTGTGCATGTTTGATTCCCATGATAGCATGCTCAGGCAAGCAGACTGCCTCCCTCTAATACCAGTCCAAGCCCAGGCCACTCATGGCTGGCAGAGCCAGCTTTCTCCTGACACATATGCAGTGTTGGGATTCTCTGCCCTGAGCAGGGAGGAGCCTCTGTCAAGAGCACTGGAAGTATCTCTTTCTATGCGGCAGAGGTGGACCAGATGGACGCAGCAGAGACGACCTCTTAGGCCTTCTCATGTCAGAGTTGAGAGGCCCAAGCATTCAGCATTTTCTCGTCTTCCTCCCTTACAGAAGGAGGCTGCATTGTAGACACCCGTGTTGAGAATATCCAGGCCTGAAATTTGGTTCAATAAGTCAGAGATGCCCCAGAGCACCACTGTACTGATTTTGGCGCTAAAACAGCCAAGGGTTTGCTGTGGCTTCACTGCTTAAAACCGGAAGGTAGGCTGAGCCCAGGAGCCTGAGAGTGAGCCTGGCTGTCCCCACAAGATTCATCCTCCAGGCACCAGATCAAGACCTCATACGCACCTCGGGGCGGGGCTAACTGCTCTTCCTAGTTCCCTGGGGCCTCGGGGCGGGGCTAACTGCTCTTCCTAGTTCCCTGGGGCCTCAGGGCGGGGCTAACTGCTCTTCCTAGTTCCCTGGGGCCGCCATCACAAAGTACTACACTGATTGTCTGAAACAAAAGGAATCTATTGTCCCACAGTTCTGAAGGCCAGAAGTCCAAGACCAGGGTATCTGCGGGGCTGGTTCCTTATGAGGCCCACCGGGAGAATCTGTTCATGCCTCTCCCCCAGCTCCCGGTGGTCTGCTGGCAAGCTTTGACATTCCTCGGCTTGTAGAAGCATCACTCCAATCCCTGCCTTCGTCTTCATATGGTACTGCTACTGCAGACCTGTCTCTGTGAATCAATTTCCCTGTATTTTTTAATTTTTTTCTTTTTTTTTTTTTGAGACAGAGTCTCCCTCTGTTACCCAGGCTAGAGTGTAATGGTTCTATCTCGGCTCACCGCAACCTCCGCCTCCCAGGTCCAAGCGATTCTCCTGCTTCAACCTCCCGAGTAGCTGGGATTACAGGTGTCTGCCACGCCACCCTGCTGATTTTTATATTTTCAGTAGAGACAGGGTTTCACCATGGTGGCCAGACTGATCTCTAGCTCCTGACCTCAGGTGATCCACCCGCCTTGGCCTCCCAAAGTGCTGGGATTACAAGCGTGAACCACCATGCCTAGCCAATTTTTTTTTTTTTTTTTTTTTGAGACAGTCTTACTGTCTCCCAGGCTGGAGTGCAGTGGTGAGACCTCGGCCCACTGCAATCTCCACCTCCTGGGCTCAGACAATTCTCCTGCCTCAGCCTCTCGAGTAGCTGGGATTGCAGGCATGTGGAACTACACCCAGCTAATTTTTATATTTTTAGTAGCAATGGGGTTTCACCATGTTGACCAAGCTGGTCTCGAACTCCGGACCTCAAGTGATCCACCTGCCTCAGCCTCCCAAAGTGCTGGATTACCAGCATGAGCCACCACACCTAGCCGATTTTTTTTCCTTCTTCCTTTGAGACAGAGTCTTGCTCTGTCACCCACTCTGGAGTGCAGTGGTGTGATCTCGGCTTGCTACAGCCTCCACCTCCCGGGCTCAGGTCAACCTCCTGCCTCAACCTTCTGAGTAGCTGGGACCACAGACACATGCCACCACAGCCAGCTAATTTTTAAACTATTTGTAGAGATGAGGGCATTGCCATGTTGCCCAGGTTGGTCACGAGCTCTTGGCCTCAAGGGATTTTCCAGAGTGCTGGGATTACAGGCGTGAGCCTCTGCACCCGGCCTAAAGGACTTTTGTCTAGCCCTCAGTGCAGAGGGCCGATCTGGTTACACATCTCAGATCATTTCATTGCCAACAGTCTGAACAAGGCTCATCTCTCATCAGATTTCCCACTGCACTCCTGTGCCTTCTACCTCCCCTCCTCCATTGGTGCCCACTCACTCCAATTCACTGAATATATATTAAGTATGTATTAATATATTAATAGACCAGGTGGAGTGGCTCACGTCTGTAATCCCAGCATTTTGGGAGGCTGAGGCGGGCAGATCAGGAGCTCAGGAGATCGAGACCATCCTGGCTAACACGGTGAAACCCCATCTCTACTAAAAATAGAAAAAAAATAAGCTGAATGTGGTGGCGCAGGCCTATAATCCCAGCTACTCAGGAGGCTGAGACAGGAGAATTGCTTGAACCCAGGAGGCAGACGTTGCAGTGAGCTGAGATCACGCCATTGCACTCCTGGTGACAAAGAAAAACTCCATCTAGAAATATATATGTGTGTATGTGTGTATGCATGTGTGTGTGTGTGTGAGTGTGTGTGTATGTTAATATAGTCTTTTTTTTTTATTGAAACAGGGTCTCATTCTGTCACCCAGGCTGGAGTGCAGTGGTGCGATCACAGCTCACTGCAGCCTCGATCTCCTGGGCTCAAGTGATCCTCCCATCTCAGCCCCTACAAGTAGCTGGGACTATAGGCGTGCACCACCAAGCCCAGCCAGTTTTTGTATTTTTTGTAGAGACAGGGTTTTGCCATGTTGCCCAGGTTGGTCTCGAACTCCTGGGCTCAGGTGATCCTGCCCACCTCAGCCTCCCAAAGTGCTGGGACTACAGACGTGAGCCACTGCGCCCCGCCTTATTAATATAGTTTTGAAAGTTATATTATACTGTTTAATTTCTATGTCTTAAGTTTATATACATGAATGTGTTCTGTGGATCTCATCTTTTCTGTTTCTATTCTTTTAGGTTTTGCTTGTTTTTGAGTCAGGGCCTCAAGATGGCCCCATATGGGCCATTCACAGATGTTGACCACGTTCTGGGTTACAAGGAACCTCAGTAAATTGCAAAAAAAATTGCCTGGCAGAGATTATGGTTTTTCATTATCGTAAACACTAAAAATCAATAGCAGGCCAGGCACAGTGGCTCACACCTGTAATTCCAGCACATTGGGAGGCCGAGGCCGGTGGATCACTTGAGGTCAGGAGTTTAAGACCAGCCTGGTCAACATGGTGAGCCCGTCTCTACTAAAAAAAGAGAAAAAAATATAGCCAGGCATGGTGGTAAGTGCCTGTAATCCCAGCTCCTCGGGAGGCTGAGGCAGGAGAATAGCTTGAACCCAGGAGGCAGAGGTTGCAGTGAACTGAGACGTGTCACTGCACTCCAGCCTGGGTAACAAGAGCAAATCTCTGTCTCAAAGAAAAAAAACAAATAGCCAGGTGTGGTGGTGGGCGCCTGTAATCCCAGCTACTGGGGAGGCTGAGGCAGGAGAATCAATTGAACCCGGGAGGCAGAGGTTGCAGTGAGCTGAGACCGCGCCACTGTACTCCAGCCTGGGTGACAGAGCAAGACTCCATCTCAAACACAAACAAAAATCAATAGCAAAAGACTAACAAACGTATCACAGAGGTGAACTCCCAAAAGGCTCAGACCTAAATGTGAAACAGAAAAGCACAACACTAACAGCTGAAAATGTAGGAGAATCCCTCTGACACTTCCATATAGGGAAAGGCTTTTTGAGCTGGATCCCCTGAACACAAACTATATGGAAAAATAAGTTTTCCATTCAACAAAGGGCACTGCAGAAACAGTTAAGATACGGGCGTCTCCCTGGGAACAGACCCGTGCAATGTCTGACATTGAGAAGCAATGAATATCCAAGAAACTCCGATAAATCAATAAGAAAATGACAAGCAACCTGGCTGGGTATGGTGGCTCACGCCTGTAATCCCAGCACTTTGGGAGGCTGAGGCGGGTGGATCACTTGAGACCAGCCTGGGCAACATGACAAGACCCTGTCTCTACAAAAACAAAAACAAACAAACAAAAATTAGCCAGCTGTGGTGGCATGTGCTTATAGTCCCAGCTACTCAGGAGGCTGAGGAGAGAGAATCACTTGAGCCCAGGAGGTTGAGGTTCAGTGAGCCAAGATCACACTACCTCATTCTAGCCTAGGTAACAGGGCAAGAACCTGGAAAGAAAGAAAAGAGAAGAAAAGAAAAGGAATGGAAAAGAAAGAAAAGAAAATAAAAGAGACAGAGAAGGGAGGGAAGGAAGGAAGGAAGGAAGGAAGGAAGGAAGGAAGGAAGGAAGGAAGGAAGGAAGGAAGGAAACAACTCAAAGAAAAATAGGCAATTTCCTTTTTTTTTCCTTTACTTTTCTTTTAGATGATATTATTATTCTAGTCACTAGACCACCAGGGAAGACAAAGATTAAGAACCTAAATGGCTAACAAACATGTTACAAGGTATTCAGTCTCACTAGTAAATGGTAATTTTATACCCATCTGATGGCAGGGCGACTCTGGAGACATGGGAAGTGATGGGAGCACAGGTGAGCACAGTCATACGAACAGCATCTGGCTCAGTAGTGAAAACGAAGTTATGCATAAACCGAATAACTCAACAATGCACCTCCTAGAGAAACTCGCCTGTGGATAGGTCCTAAAAACCTAAAAGAAGCCTGTCTGGCAAGGGGGTTCACGCCTGTAAGCCCAGAACTTTCCATGGCCAGGGCAGGAGAACTGTTCAAGCCCAGGAGTTCGAGACCAGCCTTGGCAACCTAAAGAGATTCTGTCTCTACAAAAAATTTAAAAATTAACCGGGCATGGTGGCAGGTGCCTGTAGTCCCAGCTACTCAGGAGGCTGGGGCGGGAGGATTGTTTGAGCCTGGGAGGTCAGGGCCTCAGTGAGCCATGATGGCACCACTGCACTCAAGCCTGAATAACAGAGCAACACCCTGTTTCAAAAAATATATGTATAACTAATTATCATTTGTTCATGTTTATCAATAGTTTATTCAAATATTCCATTTCTTGATTAGGCTGAAGATGAAGATTTCCTTAGGAGAAAGATATGAAAGGGAAATTGAGATCTGGAGGAACAGAAAGACTTTAAAGCAAAAAGCATTGTAATGATTTAAAGGATTGACTATTGTGATATGATAATAGCATCATGGTAAAAATGTTCAATGTACTGGGAAAAAAGTCACAATACTAGCATGTATGCATTTAAAATAGCTTAAAATAAGGCCGGGCGTGGTGGCTCATGCCTATAATCCTAGCACTTTAGGAAGCCAAGGTGGGTGGATCACCTGAGGTCAGGAGTTCAAGACCAGCCTGGCCAACACAGCAAAACCTCGTTTCTACTAAAAATACAAAAATTAGCCAGGCGTGGTGGCAGGCGCCTGTAATCCCAGCTACTCAGGAGGCTGAGGCAGGAGAATCGCTTGAACCT
>NW_012118489.1:123957-124955 GCF_000951035.1 Colobus angolensis palliatus
GAGAAGGAGAAAAAGGAAGAGAAGAAAAAGGAGGAGAAGAAGAAGAAATAAGAATAGAGAGGAATTACACAAAACAGCTATAAGGTTGATTTAATGAATATATATACACATTATACACACACACACACACAATTCTGGTCTCAGAAATTGAAAGAACATGCATTTTTCTCAAGCACACATGAGATGTTGATAAGTCCATAATTAGTCCAATAAAACATATCTCAGTAAATATAAAAGGAAAGCAAGAACAAAAACACTCAAAGGCCAGTGAGAAGGTTACTGCAGTTGTTCAAGCCAGAGGTGACAGTAGCTCCTCTCTGTGTGAAGTCGGTGGAGGAGGGGAGGAGAGGTTGGATGCTGGATGCATTTTGAAGGCAGAGCTGACGAGTTTGCTAATGGTCTGGGTACACATGGCAATGGAAAAAAGAGCAGTCAAGGATGACAACAAGAGATCTGACCTGAGTACCTGGAAGGATGAATTTGCATTTCAGAGATGGAGGTGTCTGGGAGAAGGGGGAGGGAGCAGGTTGGGGTGGAGGAGGCTAGAACTCCATTTGGGGGCATATCAAGAATGGGATGCCTGTTAGACCTACGAGTAGAAAAGTCCAATGGGGCCATCCGTGGGACATGAATCTGGAATTTGGGGGGAGGTCTGATCTGGAGATGAAAATTTAGAAATTACCATTCTAGGCCAGGCACAGTGGCTCACACCTGTAATCCCAGTACTTTGGGAGGCCAAGGCAGGTGGATCACCTGAGGTCAGGAATTCGAGACCAGCCTGGCCAATATGGTGAAACCCCATCTCTACTAAAAATACAAAAATTAGCTGGGTGTGGTGGCACATGCCTGTAATCCCAGCTACTTGGAGGCTGAGGCAGGAGCATCGCTTGAACCCGGGAGGCGGAGGTTGCAGTGAGCTGAGACCGCGCCACTGTACTCCAGCCTGGGTGACAGAGCAAGACTCCATCTCAAACACAAACAAAAATCAATAGCAAAAG
>NW_012118489.1:130890-131923 GCF_000951035.1 Colobus angolensis palliatus
GTCAGGAGCTCAAGACCAGCCTGGCCAACATGGCAAAACCCCATCTCTACTAAAAAATACAACAATTAGCCAAGTGTGGTGGTGGGCACCTGTAGTCCCAGCTACTCAGGAGGCTGAGACAGGAGATGTATGAACCCAGGAGGCTGAGGTTGCAGTGATCCGAGATCACACCACTGCACTCTAGCCTGGGTGACAGAGCAAGACTCCATCTCACAAAACAAAACAAAGCAAAACAAAACAAACAAACAAAGAAACAGGAACTGGGGATGGGCCCCTGGGTCTGGCAGCCTAGAAGGGACACACAGGGCCTATGATGATTGGCAGGAGCAACCGCAGGCTGACAGGGACCTTCCCAGGCTCTGCCCGCTGGTCTATGCACTGTCCCTGCCCTTCTGCAGCTGCCTGGCACGGCTGAACATGCAGGGACGTGGTATTGTCATGAGGTCTTATAAGAGCTGCCATGGACACTGATGGGGAGAGTGACCACGCAGGAACAGTCATTCTAGAATTAGCCTACAGAATTGGCTAAGGAGGAAAACACGAGGAAGGCAGTAGTTACCGTGGCAACATTATGGTTTACTGGATGAACTAAAGGTGGTTTTTATGGGTGATTGGGTAATTGACCATCGCCCAGAGCCAGCAGGCAGCATTAGCAGGGGACAGAGCTCCCTCTGGTGGGCCTGGATGGCAAAGATGGTTCAGAGTGGATGGTGCTGTGGGCACTGGGAGCACAGGTATGCCCAGCAATTGCGGAACAGGCAGAGGAAGAGAAGCCAGCAGGGCAGAGGGAAGGGGGCAGAGGAGGAGGGGGAAAAGGGAGGGTCGACCTAGAGAGGTGTGAGTTTTGAGAAGGAAGTGATCACAACTTCAAATGTCAGAGAGGTTTATAGGATAAAGGGTAAAAAGAGGCTACCTGGGCTGCCACACATATTTTGCTATCACTAGACATCCCATCCTGAGGCGTTGGCACTGGGAGAAGAGGGATGGGCCTAGGATTACAATTTTACTTTTTTTTCTTCTTTTCTTTTTCTTT
>NW_012118489.1:133752-137218 GCF_000951035.1 Colobus angolensis palliatus
TCCAGCCTGGGCCACAAGAGCAAAACTCCGTCTCCAAAAAAAAAAAAAAAAGAAAGAAAGAAAAACAGGAAAAAGAAAAGAGAAGAGAAAATATGAAATGAGAGGACTCACTCAGGAGGCACAACTCTGAATGGTGAGAGCTCAGAAGAGAAAACAGAGGGGAGAGAATTTCCACAAAATCCTTGAGAGAATTTCCCACACCTCAAGGCCCATGTTGGCAGATTTTTTTTTTTTTTGAGATGGAGTCTCACTGTGTTGCCCAGGCTAGAGTGCAAAGAGTACAGTGGCACAGTCTCACCTCACAGCAGCCTCTGCCTCCCAGGCTCAAGGGATTCTCCTGCCTTAGCCTCCCCATTAGCTGGGTTACAGACACCCCGCCACCACACCCCGCCAATTTTGTATTTTAGTAGAGACAAGGTTTCACCATGTTGGCCAGGCTGGCCTCGAACTCCTGACCTCAGGTGATCCACCCACCTCAGCCTCCCAAAGTGCTGGGATTACAGGCGTGAGCCACTGTGCCCAGCCATGCTGGCAGATTTAAGAGCCACTACATGCCCAGCAGGACGCCCTCACTGTGAAATTCTGAACACTGGGATCAAAGAACATTCTGAAAGCTTCCAAAGGGTACTGGATCCTGAGAGCTCATTGCTTAGCACTTTGGGAGGCTGACGCGGGAGGACCACCTGAGGCCAGGAGTTCAAGACCACGCTGCCCAACACAGCAAGACCCTGTCTCAATAAGAAATAATAACAAATAAAAATTATTTTAAAAAGAATTCTGTGGGCTGGTTGTTAAATCAGTGGTGGTATGCATGATGACCTTAGCCACAGTGGGAGTATTTACACCAAGTTTACATTATGAAAATCGGCAAAAGCTAAATACAAATCAGGTTTTTGGTTTTTTTTTTTGAGACAGAATCTTGCTCTGTCGCACAGTCTGGAATGCAGTGGCGCGATCTCGGCTCACAGCAACCTCTGCCTCCCGGGTTCATGCCATTCTCTTGCCTCAGCCTCCCGTGTAGCACCCGCCGCCATGCCTAGCTAATTTTTTTGTATTTTTTAATAGAGGCGGAGTTTCACCATGTTAACCAGGATGGTCTCAATCCCCTGACCTCGTGATCCACCCGCCTCGGCCTCCCAAAGTGCTGGGATTACAGGCGTGAGCCACCACGCCCAGCCAGGGTTTTTTTTTTGTTTAAGAGGAGGGGACAGTTTATAGCAATTACTAAATCATTAAGTAAATTACAGCAGATAATTTATGAAGCCATTAATTCTAAAAACTAGAATATTCTTTGTAAATTTATAAATTTGTAAAATCCTAGAAAATATTTTGTCAGCTGGGCATGGTGGCTCATGCCTGTAATCCTAGCACTTTGGGAGGATGAGGTAGGCAGATCACCTGACCTCAGCAGTTTGAGACCAGCCTGGCCAACATGGTGAAAAAAAATTTTTAATATCTCTACAAAAAAATACAAAAATTAGCTGGGCATGATGGCATGTGCCTGTAGTCCCAGCTACCCAGAAGGCTGAGGCAGGAGAATTGTTTGAGCCTGGGAGGAGAAGGTTGCAGTGAACTGAGATCGAGCCACTGCACTCCAGCTTGGGCAACAGAGCAAGACCTTGTCAGAAAAAAAAAAAAAGAGAGAGAGAGAGAGAAAGAAAAAGAAAATAAAATATTTTGTCAAATGACAACATTACAACAATTCTAGTTATAGATCTAGTGGGCTTTCGCCATTCATGAAGGGAGCCGCCTACCATTCTACGAAATAAGCTGACATCTCACACTGTAACTGCAGAACAGTGAGCTTTGTAAGGAAGGAACAAGGAAACAGAAGAATAGAAAAACAAGCTAATTGGTTAACCTTAGGTTACTTTACGTTGCTTTTTTGGAAGGTTAAAGCAGCAGGGACTTCCTTATTATGTTCACTCAAGTCGACTGGAATCCCTTGTTTTCAAGAAAAACTGGTCTGTTTGGGAATCTATCTGCTTCCTCAGACTCTCAGTTTGATGATGTGGCATTTAGTATGAGTGACTCCATTTTGGTTTGGTCTGATTGGCAGGAGCCTAATGCAGGAGTTCAGTCCACACAATAGCCTCCCATAATTTTGTTTGTTGTTATTATTATTATTTGAGACAGAGTCTCCCTCTGGTGCCCAGGCTGGAGTGCAGTGGTGTGATCTTGACTCACTGCAACCTCTGCCTCCCAGGTTCAAGCAATTCTCCTGCCTCAGCCTCCCGAGTAGCAGACTACAGGCAGGCACCCCCATGCCCAGCTAATTTTTGTATTTTTAGTAGAGATGAGGTTTTGCCATGTTGGCCAGGGTGGTCTCGAACTCCTGACCTCAGGTGATCTGCCCACCTCGGCCTCCCAAAGTGCTGGAATTACAGGCGTGAGCCACGGCCTGTCCTGTTTGTTTTTTAGAGATGAGATCTCTCTGTGTTGTTTTGGGATACAGAGGACTAGAGAGTCCAGTATGGGTGAATACAGGAGGATATTTTTTTTAAGGTGTGCGCTGGCTCAGTGGATTCACATCCAAAAAACTGAGCCTTGAGCAAAGACTGAGCAGGATTATTATAAGCAAACTTGGAGAAGCAAAACAAAGACAGTTAATCATATAATGACAGGTCACATAATCTATAGTATAACTGATGACTTGGCATAACTCGTGGCCTGGCATAGCTGGTGGCCTTATAACTGCATCAAAAGAAAAAACAAGAACTGGCTGAATACAGACATTTGTCTTTTTTTTTTTTTTTCTTCACCTTTGCTTTAGAGGGAGACTGTCTGGAGCCTGTTCCTTTGCTTTGGACTTCTCGAACAGCGTTGTCTTTTAACTGTCCTGGAAGTGAGCTTGTTAGGCAGAGGAAAATTTATTCTTCTTTTCTTTTTAACCCTTACCTTCCCACATTCTGGGCCTTGGCTTTTACTTTTCTTGGAGTGAATGAATGCAGTACTTACTATTACTATTATTTTTAAATTTCTACCTCAATGTTACCCAGGCTGGTCTTGAACTCTGGGGCTCAAGCAATCCTCCCACCTCAGCCTCCCAAGTAGCTGGAACTACAGGCACATTATTGTTATTTTTTTAATGACTTGTGACACAGCCCTGGGAGATCCTGAAAACATGTACCCTCTTTCTAATTTTTTATTTTTTCGGCAGAGACAGGGGGTCTCAGTATGTCGCCCAGGATGGTCTCCAACTCGTGAACTCAAGCAATCCTCCCACCTTGGCCTCCCAAAGTGCTGGGATTATAAGCATGGGCCACCACACCTGCCTCATAATTTTGTTTACCAGTTGGTATAGCGCTAAGTTTTTTTTTTTTTTTTTTGAGATGGAGTCTTGCTCTGTCGCCCAGGCTGGAGTGCAGTGGTCAGATCTCGGCTCACTGCAAGCTCTGTCTCCCGAGTTTACACCATTCTCCTGCCTCAGCCTCCCGAGTAGCTGGGAATGCAGGCGCCAGCCACC
>NW_012118489.1:137268-138075 GCF_000951035.1 Colobus angolensis palliatus
CTTGAACCTGGGAGGTGGAGGTTGCAGTGAGCTGAGATCAAGCCACTGCACTCCAGCCTGGGTAACAGAGCCAGACTCCATCTCAATCAATCAATCAATCAATCAGTCACCCAGCCTCAGGTATTTTTTTTATAGCAACACAAAATGGACTATGACAGTCATTTAAAGCCACAAGACTGGATGGGATCCCTCAGGGAAGGAGTGTGGACGGAGAGGAGGTCTAAACGCATGCTGATGTTTAGGGTCAGGATGGTAGAAGAACTCAGAGAAGGAATAGCCAGGGAGTAGGAAGAGAACCAACGGAGATGAGAGGCCAAGATACCAAGAGAAGAGAGTTTCAAGGAGGAAGCGACTTCCTCTGTCAAATACTACGGTTGAATAAGAGGAGCACAGACAATGGGGAGGTGATTGATGACCTCGTCCAGAACAGCTTCCCTGGAGTGTTGAGAACAAGAGCCTGTCTGGAGTGGGTCCCAGAGGAAAAGGAGAACAAAGGCAGACATTGTTCACTGGCAGGGGCATGCAAGGTCAAGCAGGGAACTGGCTTTCTTGTGTTTTTGGGGGTTTTTTTTTAATTTTTATTTATTTATTTATTTTGAGATGGAGTCTCACTCTGTCGCCCAGACTGGAGTGCAGTGGCACAATCTCGGCTCACTGCAACCTCCGTCTCCTGGGCTCAAGCGATTCTCCTGCCTCAGCCTCCCCAGTAACTGGGATTACAGGTGCCCACAACCACGCCCAGCTAATTTTTGTATTTGTAGTAGAGATGGGATTTCACCATGTTGGTCAGACTGGTCTCGAACTCCT
>NW_012118489.1:138592-141705 GCF_000951035.1 Colobus angolensis palliatus
ATTTTTTTTTTTTTTTAGTACAGACGGGGTTTCACTGTGTTAGCCAGGATGGTCTCAGTCTCCTGACCTCATGATCCACCCGTCTCGGCCTCCCAAAGTGCTAGGATTACAGGCTTGAGGCACCATGCCCGGCCTAGTGGTAAGTTTTATAGACAAAAAGTATATGTACCCTAAAAATATAATTATGTAAAATATGGACAGAGACCAAAGGGCATACACACGGGAAAGAAGTAGTTAATTGCATTAAAAGGATGATATGAGTGTTTTAAAGTATCCACATTATAATTTAGGATTAAAAACCTCTGCTGGGGGCTGGGCTTAGGAGCCCATGCCTATAATTCCAGGACTAGCTTAGGCAACATAGAAAGACCCCATCTCTACAAACAAACAAACAAAACACAAACAAACAAATGTCTGTGCTGGCCACCCCCTCCAATACCTGTAGGACAAAGTCCAAACTTCCCTGCTGGAAGCCTTATAATGGCCTTCCTTGACCATTATATTAAGACCTTACAAGATTCACAACATGGAATTTAATTTTAATTTTAATTTTTTTTTTTTTTTTTTTTTTTTTAGAGATAGTCTTGATCTGTCACCCAGGCTGGAGTGCAGTGGCATGATCATGGCGCATGCAGCCTTGAATTCCTGGGCTCAAGTGAACCTCCTGCTTCAGCCTCCTGAATAGCTGGGACTTCAGGTGTGAGCCACCAGGCAGCTAATATGTATATATATTTTGAGATGGAGTCTCGCTCTGTTGCCCAGGAGTGCAATGGCGCAATCTAGGCTCACTGCAACCTCTGCCTCCCAGGTTTAAGCGGTTCTCCTGCCTCAGCCTCCTGAGTAGCTAAGATTACAGGTGCCTGTCACCATGCCTCGCTAAGTTTGGTTTTTTATTTTTATTTTTTATTTTTAGTAGAGACGAGATTTCACCATGTTGACCAGGCTGGTCCCCGAGCTCCTGGCCTCAAGTGATCCTCCCAAAGCACTGGGATTACAGGTGTGAGCCACTGCGCCCGGCCTATTTTTCTGTCCTCACCTTGGTTGCCAGTCTGGTCAGCAGCATTCAACAGTGCCGACCCCCTGGTCCTTCTAGAAGTGCAGCATTTCCCGCCGTGGCCTCTGTGACCCTGTCTCTTTTGGATTTCCACCTACCTCTCTGGCATCTCTGTCTCAGCCCCTGGAGACCTTTCGCCCGGACCCTGAGGTCAGGCTCCCTTCTGTCCTCTCCACTGCTGCCAGAGGGAGATCTCACAGGTTCAGTTTCCTACCTAAATTCCGCCATGTGGATAAAAAGGAACAAACATGCATATGTATGTAATTAATTAAGTATGCTAAAATGATAATTGCAGAACAGAAATTGTGGAGATATGGGTGTTCACTGCAATTCTTCCAAGTTTTTCTTCTTCTTTTTTTTTTTTTTTTGAGAGGGAGTCTCACTCTGTCGCCCAGGCTAGAGTGCAGTGGCACGATCTCAGCTCACTGCAACCTCCACCTCCCAGGTTCAAGCAATTTTCCTGCCTCAGCCTCCCAAGCAGCTGGACTACAGGTGCCCACCACCAGGACTGACTAATTTTTGTATTTTTGTAGAGACAGGGTTTCACTATGTTGGCCAGGCTGGTCTCAAACTCCTGACCTCAAGTAATCCACCTGCCTTGGCCTCTCAAAGTTTTGGATTACAGGCATGAGCCACCATCCCTGGCCTAATATTTTATACTTTAAAATTAGCTTCATTGGGCTATAATTTATATAAACTAAAAACCATCCATTTAATTATATAGTTCAATGAGTTTTGACAAGTGTACATAGTCGAGTAATTGCCAACACAATCCTGATACAGTACAATATAAAAATAAGGAAATTGACACTGGTCCAATACTATTAACTAGACTACAGATCTTATTCAGATTGCAGTAGTTTTGACATGCACTCATGTGTGTGTGCATGTATATGTGTGTGTGTGTGTGTGTGTGTGTGTGTCTGCGTAGTTCTATGCAAATTTTTTTAAAATTTTTATATTTTTGGCTAGGTGCAGTGGATCATGCCTATAATCCCTGAACTTTGGAAGGCCAAGGCTGAGGTCAGAAGTTCAAGACCAGCCTGGCCAATATGGTGAAACCCCATCTCCACTAAAAATACAAAAATTAGCTAGGTGGGTGCCTGTAATCCCAGCTGCTCAAGAGGCTTGAACCCTCCTGGGTTCAAGAGGAAGGAGAATCTCTTGAACCAAGGAGGTGGAGGTTCCAGTGAGCCTAGATTGTACCACTGTACTCCTACTTTTTTCTTTTTTCTTTGTTTTTTCTTTTCTGCTTTCTGAATGATTTCCTTAATTAAAACCTTCCAATTACTATGGTTTCAGGCTAGGCGCGGTGGCTCACACCTGGTAATCCCAGCACTTTGGGAGGCCGAGGGGGGTGGATCATGAGGTCAGGAATTCGAAACCAGCCTGGCCAATATAGTGAAACCCCATCTCTACAAAAAATACAAAAATTAGCTGGGCATGGTGGCACGTGCCTGTATTCCCAGCTACTTAGGAGGCTGAGGCAGAAGAATTGCTTGAACCCAGGAGGCAGAGGTTGCAGAGAGCTGAGATCAAGCCCCTGCATTCCAGCCTGGGTGACAGAAGGAGACCCTCTCAAACAAACAAAAAACTGTAATGGCAGATTTGAAAGACACAATAGAAGGGTTGGAAGGTTTTAATTAAGGAAGTCATCCAGAAAGCAGGATAAAAAGAAAAAGGCTGGGCGTGGTGGCTCAAGCCTGTAATCCCAGCACTTTGGGAGGCCAAGGCGGGCGAATCACCTGAGGTCAGGAGTTCGAGACCAGCCTGATCAACATGGATAAACTCCTTCTCTACTAAAAATACAAAATCAGCTGGGTGTGGTGGCACATGCCTGTAATCCCAGCTACTCGGGAGGCTGAGGCAGGAGAATCGCTTGAACCTGGGAGGCAGAGGTTGTGGTAAGCAGAGATCGCGCCATTGCACTCCAGCCTGGGCCACAAGAGCAAAACTCCGTCTCAAAAAAAAAAAAAAAAAGAAAGAAAGAAAAACAGGAAAAAGAAAAGAGAAGAGAAAATATGAAATGAGAGGACTCACTCAGGAGGCACAACTCTGA
>NW_012118489.1:145110-161725 GCF_000951035.1 Colobus angolensis palliatus
TCTGCCTCCCGGGTTCATGCCATTCTCCTGCCTCAGCCTCCCGAGTAGCTGGGATTACAGGCGCCCGCCACCACGCCCAGCTGATTTTTTTTTTGATTTTTTTTTTTTTTTGAATTTTATTAGAGACGGGGTTTCACCATGTTAGCCAGGATGATCTCGATCTCCTGACCTCATGATCCGCCCGCCTTGGCCTCTCAAAGTGCTGGGATTACAGGCATGAGCCACTGTGCCCGGCCCTTTTAACTTCTTTGTGCTTTGAATTTTTCATAAAATGGGGCTGGGCATGGTTGCTGTCATCTGTAATCCCAGCACTTTGGGAAGCCGAGGCGGGTGGATCACTTGAGGTCAGAAGTTCAAGACCAGCCTGGCCAGCATAGTGAAACCCCATCTCTACTAAAAATACAAAAATGAGCCGGGCTTGGTGGTGGTTGCCTGTAATCCCAGCTACTTGGGAGGCTGAGGCAGGAAAATTGCTTGAACCCGGGAGGCAGAGGTTGCTGTGAGTTGAGATCACGCCACTGTACTCCAGCCTGGGCGACAGAGTGAGGCTTCGTCTCAAAATACAAACTATTTTTTCATGAAATGTTGAGGGAAATCTCCTGCAATGATTCTTTTGTCTTTTTTGATAAAATGCAGGCTTCTCACCAACACTCTCGTATCCTCTCCACACACATCATCCTAAATGGAGATGCACCCTTGTTCCCAGTACCTGGAACGGGAACATTCTTCTCAGTGTTCTCCAGCCCTCTATGCCCTCTTATTGTTTTATTTTTTAGACAGGGTCTTGCTCTGTCCTCCAGGCTGGAGTGCCGTGGCACCATCATGGCTCACTGCAGCCTCGACCTCCTGGGCTCAAGTGATCCTCCTGCCTCAGCCTCCTGAGTATCTGAGACTACAGGTACGTGCTACCATGCACGGCTAGTTTTTCAATTTTTTGTGGAGACTGGGTCTCACCATATTGCCCAGGCTGGTCTTGAACTCCTGGGCCCAAGAGATCCTCCCGTCTTCTTTAAACTCATCTCACTGATGCCTCCTCCAGGAAGCCTGTGCTGTTCCCTCAGCTTGAGGCTTCTTATCCGATCCCCCACAGCCTCTCCTACAGCTCAGCAAAGGTTTATGAAATGAGCTTTGCAGGCACCTGCCTGCCAGGGGTGTTAGCAAAGCTGCAGACCCTGCCTGAGGCCCTGCCTCTAGTTACCCTGGTCTCTGAATCACAGATGAGCTCTCATTTCTTCCCACAAATAAACCCTGTGACCCTCCACCCTCTACTCAGAGAACCTGCCCTCAGGTAGTTCCGTTTATGACATACACACACTTAGCCCTGAGGCTGGACTGACAGGCAGACCTGGCTGGTGGACTCCAGCCCAGGCCTGCCCACTGCTGGGGTGGGGGCCTCCGAGGGAGAGGACAGGGCCGGGTGGGGGGGAAGGCGGGGCCTGAGGCTGTGCGAGGCGAGTCGGTGTGTCCCCGGCTGGGACGGAAGTTGCACCACAAGTACAATTAGTTTCAGTTTTGTTTCTTTTTCAGGCAACAGCGGCCTCCAGGACCCAGGCTCCAGGCCCCCTCGCCATCCTAGAGGCCAAGATCCGCTCTGGCTAGGTAAGGGGTTGGGGGCGGCACAGCTATAGGAAGGACTGAGCGGAGGGAGTAGGGGGAGGGGAGTGGAGAGAGAGCACGGGAGGAGGAGAAAGGGAGGGGAGCGCGGTGGGGAAGAGGCACCCGGAAGGCAGGAGGAGAGGGCAGGCGGGAAACTGCACCCGCCTCCCTCCCGCTCCGTGGCCACAGGTCCCCGCAAGAAAGACCCCGTCCCACTCTCTGAGGTCTCCCGGCCCCAGAAAAGGGGACATTCCACCAAGTCTGCCCAACAAGTAGGTCTCAGCCACTGTGCCAGGAGCTCAGGACTCCCTCCCTCCAGAAGTTTCTGGAATGCGTTCAGCAGGAAAAGCTAAAAGAACAGAACTCCAGGAGATAAGCCAAGGCCAAGTCGATCCGAGGGTGAGCCAGCAGCCGGAAGCGGGCCAGCCCTTCCCCTAGGCCTTTTTTCTGCCCGCTCCAGAATCCCCTTTAGAAACTGTTGGATGCAGGAAGTGGGGCCTTCACCACCCACGACACTGCCCCAGGTCTAGCAGAAGACAGGTGTATGGCCAGGCGGGTGCAGTAGTTCATGCCTGTAATCCTAATGCTTTGGGGAGGCCTAGATGGGAGGATCGCCTGAGGCCAGGAGTTGGAGACCAGCCTGGGCAACATAGCAAGACCCCATCTCTACAAAAAGTGATAATTTTTAAAAAATGGCCTAGGTGCCTGGGCGTGGTGACTCACGCCTATAATCCCAGCACTTTGGGAGACCGAGGAGGGCGGATCGCCTGAGGTCAGGAGTTCAGGACCAGCCTGGCCAATAGAGCAAAACTCCGTTTCTACTAAACATACAAAAATTAGCCAGGCATGATGGTGCGCACCTGTAATCACAGCTACTTGGGAGGCTGTGATGGGAGAATCGCTTGAACCTGGCAGGTGGAGGTTGCAGTGAGCCAAGATTGCACCACTGCACTCCAGCCTGGGTGACAGAGGGTGACCCTATTGCTAAAAAGTAAAATAAAATAAAATAAAAAGAAGGCAGGTGTATGGGGCTTGGAGGATTAAAGCCCCCTAAACTACTGCAAGATCCTATCCTAACTGGCAGGACCTAGGCATCTCTGCCCACTGGGATCCCCATCTGTGTCCTTACTGCCTGCCCCTCGCACCCTGGCACCCCATACAGCAGGACCCCGGTACCTGTGCACACAGGAGGGCTTGTACCACATTTGCCACAAGGCCTGTGAACTGGGAACGCTGAGGATTCGATTATTAGCTAAGGCCAGGGACTCCTGGTCTTGTCATTTCTCGCAGGTCTGATCCAACAAGCAGCACTGACATTTTTACGTTTGCTGGATGTACACACGGAAGTGGAGGAAGAGGAGAAGGAGGAGGATAGCTCCTTCACTCAGGAGCAAGTGGCCCAAGTCCTCAGAAGACTAGAAGGAAGTTCCTGGCCATTCAGGTGAGACCTTAGGTTCCTTCCCGGCCATTTGGGTCAGCCCCTAGCCCTGGGGATCCCGTGGGGCTTGAGGACGGTGAGGGGGCGGGGTAGAAGCTAGATGGTGAGCTGGTGAAGGTGCGTTCTCAACTCTGATCCTGATGCCTCTGCCTGCAGCATGGTTTCCCATGGGTCCTCGCCCTCCCTCCTAGAGGCCCTGAGCAGCGACTTTCTGGCCTGTAAAATCTGCCTGGAGCAGCTGCAGGCACCCAAGACACTGCCCTGCCTGCATACCTACTGCCAGGACTGCCTGGGCCAGCTGGCCGATGGCAGCCACATCCGCTGCCCCGAGTGTCGCGAGACTGTGCCCGTGCCACCTGAGGGTGTGGCCGCCTTCAAGACCAACTTCTTCGTCAATGGGCTGCTGGACCTGGTGAAGGCCCGAGCCTGTGGAGACCTGCGTGCCGGGAAGCCAGCCTGTGCCCTGTGTCCCCTGGTGGGTGGCACCAGCGCCGGGGGGCCAGCCACAGCCCGGTGCCTGGACTGTGCCGACGACTTGTGCCAGGCCTGTGCCGACGGGCACCGCTGCACCCGCCAGACCCACACCCACCGCGTGGTGGACCTGGTGGGCTACAGGGCGGGATGGTATGATGAGGAGGCCCGGGAGCGCCAGGCGGCCCAGTGTCCCCAGCACCCCGGGGAGGCACTGCGCTTCCTGTGCCAGCCCTGCTCACAGTTGCTGTGCAGAGAGTGCCGCCTAGACCCCCACCTGGACCACCCCTGCCTACCTCTGGCCGAGGCTGTGCGTGCCCGGAGGCCGGGCCTGGAGGAGCTGCTGGCCGGTGTGGACAGTAACCTGGTGGAGCTGGAGGCGGCGCGGAGGATGGAGAAGGAGGCGCTGGCCCGGCTGCGGGAGCAGGCGGCCCGGGTGGGGACACAGGTGGAGGAGGCGGCTGAGGGCGTCCTCCGGGCCCTGCTGGCCCAGAAGCAGGAGGTGCTGCGGCAGCTACGAGCCCACGTGGAGGCTGCTGAAGAGGCTGCTCGGGAGAGGCTGGCGGAGCTCGAGGGCCGTGAGCAGGTGGCCAGGGCGGCGGCTGCCTTCGCCCGCCGGGTACTCAGCCTGGGGCGAGAGGCTGAGATCCTCTCCCTGGAAGGGGCGATTGCGCAGCGGCTCCGGCAGCTGCAGGACTGCCCCTGGGCACCGGGGCCGGCCCCCTGCCTGCTCCCGCAGCTGGAGCTCCATCCTGGGCTGCTGGACAAGAACTGCCACCTGCTTCAGCTGTCCTTTGAGGAGCAGCAGCCCCAGAAGGATGGTGGGAAAGACGGAGCTGGTACCCAGGGAGGTGAGGAGAGCCAGAGCAGGAGAGAGGATGCACCGAAGATGGAGAGACAAGGTGGGGTCCAACCCCAGGCCAGAGATGGAGCCCAGACCCCAAAAGAGGAAAAAGCCCAGACAACCCGAGAAGACGGAGTCCAGACCTTGGAGGAGGACAGGGCCCAGATACCCCACGAGGATGGAGGACCCCAGCCCCACAGGGGTGGCAGACCAAACAAGAAGAAAAAGTTCAAAGGCAGGCTCAAGTCAATTTCCCGGGAGCCCAGCCCAGCCCTGGGCCCGAACCTGGACGGCTCTGGCCTCCTCCCCAGACCCATCTTTTCCTGCAGTTTCCCCACGCGGATGCCTGGGGACAAGCGGTCCCCCCGGATCACTGGGCTGTGTCCCTTCGGCCCCCGGGAGATCCTGGTGGCGGATGAGCAGAATCGGGCGCTGAAATGCTTCTCCCTCAACGGCGACTACAAGGGCACCGTGCCAGTCCCTGAGGGCTGTTCCCCTTGCAGCGTGGCCGCCCTGCAGAGCGCCGTGGCCTTCTCCGCTGGTGCACGGCTCTATCTCATCAGCCCCGACGGCGAGGTGCAGTGGCGCCGGGCCCTGAGCCTCTCCCAGGCCAGCCACGCAGTGGCGGCGCTGCCAAGCGGGGACCGCGTGGCTGTCAGCGTGGCGGGCCACGTGGAGGTGTACAATATGGAAGGCAGCCTGGCCACCCGGTTCATTCCTGGGGGCAAGGCCAGCCGGGGCCTGCGGGCACTGGTGTTTCTGACCACCAGCCCCCAGGGGCATTTCGTGGGGTCGGATTGGCAGCAGAATAGTGTGGTAATTTGTGATGGGCTGGGCCAGGTGGTTGGGGAGTACAAGGGGCCAGGCCTGCATGGCTGCCAGCCGGGCTCCGTGTCTGTGGATAAGAAGGGCTACATCTTCCTGACCCTTCGAGAAGTCAACAAGGTGGTGATCCTGGACCCGAAGGGGTCCCTCCTTGGAGACTTCCTGACAGCCTACCACGGCCTGGAAAAGCCCCGGGTTACCACCATGGTGGATGGCAGGTACCTGGTTGTGTCCCTCAGTAACGGGACCATCCACGTCTTTCGGGTCCGTTCTCCGGACAGTTAAAGGGGCTATGACTAGGGTGGGAGGGAGTGGGGAGGAAGAGGGCAGGAAGGAGGCAGAGCTGTCCATGGGAGGTGGCGGCCGAGGACATTTTCCTGAAGGGCAGGGGTTGGCAACTTCGCAACATGGAGTGCCAAGCTGCTAACCCGTCCTCTAGTGTATGAGAATAGGGACCAAGGGTGGTGGCGTGACCGTAACTCTCAGAAGCAGAGGAGGCAAGTGGGTGGTGGGGGATGCTGGGGGTTCACCTGCCTCTTGCTTTTTGTGGGTGGCTGCTGCCACCACCACCGCTGCTATATAGTTTAGGTTTCTGAGGATTGTGAGCCTGTCCTGATTTGCTTTCTTCAAAACCATTCCTGATAGAGTAGCTGAGGGCGAGTCTTGGGGCAAATAAGGGCCCAGGGTGGGTCAGGCATGTGCATTGTGGAACAGAGCTGAGACCCTGGCCCCCCTCGGACTGGCACAGGGTCCTACAGAGTCAGAGGAGGCCTGAGATTTCAAATGGGCAGTAAATGGCCTCTTCTGCCAGCCACAGGCAGGAAGCTCCTGTAACCACGGCATCCACCAGTGGCAGTACAGGGTGGGCTTGCAGGAGGGCTGCAAGTGCAGACAGCAGCTGGGGCCAAAGAGGTATTAGGCTGAAAGGCTGCGAAGAGAATAGGCTACTGGAAAACCAAAGCCGGCAGAATTAATGTCCAAAAATCCATGTTCTCCATTGCTTCTCAGCCTTTGGCTAAGATTAAATATTAAAAAAAAAAAAAAAAAATTGACTCTGCCAGGCGCGGTGGCTCATGCCTGTAATCCCAGCACTTTGGGAGGCTGTGGCAGCAGGATTGCTTGAGGCCAGGAGGCTGTGCGTGCCCGGAGGCTGGGCCTGGAGGAGCTGCTGGCCGGTGTGGACAGTAACCTGGTGGAGCTGGAGGCGGCGCAGAGGATGGAGAAGGAGCCCCACCCGGGCCACCTGCTCATGGCCCTCGAGCTCCGCCAGCCTCTCCCGAGCAGCCTCTTCAGCAGCCTGGGTGACATAGTGAGACCCCCTCTCTACAAAAGATTAAAAATTAGCTGCGTGTAGTAGCATATGCCTGTCAACCTAGCTACTCAGGAGGCTGAGGTGGGAGGATCCCTTCAGCCCAGGAGTTTGAGGCTGCAGTAAGTTATGATCACACCGCTGCGTTCCAGACCCTGTCTCGAAAAAAAAAAAAAACACACACACACCCACACACAGAAACAACAGAAAAAGCAGGTTTTTCTGAGAAGTGTGATCAAGTGTGAAAAAAGCTAAGCTAAGATCAAGTGTGAAAAAAATGAAAAAAAAAAAACAAGTTCTAAGTATCAGAGCAGGGGAGCTCTCCATGCAGCCGCGGAGCCAGTCTGAGGGAAGAGGTACACAAGATAGAAAAATCTCTAGGCTCCAACACTTCTGTTTCAGTGCCTTTCCATTTCCCGGAGGCTATGTGTTGCCTTCTCTTCATTTTCCAGCAAAATTCCTTTTGAGATGTGTTGGCCTTCACTTGGCTGAACTAGGGGGTGAAGGAAGTTGTCCTCTGGGCCGCTGTTGCTGGGGAAACAGCTAAACCCTGCAGGCCAAGGGGAACTTGGGGGTGCGAAGAAAACCTGGAAGGTGCAGTAGGGCTGCGATGAATAGAGGCATCAAACTAGAAGGGAGGAACCTGTCGGAGGTGGGCTGTGACCACCGGACCTTTTCATAAGTAGTGGCAGTGGTGGAATCGAGGAGGCAAGTAGGCTTGGAGAATGTTTTTAGCCAGGGGGTGCTGAGAGATGGCAGAAGGGGGTCTTAACGTAGGGACTGTGGACAGTAGGGCATTTGTGGGAAGCAGAGGAATTTTGGACAAGTCCAGATGGAACGCGCAGGGCATGGGTAGAGGGAAAAGAAAATCCCTTTCCGGGAAAACCATTTCTTGTTTTTTGAAACAGTGGGAGACATCATCAAAGTCTGGGCGGGCACATTCAATTACCTAAAAATTACAAAGGTAGGCACAGCAAAGAATAATGAAGATTATAAGAAAACCAAGGGCCAGGTGCAGTGGCTCATGCCTGTAATCCCAGCACTCTGGGAGGCTGGGGTGGGTGGATCACCCGAGGTCAGGAGTTCAAGACCAGCCTGGCCAACATGGAGAAACCCCATCTCTACTAAAAATACAAAAATTAGCTAGGCGTGGGAGTGGGTGCCTGTAATCCCAGCTACTTGGGAGGCTGAGGCAGGAGAATCATTTGAACCTAGGAAGCAGAGGTTGCAGTGAGCTAAGGTTGTACCATTGCACTCCAGCCTGGGTAACAAGAATGAAACTCTGTCTCAAAAAAAAAAAAAAAAAGAAGAAGAAGAAAGAGAGAGAGAGAGAAAGAAAGAAAGAAAAAGAATGAAAGAAAACCAAGAAGCTGGGAAAACCGTGTAGATTTGATTGACGAGGATAAGCTTGGTCTGTAATACATGCGGTGACTAGAACAGTATTTGGTCAAAGAACCACGTAAGCTCTGCACCCTGGAGGAAATGTATGAAGGCAAGGATTAGTAAAATGAAAAATAATAATAACTTGAAAAAAAAAGGCCCAACGCAGTGGCTCACTCCTGTAATCCCAGCACTTTGGGAGGCTGAGGTGGGTGGATCACCTGAGGTCGGGAGTTCGAGACTAGCCTGGCCACTATGGTGAAACCCCATCTGTACTAAAAATACAAAAATGAGCCAGGCATAGTGGCACATGCCTGTAATCCCAGCTACTGAGGAGGCTGAGGCAGGAGAATCACTTGAACGCGGGAGGCAGAGGTTGCAGTGAGCCAAGATCGCACCATTGCACTCCAGCCTGGGTGTCACAGTGAGACTCCATCTCAAAAAAATAATAAATTAATAATTAAATGCGCTTGCGTTGGTCAAAAATAAATGTTAAAAATATTTTGTGGAGAAATAGACTCCTGGCACTATAAAAATGATGCTTCCTGGAGAATAATTTGGCAAGACTTTGCAAGAATGACAAAAATGATTTAAGAATAGGTTGTCTCACTTTGGGGAATACATTCCGGGAAAGTAATGTAAGAGAAAAACTATTTGCATACAGACATTTGAGGCTGCTCTCTATATTACAGTCAAGAACTGGAAACTGTTCAGCTGCGGGGTGACAGCTAACTAGATTGTGGTTTATTAGAGGAATGAGCCTTTCTTTATGTATGACAACTATGAAAACTATTGAGAAGAAATAGTTATGTGATACAGTCATAATCCTTAAAAACGGAGAATCAGGAATTATGATCAAATAGTGATAGTAACGACGGAAACATCCATCTGAATAATTACTGAGTAGAAATGGGTTTGGAATTTGTAAATAGTCATTGATTTGGGAGATTGGGGTTTCTTGTTGTGTTTTTCGTTATTTTGTACTATTATCCATACGTGTGCCTTTCTACTTCAGTTTCTATTATCCATTACATAACATACATGCTTGAATATTTGCTTCAAGGAAATATACCTTTATAAGTGATACTCAATAACTGCTGGGTTTGAGAATGAAGGTGTCAGAACAAATGAGATTGTCCTATGAGAGAAGGGGCAGGAGCCAGGGAGGAGGATCCCAGCTGGCTGGTTCTCAGCCAGGAGGCAGGGCCATTGGGGCAGGGTGGCAGACCAAGGAACCTCTCTGGGAAGGTTTGCAAAGGTCAGGTCTCCCCTGCCAGGTGATCGAATTATCTTGGAGTGTCTGGAAGTTTTGTTGAGTTCACCAAATAACTCAGACCAACTGGAAAACAAGTGGAGTTTCTAGGAGACCAATTAGAACAGCGATCAGCTACATGAGGGGGGTGCGGGGAACGGCGTCCGTCTTCATTGCAGCTCTGTCTGCAGAGCCAGCACTGTGATAGCTCATAGTAGGTGCTCAGTGAATGTCTGTGAAGTGAATTAATAACTAGAAAGGGATGAGACAATGGTAAGACTCTTTCCAAAGCTTTCCCACCTCCAAAACCTCGGCTGGTAGGGAATCTCCAGTAGGGGGCACTGTGGACACGGTTCAGCATCTGCCTCCCAAGGCTGGGCTCCGCGTCAAAAAAAAAAAAAAAGATAAGACTGGGCCAGGCGCAGTGGTCTCTCCTCTTCTCTCAGCACTTTGTGTGGCCAAGGCTGGAGAATGGCTTGAGGCCAGGAGTTCAAGACCAGGCTGGGCAACATAGCAAGACCCCATCTCTACAAAAAAATTTTAAAATTAGCCAGAGGTAGTGGCATGCACCCGTAGTCCCAACTGCTCGGGAGGCTGAGGTGGGAAATTGCTCAAGCCCAGGAGTTCAAGGCTGCAGTGAACTCTGATTGTGCCACTGCACTCCAACCTGAGTGACAGAGTGAAACCTGGTTTCCTAAGGGGGAAAAAAAAAAAAGAGGGAGAGATGAGATCGAGATGTCCCGCTTCTGTGCATGTGGAGGGGGTAACCAGGAACTGTGTAGTGTAGGGGATCGTACTCCTTGGGGTGGAAACAGCAGCTCTCCGGAGTTGCATGGGAGCCATGGGCAGTGGTCCTGCCTGCTGAAATGATTCTGGCCATGTGGTCCACCCAGGGGGCACAGCAGGAATAGAGACCTTCAGAAATGAAGCGTCACCTGGCTGCAAGAAGATAGTCCCACAGGTGCCCTAGAGATGGGGACGCAAAGTGGCTTCTGAGGAAGCTGTAAGAATCCACAGGGCATTGTAAGATGGAGGGAAATATTAAGTTTTCTTCGTAAAGAGGTGAGGGGGTGAGAGCAGCAGAGGACACTGGAAAAATAAGAAACATGGATGGGAAGTGCTGCCTTGAGCATAATTTGGAGGTAAAGTCTCCAACACTGTAATTGGGTGGCCTGGGGACCTGATAGAAAGCCCTGCTTAGGACTAAGGCAGAGTTCCTAGTTATATCGCAGATGCAAAGAGACCAGGAACACGCTTGTAATCCCAGCACTTAGGGAGGCTGAGGTGGGTGGATGACCTGAGGTCAGGAGTTCGAGATCAGCCTGACCAACATGGTGAAACCCCATCTCTACTAAAAATACAAAAATTAGCAGGGCGTGGTGGCGGGTGCCTGTAATCCCAGCTACTCAGGAGGCTGAGGTGGGAGAATCGCTTGAACCCAGGAGGCAGAGGTTGCAGTGAGCTGAGATCGTACCACTGCACTCCAGGCTGGACAACAGAGTAAGACCCTGTCTCAAAAAGAAAAAAAAAGAGAGAGAGAGAAATCAGGAACATCATGAAAGATACAGCAAAATGTTTTACCCCAGCCCACTGCACCACACCTGGGATTGTGACAATTAACTTGATAGATTGTTCCTTTTCCTGTTCGGAACTGACTGGGTTGTGCATGGATGGACCAGTGAAAAGAAAATCCTGTGTGAGTAGAGAGGAGGGAAGTAGGAAACCTCTTTCATATTCTTGGTGCCAAGAAATGGGAAGAGAATGAGGGAGCAGAGACCTGGGTTGAGTGCTGGCTCTGCACTAAACAGCTGTGTGATCTTGGTCTAGTTCCTTAACCTCTCTGAGCCTCAGTTTGTACATCAGGAACATTGGGATGATGACATCCACATGCCCACTTCACAGAGCTGCTGTGAGGACTGGATAAGAAATGTAGAGAAGTATTTTGGACACCATAAAGCTCAAATCCAAGGTATTGGTTAAGAAAAGGTTTGACTGACTTGTACCCACCCGATACCCCTCCATCAGCATAAGCACGTATGAGGATGTTAGGTACATGTGTTGTGTGGTGAAAGCTCTGGAACACTGGAGTAGAGCTTCCTGCAAATCAGCTTCTCCTTTAGAGGAGACCATTTTGTTTTGCTTTCCAGCCGTTACTTGAAGAAACCATATCTGAAGTCACAACAGTGACTTCAGGAATAAAAGGGACCAACGGCCAGCTTGCTGAAATGTAATGCCATTCCTAAAAACCAGCTAAGAATCAGACCGTATTAGTTAAGGACCCATGACTGTAGACATTTAGAAAAAGTGAAAAATGGCAAGAGTAGCCCAATCTTTTGAGAGTCTAGAGAAAATATCATTTAGAAAGGGAGTAACTCTCCTTCTATTATAGCCTTATTATTACAGTATCTATAAAGCAATGCCATATTCTAAATCTGCAGAAATAGAATTCTAAGGGGCAAAAGTCCAAGACAGAAGTCAAAAGTTTTGCAAGGAAATTGATGAGGTTGGTGACCTGAGCTAGGCAGGGTTGGACAGGTAAGTGCCAAGATCAAGGTCTCTGATTGTCTCTCCTTGAAAGGTAAGCAGAGAACTAGGGCTATCCCATAAATTAAGTGGGAGATTGGAAAGCAGTGCAGACTTCTGTACTGGGGAGAAAGTCTTGGATGAGCTGGGATAAAGAACTGCCAGAGAGAGTACCCAGGGAGACGTTGTTAGCAGGAGAAAGGCCAAATTCAGATGCAGACTTGGGAAAGTAGGTAACTTGACAGAAGGATGAGAAATTAGACTACCCAACTGGATTGTGAATGCAGTTTATGAAATGGATCAGGACAGGAGCCAAAATAGATTTTCTAGAAACGGCAGACTCCTGTGATTGGAGCAGTATGTAAAGTACAGGAACATCAGACACGATCTCACCTGAGGTGCTGGGTGAGAAATCTTAGGGACCAGGTAGAAGAGGGCCTGTGTATAAAGAGATTAGGAAGGAGGTTTGGGAGGGCAGCCTGACTTGTCGCCAGAGAAAGTTGGAACTGGTTGGCTTAGCGACCAAGAGACACTGGGTTGAAGATGAGGAATCAGGGCATCGGTGCCTAGTGACTGAGCACCAGCCCAGCCCATTTCTCTACATTGCCATGGGGTAAACCCAGTGTGCTATAAACTCTTCAATTCCTTTGGTTATGGATTTTGTATCTTTCCTGTGTTTCTTAATAAAGTTCTTCTGAAAAAATGGGAAACTTTCTCAGATGGGAATTTCGTATCTTTCCTCTGTTTCTTAATAAAGTTCTTTTGAAAAATTGGAACCATTTCTCAGAAAGGTTTATGGATACAGGGAAACTCTTTTTTGAGACAGTTTCGCTCTTGTTGGCCAGGCTGGAGTGCAGTGGCGTGATCTGGGCTCACTACAACCTCCACCTCCCAGGTTCAAGCGATTCTCCTGCCTCAGCCTCTCAAGTACATGGGATTATAGGTGCGTGCCAACACGCCCAGTAATTTTTGTGTTTTTGATAGAGACGGGGTTTCACCATGTTGGCCGGGCCGGTCTCGAACTCCTGACCTCAGGTGATCTGCCTGCCTCAGCCTCCCAAAGTGCTGGGATTTCAGGTGTGAGCCACCGCGCCCGGCTAGATACGGGGAACCTTTAACACCCAGGCCCAGATAGTGAAGGAAATCAGGTCATCAACGCCACCCAGTGGAAGGTAGCTCCCAGGGTGGCCACACAGATTCCTTGCAGACATTGCAGAATCATGCCAACCTGGGTGGGAACCAGCCAACCCTGGGTGGGAACCAGCAGGTGATCTGGCCCGTGCTGACCTGTGCAGGGCTCTGCCTGGGCACATGCAGCTGTGATGTGCAGGACGTGCATGAGGGACCCAAGTCATGGTGGCTGTGCCCACCACGTGGGGCTTTGTCTATTTTTGGTTTGAGGGGGCCAAACAAGCATCTGTGGGTACCTTCCCTTTTTTATTTTTTTAATTGATTTTTTTTTTTGAGATGGAGTCTCTGTCATCCAGGCTGGAGTGCAATGGTGCAATCTCAGTTCACTGCAACCTCCGCCTCCTGGGTTCAAGCAATTCTCCTGCCTCAGTCTCCCAAGCAGCTGGGATTACAGGCACCCACCACCACGCCCTGCTAATTTTTGTATTTTTAGTAGAGACGAGGTTTCACCATATTAGCCAGGCTGGTCTTGAACTCCTGACCTTGTGATTTGCCCGCCTTGGCCTCCCAAAGTGCTGGGATTACAGGCGTGAGCCACCGCGCCTGGCCCACTTCTTTTATTTTTTATTTTGTTTTTTGAGACAGGGTCTCACTTTGTCACCCAGGCTGGAGGGCAGTGGTGTGATCTCGGCTCACTACAGCCTCAACCTCCAGGGCTCAAATGATTCTCCTGTCTCAGTCCCTCAAGTAGCTGAGATTACAGGCACCACCATACCTGGTTAATTTTTGTATTTTTTTGTAGAGATGGGGTTTCACCATGTTGGTCAGGCTGCTCTCGAACTCCTGGGCTCAAGCGATCCGCCCACCTCGGCCTCTCAAAGCACTGGGATTACAGGCCTGAGCTGTCGCATCTGGCTGCATCTGTGGGTACTTTCCAGCATATGGCATTTGGGGTCCTCCCTGCAGGGGCGGGGGTTCTAGGAACATCTGCCTACTGGCCAAACCCACTCCCCTAACCTGATATCCAAGAGCCCCCAAAAAAGGCTTCTTCCTCTCCCCTCCAAGTTTTCCCAAAGAGGAAGAGGAATGATCTCAGGAGATCAAATACAGGAGATCCAATAGCAGTGGCTGACATCTTGCCGTCGCCTACTACCTATCCATTAACTCCCGGAAGCCTTCACATTCTGTTACAGATGAGAAAACCAACCGAGGCTTGGTGAGGCTTGCTTAGAATAAGTCGATTTCGATTTAGACTAAGAATTGTCTGACTCCAAAGCTGCCCTTCCTAGCATCCAATGCCCAGTTCTCTGCCTTCTCAAGCAGCTCGAATCCTGGCCAAATCACTTGAGCCTATCTGTATCTCTGTTTCCTCATTTATAAGATGAGTGAGTAGATGAAATAAGATCTGAGATGCTAAGCCGGGCACAATGGCTCATGCCTGTAATCCCAGCACTTTGGGAGGCTGAGGCAGGCAGATCACCTGAGGTTGGGAGTTCAAGACCAGCCTGACCAACATGGTGAAACCCCATCTCTACTAAAAATACAAAATTAGCCAGGTTTGGTGTCGCACGCCTGTAATCCCAGCTACTCGGGAGGCTGAGGCAGAAGACTCGCTTGAACCTGGGAGGCAGAGGTTGCAGTGAGTCAAGATCGCACCATTGCACTCCAGTGTGGGTAACAACAGCAAAACGCCGTCTCAAATAAACAAACAAAAAAGATCTGAGATGCTGCCCCGTGCTAATAAACCAGGCCCCTGTCCCTATTAGGAGAGGTCTGGAATTCTGACCTAAGTGGGGTGCTTAGAGACACCCCAAGCACCCTGCTGGCATCCTGTTCAAGGCCCCCAAGACAGAGACTGAGACAGAGACACAGTGACAACGGGGGAGGGAATGCTTTGAATGACTTGGCGGGGGAGCAGGGCCCTCAGCTGCCGGTGACAGCCTGAATAAGAATTCTGCAATTCATCCTCTGATGACTCAGCCAGTTGGACCGGCGCCTCTGCCAACCCTGGGGAGCATGAGTCAGCAGCTGAGGGGGCTGGTGGCAGGAGAGATCACTGTGGTCCATGTGAGCGGTGACTGTAGGGAGAACAGCCTGTTCCCAGCTCCTAACCCCAAGGCGGAGCATCTGCCTCTGCGGTCGGACACACACGGGCCTCGGGTTCTTAGCCATGTGGCCAAGCCTCCTCCCTCAGACCTGATCTCTCCTTCTTTGCACTGGTGCAGTCACAGCCCCAGAAAGGCAGGGGTCACTTCTGCTCCCCACAGCCTTGGTGAGCAGCAGTGTCTGCAACAAGAGACTCTGCTCCTCCCTCGTCTTCACTGTTTCGGTGGGTTAGGTTGGCCTCCCAAGGACAGCAACGAAGCCCATGCCGGAGAAGAGGAGAAGGAGGGAGATGGCGCAGGCCGGGTACATGGCTGGGCAGATGGCCACGGCGTCCCTCCCTGCTCCTGGGGGCTGGGGAATGGGTCTCTCGGGGCTTGATATTTTTGCTCAGGGACCAACTCAGAAAACATCTCTTCACACTTGGAAATAGCCTTATCTATGTTGCCTCCCGTGATCGTAGGTTAAGGATAGTCCATCCACTTATTAGAAGAAAACAGCCAAAGCAAGCCAAGGTGCAGCAGACCCCTGAGTCTAGAGAGAGGCTGGCGGCAAGAGGAGGCAGAGTGAGGCGCACACACAGACCTCACCCCTTTCAGCAGTGCCTGCCTGTCATGCCTGTCAGCTCTGATCACCATCTAACTTTTTTTTCTCTTTTTTTTGAGACAGAGTCTCTGTCACCCAGGCTGGAATGCAGTGGTGCAATCTCAGCTCACTGCAACCTCTGTCTCCCGGGTCCAAGTGATTCTCCTGCCTCAGCCCCCCGAGTAGCTGGGATTACAGGCTCACACCACCAAGTCCAGCTATTTTTTCTATTTTTAGTAGAGACGGGGTTTCACTATGTTGGCCAGGCTGGTCTCGAACTCCTGACCTCTAGTGATCCGCCCGTCTCAGCCTTCCAGAATGCTGGGATTACAGGCATGAGCCACTGCACCCGGCCTCACTGTCTAATTTAGATTGTTCACATGTAGCTCTTTCTCTGCCTACAAAACCCTTCAAGGGGACAAGGGCTTCTAATTCATAGTGGGCACTCCATAATCAGGTATTTTGGAGATATCTGTTGGTTGAAATAACAAGTGAGTGAATGTATTGAATGAAGTTATTCAAGCACAGTGGCTCATGCCTGTCATCTCAGAGCTTTGGGAGGCCAAGGAAGGAGGATCGCTTGAACCCAGGAATTCGAGACCAACCTGAGCAGTATAGCGAGACACCATCTCTACAAAAAGTTTAAAAATTAGCTGGGTGTGGTTGTGTGTACTTGTAATCCCAGCTACTTGGGAGGCTGAGAGCAGGAAGATCACTTGATCCTGGGAGGTGGAGGTTGCAGTAAACTGAGATTGCACCACTGCACTCCAGCCTGGGCAGCAAAGCGAGACCCTGTCTCAAAACAAAACAAACAGAAAGATAATAACCCCTCCCTGCTGGGCTTTTTATTTTTCCATATCTCTCTAACTTTCTAACATACTCTACCCTTTCATTATGTATTCTGCTTATTGTTACTGATTTTCAACCCCTGTAGAATGCAAGCCCCACGAGGACGGGGGACTGTGTATTGTTCGCTGATAGGTCTGGAATAGTGCCTGAACTATAGTGCATGCTGAATGCGTGAATGAGTGAATGCATGCAGGAATGATAGTGGGATGCAGTGTACATTTCCTCCCAGCCAGGCGCCTTTCTGCCTGCCGTGCACACCACATGGATTCTCTTTTAGTTCTCTCAGCAATTCTATTTTCACTCCCATCC
>NW_012118489.1:166076-167518 GCF_000951035.1 Colobus angolensis palliatus
ACAGTAAGCTGGCCGGGCGCAGTGTTTCACACCTGTAACCCCAGCACTTTTGAAGTCTGAGGCAGGTGGGTCACTTGAGGTTAAGAGTTTGAGACCAGCCCAACCAACACAGTAAAATCCCGTCAACTTCGTCTCTACTAAAAATACAAAATTAGCTGAGCGTGATGGTGCACGCCTGTAATCCCAGTTACTTAGGAGGCGGAGGCAGGAGAATCACTTGAACCTGGGAGGCAGAGTTTGCAGTGAACTGAGATCGTGCCACTGCACTCCAGCCTGGGCAACAGAGGGAAACTCTGTCTCCAAAAAAAAGAATCAAAAAGAAAAAACAAGCGGTCCTTCCTCTCTGCAGTGGAGCAGTGTGAGTCCGTGGAGCAAATCCAGACTGGACAGATGAGAAAGTTCCACACAGATGGGGCACACCCTACCACTTTGAATTTCATACTCCCAAATCGGGTTCTCCTGCCATTTGCTATAAGACCCTCCCAGCTAATGAGGAAGGCAGAGAGCTCAGACGGACAGGTAATGGTTGAGGCCAACCTCCAATGTCATCACGGGGCAGGGGGTGGTTCTGCCCCATACCTGTGCCAACTCTTCTGCCTATGGCATTCCCTGTGGGGTTTTGCGAGGTGGGGAGAAGGGGGAGATGCGGTGGGGTTGGCGATGGCCTCCCCTCTCCTGTCTTAGCCCCTAGCCTGAGCTGATTCTGGGAAAGAGCCCAAGTCTGATCCCTGAGGTGCTCAATATGCCCAGATCATCCTGCCCTCCAGACCCAGAGCAGAAGGGGCCCCAGAGCTCTTTGTCAAGTCTTAGCTGCCTCATATCTGCCACCTCAGCGCCCCCTCACCCCAACAGCCCCAGCTCCCTCCCCCAGGCACCCGGGAAGGCAGTGCTGTTGTGTGAATAACAGTTACTTGTCCTGCCTGCATCAGCCGTTACTCACACAGTCCTGGGAGTTCCTGACACAGATGGGGGAGGGGGGCACAGAGGGGACTCATCAGAGCCCCCCAGGAGGGGACTCAGGGGGAGAGCATGTCATAACTCTTAGATGGGGCTTCGGGCCCTGGGAGTAGTGGAGGCATCAGGATTGCAGACTGGAGGGGTCAGCTTTGGATTCAAGTTCTTTGTTTGCTTCATGCCTTTTTAATTTGTTTTTATTATTTATTTATTTATTTTGAGACCACTCTGTCACCTAGGCTGGAGTATGATGGTGTGATCTCGGCTCACTGCCACCTCTGCCTCCTGGGTTCAAGCAATTCCCAAGCCTCAGCCTCCCGAGTAGCTAGGATTACAGGCGTGTGCCACCATGCCCAGCTAATTTTATGATTTTTAGTAGAAACGGGGTTTCACCATGTTGGTTAGGTTGGTCTTAAACTCCTGGCCTCAGCCTCCCCAGTAGCTGTAACTGTGCACCACTGCACCCAGTTAATTTTTGTATTTTTTGT
>NW_012118489.1:167568-170953 GCF_000951035.1 Colobus angolensis palliatus
GGCGAAATTCCATCTCCACAAAAAATACAAAAACTTAGCCAGATGTTGTGGCGTGTATCTGTAGTTTCAGCTACTTGGGAGGCCGAATTGGGAGGATCATCTGAGTCTGGGAGGTTGAGGCTGCGGCGAGCCATGACTACACCACTGCACTCCACGCTGGGCTACAGAGCTAGACCCTGTCTCAAAAACAAAGAAATAGGCAGGGTGCGGTGGTTCACGCCTGTAAACCCAGCACTTTAGGAGGCCAAGGTGGGAGGATCACAAGGTCAGGAGTTCAATATCAGCCTGGCCAGTATGGTGAAATCCTGTCTCTACTAAAAATACAAAAAAAATTAGCCAGACGTGGTGGCAGACGCTTGTAATCCCAGCTACTCGGGAGGCTGAGGCAGGAGAATTGCTTGAACCCGGGAGGTGGAGGTTGCAGTGAACTGAGATCGCACCACTGCACTCCAGCCTGGTGACAGAGCGAGACTCCGTCTCAAAACAAACAAACAAAAAAACCATGAGGAAGGTGAGGCTAGAGAGGTTATGCAACAAGGTCACCAGTTAACTTCACCACACCCTGGGGGTCTGCACAAGAGACTTTCCAGGAATGCCACACCTCACTTAATCTTCCCAGTGTTTTTCTCTATCTCCCTGCCCACCAACTTCACATGTAACCTCAATTCCATGCCACAAAATATAGCTCTGCCCTGAGGTACAGTTTCCCCTCAGCTAAGATTTCTTTCTGGCAGGAAAACAGGGAGTTCTCAGAGACATAGGGGCAGCGTAGGACCAGGCAGGTGAGGTGGAAGGAGAGTGGGTCTGGGTTCAAGCCAGCCCGAGGCTCCCGGACCTGGCACCCCCTGCCCTCCATCTGCAGAACTGGTCTTCAGAGGAAGGTGTGTCTTGGAGCAGTGGGGTTTTGGGGTGGGCAGAGCTGTCCCTACAAGCTCAGCTCCAGACAGCAGAAATGTGAACAGAGGTCGGGTGCGGTGGCCCATGCCTGTAATCCCAGCACTTTGGGAGGGCGAGTTGGGCAGATCATTTGAGGTCAGGAGTTCAGGACCACCCTGGTCAACATGGCAAAACGTCATCTGTACTAAAAATACAAAAATTAGGCTGGGCACAGTGGCTCACACTGTAATCCCAGCACTTGAGGTCAGGACCAACCTGGCCAACATAGTGAAACTCCATTTCTAAAATACTAAAAATACTAAAAATACAAAAATTAGGCTGGGCGCAGTGGCTCATGCTGTAATCCCAGCAGTTTGGGATGCCACAAGAGGGTGGATCACTTGAGGTCAGGACCAACCTGGCCAACATGGTGAAACCCTATTTCTACTAAAAATACAAAAATTAGCCAGGCCCAGTGGCACATACCCGTAATCTCCACTACTCGGGAGGCTGAGGCTCGAGAATCGCTTGAACCGGGAGGTGGAGGTTGCAGCAAACTGAGATCGCGCCATTGCACTCCAGCCTGGGCAGCAGAGTGAGACTTTGTCTCAAAAAAAAAAAACAAAAAAACAAAAACAAACAAAAAATTGGCCAGATTAAGTGGGGTGTGGCTTACCCGGAAGCCCTCACGTGCAGCCTTCTCCAAGGCTGACAAAGTTGTCCCAGGCCGGCCACGTGGGCTTTGATCTCTCCCCCACTATTTGCTGCCATGTGATCCCTGGAGAAAAGAATGGAGACGCTTGAATATCAGCAGCAGGCGGCAGGATGTAGATCCTCCTCTCCTCAGGAAGACACGCGCGGGCGTCTCCACCCACGGGAGAGCCTGTGGAGAGAGCTCCTGGTGTCTCCTGTGGGGGTCCTGCACTTGGCCGGGGAAGGGCCTCCTCTTTGGTGTTTTTTTTTTTTTTTTATGTTTATGTTTATTTTTTGAGATAGGATCTCACTGTGTTGCCCAGGCTGGAGTGCAGTGGTGCAATCTCGGCTCAAGGCAACCTCCACCTCCCGGGTTCAAGCGATTCTCCTGCCTCAGCCTCCTGAGTAGCTGAGACTACAGGCCTCTGCCAGCATGCCTGACTAATCTTTGTATTTTTAGTAGAGACAAGATTTTGCCATGCTGCCCAGGCTGATCTCAAACTCCTGACCTCAGGGGATCCGCCCACCTCAGTCTCCCAAAATGCTGGGATTACAGGCGTGAACCACCAAGCCCGGCTTCCTTGGTGTTTAGATGGGGAAGGGGGTGTATCTCTGTGATCTGTCAGGGTGTTCCCAGGCAGGGCACCAGGCCAGCTCCTGCATCATCAAAGGATCAGGACTGGAATTTCCCTCCATTTCTTATCATTTAGTCCTCATCTGAGGACAACAGCTGGCAAGTCTGTCTCTCATGGGCAAATGCTGGGCATAGGCGAGGGGCAGAGCCCTCCACGAGCAACTCTATGCCCTGCCCAACCTCCCGCCAGAAGCCCCTGTCCTCAGACAGAAGGTGCATCCTCTCCACCTTGAGTCCCTCTGCCTTTCCAAGACAGGGATTCAGGGCAAGGAGAGCTTAACGCAGCTCCACCACTCACTAACTGGATGACCTCTGCATAGGTAACTTAGCCTCTCTGAACCTCTGTTCTTCGTCTGTAAAATGATCACAGTAAGATATGCCGTGGGGTTCCTGGAATAAATGAGATTAATAGTATAAACAAACCAGGTGGCAGTGACTTGTGCTTGTAATTCCAGCTACTCAGGAGGTTGAGGTGGGAGGATCACTTGAGCCCAGGAGTTCAAGACCAGCCTAGGCCGCATAATGAGACCCTGTCTCTACAACACTTTTTTTCTTTTTGGAGACAGGGTCTCGCTCTGTTACCCAGGCTGGAGTGCACTGGCACAATCTGCACTCCACATGCAGGGTCATGTGCAACCACTGCCTCCCAGGTTCAAGCCATTCTCTTGCCTCAGCCTCCTGAGTAGCTGAGATTACAGGTGCCCACCACCACACCTGGCTAATCTTTGTATTTTTAGTAGAGATGGGGTTTCACCATTTTGGCCAGATTGGTCTCAAACTTCTGATTTTAAATGATCCACCCTCCTCGGCCTCTCAAAGTGTTGGGATTATAGGCATGAGCCACTGTACCTGGCCCGTCTCTACAAAATATTTAAAAATGAACAAAGCATGGTGGCGTGTGCCTATAGTCCCAGCTACTCAGGAGGCTAAGGTGAGAGGATCGTTTGAGTCTGAAAGTTTGAGGCTGTAGTGAGCTATGATGGCATCCCTGCACTAAAGCCTGGATGACAGAGCAAGACTGTCTCTTAATAAAAAAATTAGGCCAGGCACGGTGGCTTATGCCTGCAATCCCAGCACTTTGGGAGGCCAAGGTGGACGGATCACCTGAGGTCAGGAGTTCGAGACCAGCCTAGCTAACATGGTGAAACCCCATCTCTACTAAAAATACAAAAATTAGCCAGG
>NW_012118489.1:171003-173363 GCF_000951035.1 Colobus angolensis palliatus
GCCAGGATGGTCTCGATCTCCTGACCTCGTGGTCCGCCCGTCTCGGCCTCCCAAAGTGCTGGGATTACAGGCTTGAGCCACCGCGCCCGGCCGCTAATTTTTTAATAAATATATTGTAGCTACAGGGTCTGGCTATGTTGCCCGGACTGATCTCAAACTCCCTGCCTCTAATGATCCTCCAGTCTTAGCCTCCTAAAGTGCTGGGATTACAGGCGTCAGCCACCTCACTCAGCCTAGATCCAAGTTCTTACTGTGGTATGAATGGCCTCGTTGGGCCTCCTTTTCCACAGTTCTTACAGGCCAGTGCCAGACACAGGCCACAGCCCTTGGTGGCCTTCCCTGTCCAAGCAGGGCCTGGTGCAGCGCCACCTGGTGACTGTCTGGAGTTTCATCACCTTAGAGCCTCATTGGTGAACCCCCTTCTAGCACAGGAGACCCTCAGGAAACCAATGGGCTCAAGAAAAGACATATTTTTTTAAATAATTACTTTTTTTTTTTTTTTTTGGAGACAGAGTTCCACCCTGTCACCCAGGCTGGAGTGCAGTGGGGCAATCTCACCTCATTGCAACCTCTGTCTCCCAGACTCAATTTTCCTGCCTCAGCCTCCCGAGTAGCTGGGACTACAGGCACCCGCCACCACGCCCGGCTAACTTTTTTTTTTTGTATAGAAATGGGGTTTCACCATGTTGGCCAGAATGGTCTCCATCTCCTGACCTCGTGATCCACCCATCTTGGCCTCCCAAAGTGCTGGGATTACAGGAAGAGCCACCACGCCTGGCCACCATTTTTGCAACCTACTGATGACTTTCTATGGATGGATGCACTTGGGCTTTTCATTCATACCATCCATTGAAATCCGAATGCCACTGTTATGGAATTGGCATCATTATTCCCACTTTACAGGAAAGAAATTAAGACTCAGAGGAGAAATGGGAGTTGCTCAGAATTTCCTGTTTGTACATGTGCCCTGTCAGTCTCTTTCTCCAGAGACGGGTTCTAGAAGGTAAAGAACCTGTTCACGATCACCCAGTTCACTGGAGCCGGAGCTGTATGGTCACGGTCATGACCACAGGAGAGGTCTGTGTCCAGAGCAAACACGAAGGGCTCCTCAGTAGCAGGTTGGATTTGAATCCTTTTTTTTTTTTTTGAGATGGAGTCTCGCTCTGTCCAAGCAGGGAGAGGCCAGGCGAGGTGGCTCGCCCTTGTAATCCCAGCACTTTGTGAGACCAAGGCAGGCAGATCACTTGAGGTCAGGAGTTCGAGACAAGCCTGGCCAACATGGCACAACCCCGTCCCTACTAAAAATACAAAAATTAGCCGGGTGTGTTAGTGTGGGCCTATAATCCCAGCTACTCGAGAGGTTGAGGCAGGAGACTCGCTTGAACCCGGGAGGCGGATGGTGCAGTGAGCCGAGATTGCGCCATTGCGTCAACCTGGGTGACAGAGCAAGACTGTCTCAAAAAACAGAAGGAGGAAGCCGCGTGTGGGCAGCCTGGGAAAGTCCTCCTACGGGGCGTTCAGTCTGCACTGGAGTAGAGGGCGTTGCTCAGGACAGAGACTACTGTGCAAGTTCCTGAGACAAGGCGTGTCTGTCCTATGCATCTGTGAAGGTCCCATAACAACCATCCCAGATGCCCCACTCCATGCTCTCATTGGCTGTGTTGGAGGAAGGCAGGAGGCAGCCATCCCATGTCTCCCCCGTCTAGGCCAGGGTCCCTGCTCCCGTTCTCTCCCATACCTCACTGCTCTCCCAGCCCTCCAGCCACAAACCTACACAAGGGGTTCTGGGATGGGCTCTGGGCCCAGACAGATCCAAGCACTCCAGCAGCCCAGCTGCATGACAGTGGTGAGGACAGCTGAGGGAGCCCAGGGTGACTCAGATGAAGAGACATGCAAGAAGCCTGCTCCCATATGGAGGGGAAGCTGGGGAGATAACAATGGCCAGTGACTCTGGGCATGCTGGCATCCCACGGTGAATTCCATCTGCACTGTATCAGCCAGACGGCTTCATCCCTGGGACCTCCACCCCTACCCATCCCCCAGTGACCTTGGGTCACCGTCTCTCTGGACACCTGCCCAACTCAGTAGGAGCTCAGTCATATAGTCATATCCAGAGCCAGAATGGAGACTAGAAAAAGAATTTTTGTGTCCAAGCCAGGCATGGTGGTGTGAGCCTATAGTTCCAGCAACTCAGGAGGCAGAGGTGAGAGGATCGCTTGAGCCCAGGAGTTCAAGACTAGCCTGGGCAATATAGTGAGACCCGATTTCTTTTTTTCTTTTTTTTTGAGATGGAGTCTTGCTATGTTGCCCAGGCTGGAGTGCAGTGGCAAGATCTCGGCTCACTGCAACCTCCACCTCCC
>NW_012118489.1:173413-175482 GCF_000951035.1 Colobus angolensis palliatus
GTGGACGGATCACCTGAGGTCAGGAGTTCGAGACCAGCCTAGCTAACATGGTGAAACCCCATCTCTACTAAAAATACAAAAATTAGCCAGGCATGGCGGCACTCACCTGTAATCTCAGCTATTCAGGAGGCTGAGACAGGAGAATCACTTGAACCTGAGAGGTGGAGGTTGCAGTGAGCTGAGCTTGCACCACTGCACTCCAGCCTGGGCAACAGAGCAAGTCTCTGTTGCAAATAATAATAAATAAATAAATAAATAAAACAAGGCCAGGGCAGGGTGTTGGATGATCCTAATGACTGCTGTAGTCTAGCAATGACAATCAGAGACATCCTCACCACTTGGGGACACATCTGTCCCATGGCCTGGGCAGTGACATTTTCGGGACAGGACGCCAACTCTTCTGAACAATTGGAGATCCAGCACCAAGCATGCTCTCTCTCGATTCCCCCCTTTCTAAAGCCTGTAGAACACCCTCCTAACGCCCACCGAACACCCTCCTCGAACTGGCGTTTTCCTTCAGACAGACAGCGATGCTGTTGCTTCTCTAAGCTGCCATCAAACAATTGCATCGGCTCCTCTGAGGTTCCTCCCAGGTCTCCTTAATTGGATTTGGAACATTTGCAGACAGACAGTTGCCTAAGGTAATTTCTAGAAGGCTAATATCCTCTCCTAAACTGAGTTTCTTCCTAATTAAGTTCTCAGAAGGCCATGTTCACTTTGGAGCACTTCACTGTTGGACCCAAGGACCATGCCTTGTTAAGTGCAGTATTCTGTTTGTTCGTTGTTGGCTTTTTTTGTTTTTGTTTGTTTGCTTTAAGGTGGGGTCTTGCTCTGTCGCCTAGGCTGGAGTGCAGTGGTGCAATCTCAGCTCACTGCAGCCTCCGCCTCCCTGGTTAAAGCAATTCTCCCACCTCAGCCTCCTAAGTAGCTGGGATTACAGGCATGCGCCACCATGCCCAGCTGATTTTTGTATTTTTATTAGAGACAGGGTTTCACCATGTTGGCCAGGCTGGTCTCGAACTCCTGACCTCAGGTGATCCACACTCCTCAGCCTCCCAAAGTGCTGGGATTACAGATGTGAGTCACCGTGCCCAGTCTGTTTTTGTTTTCTTAGAGACAGGGTCTCACTCTGTCACCCAGCCTGGAGTGCAGTGGTGTGAGCATAGCTCACTGCAGCCTCCAACTCTTAGGCTCAAGCAATCCTCCCACCTCAGCCTCCCAAGTAGCTGGGACCACAGGTGTGTGCCACCACGCCCAGCTAATTATTTTATTTTTTGTAGAGGAGGGGGTCTCACTGTGTTACCCAGGCTGGTCTTGAACTCCTGGGCTCAAGTGATTCTCCTATCTCAGTCTCCCAAAGTGCTGGAATTACAGGCATGAGCCACTGCACTTGGCCCATATCATGCAGTATTAAGGGGTATAGGAGGAAAGTGTAGACCCAAATAGTTCCTAACCCCTAAATCACTTACCATCCAGTAGGGAAAGCAAAATGAATACTTGGCAGTATTATTAGTAGAGACAGGGTTTCGCCATGTTGGCCAGGCTGGTCTCAAACCCCTGACAGCGGAAAACAAGCCAATGCTGAACTCTGTGTGTGATGCTGTGGGTCCTATTGCAAGAATTTTCAGGTTCAAAGGACAGACAGCAGAGGGTGGCTTTGGGGGAAAGGTGGAAGCCCTAGAAGACTCTGTGGACTGCAGATCTGCAAAGGAGGGGCAACATTCCAGAGATGAGTGTGTGTGGCGGGAGACTGGCTGCGAAAGACCCCCAGAAGTTGAAGTGGAGGCAGCGAGTGGACCTGCCTAATTGCAAGAGATGGATGGCAAAAACAAAAATCAGATCGTGTGATGGGAGGAGAGGAACAGATGTGGCAAATCGAGATGTGCCCCCAACCCCGCATTTACAGGTAACTTCCCAGTTTCCCCTGTCACCCACACAGCTTCTGCTCATCTCCTGCAGAAGAGGCACAGGGAGCCGGGCGCAGTGGCTCATGCCTTTAATCCCAGCACTTTGGGAGGCCGAGGCAGGTGGATCACTTGAGGTCAGGAGTTCGAGACCAGCCTGACCAA
>NW_012118489.1:175532-178675 GCF_000951035.1 Colobus angolensis palliatus
GGAGCTTGCAGTGAGCTGAGATCCGGCCACTGCACTCCAGCTTGGGCGACAGAGCGAGACTCCGTCTCAAAAACAAAAACAAAAACAAAAAAAATAACAAAATATGGTATTGGTCCTATTCTCACCTGAAAGATGAGGAAACTGACAGATAGAGGAGTTGCTGTCCTGCTCAGAGTCACTCAGCTAAGAGAGAGACTGGCTCCAGCAGCCCCAGCTCTTAACCAGACTTCATCCTGTTTCTCAGAATCTCAGCTGTTCCCCCCACGTGACCCTTGCATGCCTGTCCCCCATTCCCAACCCAGGATAGCTCAAGCCCCTCACCGTGTGTCCCACTGCTCCCTATGAGTCCCTTCATTGGCCCCTTCCTTCAAAACTTTTTTTTAAGAGACAGACTCTCACTCTGTTGCCCAGGCTGGTGTGCAGTGACATCATTTTGGCTCACTGAAGCCTCCACCTTCCGGGTTCAAGTGATTTTCCTGCATCAGCCTCCCGAGTAGCTGGGATTACAGGCACCTGCCACCATGCCCGGTTAATTTTGTATTTTTAGTAGAGATGGTATTTCACCAAACTGTCCAGGCTGGTCTCGAACTCCTGAGCTCAAGTAATCCACCCACCCTGGCCTCCCAAAGTGTGGGGATTACAGGCATGAGCCACCATGTCTGGCTGTCAATCACCCATTTTTCAGTTGTGTGAAAATGAAGTAGAATAATGAGTATGAAACAGGGCCTAGCAAACAGCAACTGCTATATGTATCTTAGCCCTGTTATTGCTGCAGTTTGGGGATGGGAACTTCAAAAAAGAAAAGGCAAGCAGGGCCGGGCGCAGTGGCTCATGCCTGTAATCCCAGCACTTTGGGAGGCCGAGGTGGGCGGATCACCTGAGGTCAGGAGTTCGAGACCAGCCTGACCAACATGGTGAAACCTGTCTCTACTAAAAATACAAAAATTAGCCAGGTGTGGTGGCGCATGCCTGTAGTCCCAGCTACTTGGGAGGCTGAGGTAGGAGAATCACCTGAACCCAGGAGGCAGAGATTACAGCGAGCAGAAATCACATCGCTGCACTCCAGCCTGGGCGACAGGGCAAGACTCTGCCTCAAAAAAAAAAAAGAGGCACTGGGTTTGTTGGGAAATGTGGGGAGCCCTGGGGAGGCCCTGCAATTAGTACAGCCCTGACAGATGCCTATTACACAAACACAAACACACACACACACACGCATGCACGCTCATTCATCCGGCCAGCGGAACTAACAGTCTACTAGACAGGAAAGCCTGTTGGAGAGAGAGGGTGGGGGAGTCCTGCCCAGGCCAAGGGGGACAGCCCTGCTGCCCTCCACCTGCTGCAGAGCTGCTGACCGGCTCTGATTCAACCTGGAAAACCAGCCCTGTGTTTTGGACACAATGCGACCTCTTACCCGTGAGCCCCTCGGGATTCTCAGAAATGGCAACAGGTGGGGAGTGGGGGGGTTCCCGAGTCTGAGGCTTTCCTTCTGGGCTCAGCCCCCGCCTCCGCCTCCATTTCCCTGATGAGCTACTACCAAAGACAGACAAGAGCAAATGGAGTTTGGCATATCAGTTCCTGAAAGGATGGGGACTTGAAGACAAGGTCCCCTGGGCCCAGTTCCCAGAGTTTAGGTTCAAGAACCAGACGCTAGATCCACCCAAAGCAGAACAGCTTCTGTTAGCTCTAAATCAGTGGCTTAGAAATTGAAGGGGGCTCCCAAACCTCCTAGACCCTAAAACTCCTCTGTTGGTCTCTCTGTAGTTCCCCTGGTGTCCCCTGTCCAGAAGCAAGGCCGCGGACACACGACAACTGCCTCTGCTTCCTGAGATGCCGATCCTTGAACCAAGCTGGCCAGCCCAGGGCTGAGGGGTTCAGGAGGAGGGAGAGGTCTCTGCCTGCAGGGCCCCAAGCATCTGCTGTCCCTGGCACGACCCGGGTTGTCTGGGTCTGGGGCCAGCCTCCTAGGGGAATGAGCTGGCAGGCTGGGTTGCACCCAGGGAGTGTGCCTGGAGGGAGACAGCCGTCGTGGTTCAGGCTGTGAATAACGGGAGCCTCATCTCCGCCCCAGAGCTTCAGGGAAGGGAACAGCTGGCACAGGAGTGACTAAGAGAGCAGGTCCAGGCAGGCAGGTGATGTGCAGTGAACAAGAAAACAGGAGGCTCCCCCAGGTTCCCTCACACGGAGCAAACCCCACGGCCTGCCCTTTGGGGTCCTCCATGTCCAGACCCTCCAACCTAGTTTCTGCACATAACTCTGCTACTCCAGGCTGAGACGTCCTCCCAACCAGCCCCCCCACCATGCCCCTCTGCTCTATGCCAAGGTCACTGGACCCTTCCCTGTCTGCTCCAGGCCTCCCACATCCCCTCTCTAGGGGCCTAATCTGATCTCATGTGTCACTCAATAGCCCCTCGGTGTAAATCTCCTTAAAACCCATTTTTTGTTTGTTTGTTTGTTTGTTTGAAACAGGGTCTCACAGCCAGGCACAGTGAGAATTGCTTGAACCTGGAAGGTGGAGGTTGCAGTGAGCCGAGATTGCGCCACTGCACTCCAGCCTGGGTGATAGAGGGAGACTCCATCTCAAGAAAAAATAAAAAATTAATTAAATAAATAAATAATTAAAAATGGGTATTGGGACCAGATGTGGGGGCTCACGACTGTAATCCCAGCACTTTGAAAGGCTGAGACTGGAGGATCCCTTGAGGCCAGGAACTGGAGGCCAGGGGTTGGAGACCAGCCTGGACAACATAGCAAGACTCTGTCTCTGCCACACACACACACACACACACACACACACAGTAATAATACTAATAATTAGCTGGGTGTGGTGGCGTGCACTTGTAGTCCCAGCTACTCTGGAGGCTGAGGTGGGAGGGTAGATTGAGGGCAGGAGTTCGAGGATAGAGTGAGCTATGTTCATGCCACTATACTCCAGCCTGGATGACAGAGAAAGACTCTGTCTCTTAAAATAACAAAATATGGGCCGGGTGCAATGGCTCAAGCCTGTAATTCCAGCACTTTGGGAGGCCGAGGCGGGTGGATCACAAGGTCAGGAGATCGAGACCATGCTGGCTAACACGGTGAAACCCCGTCTCTACTAAAAAATACAAAAAACTAGCCGGGCGAGGTGGTGGGCGCCTGTAGTC
>NW_012118489.1:185010-186590 GCF_000951035.1 Colobus angolensis palliatus
GCTCAGAGTGGCTGCCCTTGGTATCTGTGTACTGAGAAAATCCAAAACAAACCTCCGACGCTTCCACCCCCTGAAACTTCCTGTGACTCTGCTACCAGCTGTCTCCATGGATTCTCCCAATCAAACCCCACCATCTACACAAAACTCAACTGTGTGTGGACCCCAAGTATGCCATCTCTCCGATACAGGACCCCCTGGGCAGCACCCTGGCCACCCTTACATCCACAACATCTAGACCACACGGCCAAGGGCGTCTGACCCTGTCAAAACCCCAAATGTGGCCAGGCACAGTGGCTCACGCCTGTAATCCCAGCACTTTGGGAGGCTGAGGCAGCCGGATCACGAGGTCAGGAGTTCGAGACCAGCCTGACCAACATGGTGAAACCCTGTCTCTACTAAAATACAAAAATTAGCCAGGCATGGTGGTGAGCACCTGTAATCTCAGCTACTCAGGAGGCTGAGGCAGGAGGATGGCTTGAGCCCAGGTGGTGATGGCTGCAGTGAGCCATGATCGCGCCACTGCACTCCAGTCTGGGTGTCAGAGCAAGAACCTTTCTCAAAACAAACAGGAACAACAACAAAAAGCAGAATGTATCCAGAGAAAGGCATAAAGAGAGACACAGGAATGTAGAGAATGAGGAGCAAGTTCTGGTAAAGATGAACGAAAGTGAATCAGAGTCAGATAAGCCACATATGTGGGTAAAGAGAAGTGGATGGAGGGATGGAATCTGGCCAGTGGCCCGGAGGCACCCTGCAGGCCTGCACTGCCTCATCAGCCTGACGTAATTGGCTCCATGGCCACATCTACCCCAGAAGCCCGGTGCTGCACCATTCCCTGCCGTTGAAATTCCCCTTGGTGACCACATTGGAGGCACTTTCCTTTTTTTTTACCCCCCCATTTTATTTATTTATTTATTTTTCATTTTATTTTATTTTATTTGAGACAGAGTCTCGCTCAGTTGCCCAGGCTGGAGGGCAGCAATGCAATTATGACTCACTGCAAGTCTCAAACTCCTGGACTCAAGCGAATCTCCTGTCTCAGCCTCCCAAGTATCTGGGACTACAGGCACATGCCACCATGCTTGACTCATTTATTTATTTTTTGTAGAGGTGGGGGGGTCTCCCTGTGTTGCCCAGGCTGGTCTCGAACTCCTGGCCTCAAGCGATCCTGCTACCTTGGCTGCCCAAAGTGTTGGGATTACAGGCGTGAGCCACTGCACCCGGCCGGGGAGGCTCATTCTTGCCTGATGGTGAAAGGACGTTTGGAATACCCACATTACAAAAGGCCCAGCACTAAGCGCCCTCAGAAAATAAGACACTTTGATGGCCACATAAGTTTAAATACAGAAATAACTGTAAGAGAAGGGAGAATGCAAATGTATAGAAATGATTAAAGCTAAAAATTAGCTGAGTGTGATGGTGCATGCCTGTGGTCCCAGCTCCTCAGGAAGCTGAGGTGAAAGGATTGTTTGAGCCCAGGAGTTGGAGGCTTCAGTGAGCCATGATCACACAACTGCACTCCAACCTGGGCAACAAAGTGAGACCCTATCTTTAAAAAAAAAAAAATTCAAAACAAAACA
>NW_012118489.1:191880-194686 GCF_000951035.1 Colobus angolensis palliatus
GGATGGTCTCGATCTTCTGACCTCGTGATCCGCCCGTCTCGGCCTCCCAAAGTGCTGGGATTACAGGCTTGAGCCACTGAGCCCGGCCGAACATAAATTTTTTTAAGTGATTAAAGCATTATAGGTGTCATGGGGAATCGATAAGAGCTGGGAGATGGGGGCTGCAGGGGCCTAGCCTGGAAGAGTGGGTCAAGCTCAGCTCTATTTTGGTAAATCAAGTCCTCCTCCTCCCTGGTACGCTCGGAAGATAAGGATACACTTGGAACAGCAGTGGGGTACATCCATGACCTGCAGCCCGACGGGAATATCTTCCTGGGATCTGAAATCTGTAAAGTCAGCCAGTGGGAGCATGTTAGGACCAGGGAGACAGCAGAAGGATCCGGTATGAAATGGATGAGAGGGGCTGCCAGGCACTCCCTCAGGTAAGCAGCCAGTCCACTTCCGGGGCACTTAAGGCCCGTGCTCCGCTAAATGCTGAGAGATGTAAAACCAAACACCTAAAACATCCATCCCGCAAGGAGCTTGCATTACACCAAATGGACAGCTCAGGCTGTGTGGGTTCCTGTCCTGGCTCTGCCGCCCACCAAGAGCAGCTGCCACCAGGGAGAACCTAGAATGTATCGGACATTTGGCAGACGATGTTTTACGTAATTCTCATTGCAACCTTGAAAGATGGGAATCGTTATCTGTCTTTTACAAATAAGAATACTGAGGCTATGATCCCTCAATCATAGGGAAGGAAAGAAGGGAGGGAGGGGGAGGGGGAGGAGGACGGGAGGAGGAGGGAGAAGAGAAGGAGAAGAGATTAAGTTTTATCTAGTCACATAGCCAATGTCAGATCCCTAACTAGCGGCCGGGTCCGCCTGATCCAATGACCCCTATTCTCTCATTTATGGTGTAGTCACTGTGTGGTTTCAAGCACAGTGGACCTCTCCGGACCTAAGTGCCCTTGCTTGTAAATTAGAAGAACTAGGTCAGGGCCAGGCATGGTGGCTCATACCTGTAATCTCAGCACTTTGGGAGGCTGAGGCAGGTGCATCACTTGAGCTCAGGAGTTCGAGACCAGCCTGACCAACATGGTGAAATCCCGTCTCTATTAAAAATACAAAAATTAGCTAGGTGTGGTTTGGGAGGCTGAGGCAGGAGAATCGCTTGAACCAGGTTGCGGTGAGCCAAGATCGCGCCATTGCACTCCAGCCTGGGCAACAAAAGCAAAACTCTGTCTCAAAAAAAAAAAAAAAAAAAGGCAAGCAGACCCTGAAAGCTGAAAAACAAATGGTTTCACAGATCAAAAGCCACCTAAACAAATTACAGAAGCAACCACAAATCCAGACGAAGGCAGGCATGAATTTTCAGACTCCTTGCCTCAATCCTCCCTCCAGCCCTGCCAGCATGGGAGGCTGGGCTGGGGATCCCAGGGGCACTGTGTCATTTCTTTTGCCCCTTCCAGATGGAAGCTTATTTTCCAGCCTTGGGAGAAGGCTCATTCCTGCTCTGCTCAAGGCTAGCCTGGTCTGGGTCCTGAAAGAAAAGGAAAATTTCCCCTGTAGCACCACAGAGGGTGGCCCTAGACTGGCCTCTTTCTCCCCTAAAGGAGCTTTCCACAAGCTCTGGCTCCTGAAAATCCTGCCCTAAAACCTGGAGCCCACTGGGCATGGTGGCTCATGCTTGTATTACCAGCACTTTGCAAGGCCGAAACAGGAGGATTGCTTAAGCCCAGGAGTTTGAGACCAGCCTGGGCAACATAGCGAGACCCCATTTCTAGAATTTTTTTTTTTTAATTTTTGGGTGTGCTGGGCGTGCTGCCGTGTGCCTATGGTCCCAGCTACTAGGGAGGCTGAGGAAGGAGAATCACTTGAGCCCTAGAGCTTGAGGCTGCGGTGAGCCATGATCATACCTCTGAACTCCAACCTGGGTGACAGAGAGAGACCCTGTCTCAAAACAAAAATAGAAAACAAATAAACAAAAAAAAACCTAAGGCGGTCTTATTTGGTGGCCAGCAGCTGACTGGCCATTGAGGGCTGTGGCCATTGTGGCCTCAGCCACTGCGGAACCTTCTTAGCTGGATCCTCCTCCAGTTCTTCCCTTGATCCCCCTGACTTTGTCAGTGGAATCCTGTTCCTCCCCATAGGAGCATATCAACCTTGAAAGGCCAGAAAACAGTGCAGGGATACATTTCTTCCAGCTGGTCCAAGGCGGGGCCTCACCCAGCACTCCAGCCCTGCCTGGAAGACGCTAGCTGCCGTGGGCTTCCCCAGGCCTGGGTTGTTTACCCCACTTGGGGCAGGAAGGCCCTGTCCCTTCCCTTGCCCCCGTGGGGATGACTCTATTCCCTACGCATTGTTTCCCTTCCGCTGGAATTTCTGTTCTTGAGGACTTCGTGTTCTACCCCTCACATAACGGTTTCCTCCTGTCCAGACAGGGCTGGCCACCAGCCAGGACCTTGACCATTCGTGCAGAGGATGGGGGCCGAACACAGCAAAGGGTTGAAGCAGGAAGAGGGAAGCTGGAATTCTTCCTGGGTCAGGGGCCTACGGTGCATTCACTGTGGATGGGACTTCAGGCCCAGGCCACCACGCCTGAATATATACACACACACACACACACACACACACGTACACACACATATATGTATATACATATATACATATGGGGGCACATGTATATACATATATGTGTGTGTACGTGTGTGTGTGTGTGTATATATGTATATTTGTATTTTTTGTGGAGACGGTGTCTCACTATGTTGCCCAGGCTGGTCTCAAACTCCCAAGCTCGAGCTATCCTCCTGCCTCGGCCTCCCAAA
>NW_012118489.1:194736-196952 GCF_000951035.1 Colobus angolensis palliatus
GGAGGCTGAGATGGGAGGATGGCTTGAGCCTGGGAGGTCAAGACTGCAGTGAGTCATGATTATGCCAAGGCTGGGAGCCATGATTGTGCCACTGCACTCCTACCTGGGCGACAGAGTGTGGCTCCCACTCAAAAAAACAAAAAATGCAATTGTGGACAAGTAAGGGCTACATTGGGTGAGGCAGCACCAGTTAGAGTGTTCACGAATTTAAAGAGAAATGGCCAGCCAGGGGCTGGCAGGGGAGAGGGGACACAGCAGGAGAGGAGGGGGAAGTCAGGCACAGAGCCAGGGTAAGGAAGGGCCCCTGGACAGGCTGTCCCAGGGCCACGATCTTAAATAAAAGGAAGTGGAGGGCCAGGCACAGTGGCTCACGCCTATAATCCCAGCACTTTGGAAGGCCAAGGCGGGTGGATAATGAGGTTAGGAGATCGAGACCAGCCTGGACAACATGGTAAAACCTGTCTCTACTAAAAATACAAAAATTAGCCAGGCATGGTGGCGCACGACTATAATCCCAGCTACTCAGGAGGCTGACGCAGGAGAATCGCTTGAACCTGGAAGGCGGAGGATGCAGTGAGCCAAGATCACGCCACGGCACTCCAGTCTGGGCAAGAGAGCAAGACTCCATCTCAAAAAAAAAAAAAAAAAAAAAAGAGGCAGTGGAGACATCTAGCACTGGTTCCCTCCTAGAGAGGGGCAGAGAGCCGAGCCCAAACACAGGTTATTTTTGGAGTTGTGTTGTTTGGAGAGCAACCAAGCCAGAAATAGTGCTGTTAGCAAGACCCTGCCTTCTCCCACCCCCGGCTCTCCCAGTGAAATCACCAGGAATCAGGGAGGCCAGGCCCCACATTCCTGGGAGCCTATGTAACGGGCAGTGCTCTCTTCCCTACCGGAAGGGCTCGGGAGCTGAGCACTTGACTGTAAATGGGATTCTGGGATTCCAGAGGGACAGAGGGACTGAGTCAGAGACAGCAGAAAAGAGAGAGAGAGAGAGTAGAAATGGGGGGCAACCTCCTGCAGCAGGGAAGAGGGGACAGGAGGGAAGGTTTGGGGAGAAAGATTAGGCAGGAGGTCAGAGAGAAGAGAGCAGGAAGCAGGAGGCTCAGAGAGAGAAAAGGAAAGTGAAAAAGAGAGCAGGGAAGACAGAAGCAAAGAGGAAGAGCAGAGATCGGGCCAGAAGGCAGGAGGTCAGGGGACGATGGGTGGTGGGAAGGCCAGCGTCCACCCAGGGCCCACCAGTGGGTGGGGGGCAGAGGGACACTCATAGAAAATCTGAGCGTGATCTACAGTCACGAACCACCTGCTCAGGGACAGATGGACACATCATTCCCAGTAGGCTGGAGACAAACTTTCCCCTGAAATCCACAGCCCGGCAACTCACTCTCTTATCTCTGACCCTCCGGAAGCCAGAGATCTAGCTATTTCAACAGCACGGACTTTTCTCTCTGTGCCCGTGTGACCCCTTACAAAAGAGCCCAAGCTGGAAAGAAAGGATTGGATCAAGGAAGAGAGAACTTGGGATTCAGGGGAAAAGGGGAAAGTGGTAACCCCTTGAGTCAGACTCTGAGGGGTCGGCTGGGAAGTAGCCCGCAGGCAGCTGGACCCTGGGATGGAAGGGCTCAGCACCTAAGGCAGGCAAGAGAAGGCAGGGCCATGTGCATGAAGTAGAGGCAGGGGTCATGGCCAAGTCTGGGTTTTATTTATTTATTTATTTATTTATTTATTTAAGACAATCTTGTTATTTATTTGAGACAATCTTGCTCTGTCTCTGAAGCTGGAGTGCGGTGGTGCAATCTCAGCTCACTGCAACCTCCACCTCCCGGGTTCAAAAGATTCTCCCACCTCAGGCTCCCGAGTAGCTGGGACTGTAGGTGCGTGCCGCCATGCCCGGCCAATTTTTGTATTTTTTTAAAATAGAGATGGGGTTTCACTCCAAGTCCGGGTTCTAGAGCAGCTAGGCAACCCCAGCTCATCAGAGTCAAGGGAGAAATCGGAAACTTCACATGGACCCGGTAACACAGGTTCTGCCTCTGTTTCTAATACACATCCTCCTTATGCCTACAAGTTTCCACCAATTTGGGTAAAGACCCCTTAGTAAGTCAGTCACTTCCGAGTCCAAAGTAAAACGCTCCCCACCCTCCACCCCAATCAGGACTAGAGCTGTTCCCCAGCTCTCCCGTGCCCAAGGATAGAATGTCCTTTTTGCTCTTTGCCTT
>NW_012118489.1:199487-203644 GCF_000951035.1 Colobus angolensis palliatus
GAGCCGAGATACGGCCACTGCACTCCAGCCTGGGTGACAGAACGAGACTCCATCGCAAAAAAAAAAAAAAAAAACGAAAAGCAAAATCCACTAGTCTGGTCCTCCTACATGTTCACCCACCGCTAGCCAGTTTCCACCCTCTACAGCAGAGGTCCCCAACCTCTGGGCCAGGGGCCGGTACTGCTCCATGCCCCGTTAGGAACCAGGTTGCATAGCAGGAGGTGAGTGGCAGGTGAGTGAAATTTCATCTGTAGTTACAGCCACTCCCCATCGCTTGCATTACCACCTGAGCTCCACCTCCTGTCAGATCAGTGGCGGCATTAGATTCTCATAGGAGCTTGAACCCTGTTCTAAACTGTTCATGTGAGGGATGTAGGTTGCACGCTCCCTATGAGAATCAAATGCCTGATGATCTGTTATGTCTCCCATCACCCCAGATGGACAGTCTCATTGCAGGAAAACAAGCTCAGGGGTCCCACTGATTCTACACGATGGTGACTTGTGGAATTATTTCATTATATATATTACAATGTAATAATAATAGAAATAAAGCACACAATAAATGTAATGCACTTGAATCATCCTGAAAGCATCCCACCCTGGTCTGTGAAAAAATTGTCTTCCATGAAACCGGCCCCTGGTGCCAAAAACGTTGAGGACCACATCTATCAGTCACTCTTCCTCCCCTCACCCCCTTGCCCTAGAAGCACACCCTGCAAACCCACGGTGAATTGACACTCTGCTTCTATCCCTCTTCCCCTCGTGTCTGTGTCTGGAGGAAGAGGATAAACGACAAGCTGCCCCAAGTCCTTGCGGGCAGCTCGAAGAAGTGAAACTTACACATTGGTCTCCTGTTTCCTTGCCAAGGCTTTAGCATGGTAACAACCCCTGGTCCCGTTCAGCCACCACCGCCCCACCCAGCATACCTCCAACCCCAGTCAGACAAGGTTGTTGACACAAGAGAGCCCTCAGGGGCATGGAGAGAGTCTGGACACGTGGGGGAGTCAGCCATGTATCATCGGAGGCGGCTGGACACATGGCGGGGATGAGGGAAAGACCAAGAGTCCTCTGTTGGACCAAAGTCCTAGACAGACAAAACCTAGACAATCACGTGGCTGGCTGCATGCCCTGTGGCTGCTGGGCTAGGCCCAGGAGGAGGGAGGGGCGCTGTTTCCTGGAGGTGGCCCGGGGCACCGGGTGGACAGCCCCGGGGGAAAAACATCCGTTTTGATGGCGGTTATCTTTGATAACTCCACAGTGACCTGGTTCTCCAAAGGAAAAGCAGGCAACGTGAGCTGGTTTTTTTTCTCCAAGCTGAACACTAGAGGTCCTGGGCTCTTTGGGTGCCCCAGTATGGCAGACGGTCAACCTGGCAGGACATCCGGGAGAGACAGACACCGGCAGAGGGCAGAAGGGTCAAGCGAGTTCCTCAGGCCAAGGCTATTGGGGTTTGCTCAATTGTTCCTGAACCCTCTTACACACGTACACACACAGAGCAGCACGCACACACACACACACACACACACACATGCCTCAGCAAGTCCCGGAGAGGGAGGTGTCGAGGGAAGGGGGCCCTGCTGGCTGTTCAGACCGACTTCCAGAGCCAGCGAGTGGGTGGGACTGGAGTATGAGTTCATCTATTTCCTGCCCACATCTGGTATAAAAGGAGGCAGCGGCCCACAGAGGAGCACAGCTGTGTCTGGCTGCAGGGCCAAGAGCGCTGTCAAGAAGAGCCACACACCCTCCTCCAGCAACTGAATTCCTGCAGCTCAGCAGCCGCCGCCAGGGCAGGTCAAACCGCCAATCGCAAGGCACCTCTGAGAACTTCAGGTAGGAGAAAAGCAAACTCCCTCCAACCTCTTACTTCGGGCTTAGAAGTAAGGCAGAGAACTTGCCTCCCCAGAGTCCCCTCCCTCCATCATCCCCCACTATTTCTCTATTTTCTTTTTCTCAGACCTGCAGCCTTGAGTCGACCCTATCCTGGGGTGACTGCAGGAGAGCAGGGAGGATGGTCAGGCTCCACCAACAACCCCATCACCCAGAAACAAGAACCTTGACTGTCTCGGTCCCTCTGCATCAAGACACTTACCCATTTCCCACCTCATGCCTGCTAACTTGAATGAAACAATCACTGGGAAAGCATTATAAGAGAATTAAGGCCATGCACTGTGGCTCATGCCTGTAATCTCAGCACTTTGTGAGGCTGAGGCAGGCAAATAACTTAAGCCCAGGAGTTTGAGACCAGTCTTGGCAACATGGCAAAACCCTGTTCTCCCAAAAAAAATACAAAAATTAGCTGGGCGTGCTGGTGTGCCTGTATTCCCAGCTACTTGGGAGGCTGAGGTGGGAGGATTGCTTGAGCCAGGGAGGCAGAGGCTGCAGTGAGCCAAGATTGAGCCATTGCACCCAGCCTGGGTGATGGAGCAAGACTCTGTCTCAAAAAATGAATGAAAGGAAGGAAGGAAGGAAGGAAGAAAGAGAGAAAGAGAGAGAAAGAGAAAGAGGAAGGAAAGAAAGAGAGAGAGAGAAAGAAGGAAGGAAGGAAGGATGGAAGGAAGGAAAGAAGGAAAGAAAAGAAAGCAAATGTAAAGGCTCATGCAAATCAAAGATGTTGTGATAACTGATAATTGAGCCTGGGCTAAATCCCCCCTGTGCTGCAAAGGCAGCGGGACACAGAGGGAAGGGAGATGGACTGGATTCCAAGATTCCCGTAGGGCAAGATGACCAAAGACTCCCTGCCACTGCCCGGGGATAAGTCAGTCTGAGTGAGATGGAGCGGGACGGGCTAAGAATCTGAATGTGTCATGGTCTGTTCCTGCACCTTGCCCTAGTGTTCACCCACCACCTGCTTGCAGGAAACAAGAAGAGCAGGGCCCACAGCTGGCCAGCTCCCCTCCCCTCCCGCCTGTCTTCCAGAAAGATTCCTTCACCAGCCCTCTTTCCATTGCTCTAGGATGCAGATGTCTCCAGCCCTCGCCTGCCTAGTCCTGGGCCTGGCCTTCGTCTTTGGTGAAGGGTCCACCGTGCACCATCCCCCATCCTACGTGGCCCACCTGGCCTCAGACTTCGGGGTTAGGGTGTTTCAGCAGGTGGCGCAGGCCTCCAAAGACCGCAATGTGGTTTTCTCACCCTATGGGGTGGCCTCGGTGTTGGCCATGCTCCAGCTGACAACGGGAGGAGAAACCCGGCAGCAGATCCAAGCGGCCATGGGATTCAAGATTGATGGTGAGCCACGGGACACTGGGGGAGGTGGGAGGCATGCAAAGTAGACCAACCAGAAGCCAAGGAAAGGCTGGCTCTGGCTTAGCCGAGCCAAGCCCCATACAGCTGTGCTGCAGGGGCTACCCCATCTTCTTCCCACTACACTCCAAGTCACTGGACCCTTGAATTGCCAAGGGTGGGAGGTGATTTACTGCTTATTCACCACCGCATGATCTTAACCTCATTAAGCCTCAGTTTGCCCATCTATAAAATGAGAATCATAAAAATGCCAACCACATAGGGCTGTCCTAAAGAATTCATGGGCCGGACGCGGTGGCTCATGCCTGTAATCTCAGCATTTTGAGAGGCTGAGGCGGGTGGATCAGGAGGTCAGGAGATTGAGATCATCCTGGCTAACATGGTGAAACCCCGTGTCTACTAAAAATACAAAAAAATTAGCCGGGCGTGGTGGCGAGCACCTGTAGTCCCAGCTACTCAGGAGGCTGAGGCAGGAGCATGGCGTGAACCCGGGAGGTGGAGCTTGCAGTGAGCCGAGACTGTGCCACTGCACTCCAGCCTGGGCAACAGAGTGAGACTCTGTCTCAAAAAAAAAATAAAGAAAAATTCATGGAATTACACTTGTGAAATGCTTAGCACAGCCATCACTATAAGAAAAAAAATCTAAGGCCAGGCATAGTGGCTCGTATCTGTAATCTCAGCACTTTGGGAGGTTGAGGCAGGAGGATGACTGGAGGCTAGGAGTTTGAGGCCAGCCTGGGCAATACAGTGAAACCACATATCTACTAAAAATATAAAAATTAGTCTGATATGATGGTGCACACCTGTAATCCCAGTTACTCAGGAAGCTGAGGCACAAGAATCGCTTGAACTCGGGAGGTAGAGGTTGCAGTGAGCTGATATCACATCACTGCACTCCAGCCTGGACGACAGAGTGA
>NW_012118489.1:203694-205828 GCF_000951035.1 Colobus angolensis palliatus
AAAAAAAAAAAAAAATTAAGAGAAGAAAAAAAGAAAAAAACTAAGGTCAGGCAAGGTGGCTTATGACTGTAATCTCAGCATTTTGGAAGGTTGAGGCAGGAGGATCACTTGAGGCCAGAAGTTTGAGACCAGACTGAGCAACAGCGAGACCCCTGCCTCTACAAAAAATTTAAAAATTAGCCAGATGTGGTGGCACATACCTGTAGTCCCAGCTACTTAGGAGGCTGAGGTGGGAGGATGGCTTGAGCCCAGGAACTGGAGGCTGCAGTGAGCTACGATTGCACCACTGCATTTCAGCCTGGACAACAAAAGGATGCCCTGTCTGAAAAAAAAAAAAAAGGAAGAAAGAAAATATTTAGGGTTCATCCAGGAGGTGGAGGTTACAGTGAGCTGAGATCACGTCATTGCACTCCAGCCTGGGAGCCTGGGAGACAAGAGCAAAACTCCACCTCAAAAAAAAAAAAAAAAAACCAGAAAGAAAATATTTAGGGTTCATAACTTAAGAACAGAGAAAAATATTCTAGCCCAAAGAGAGGGTTGGGATCTGAGACGTTTGAAGAAAGGAAGAGATACAGAAAAGAGATTTTGTCTTGGAATGGAATCTCCCTCCAGAGAGCCCTGGGAAAGCACCGTAGCTCCCACTCATCAGGGTGGAGCCTCTTGTGGGGGAAGTGGGCTCAGCTGGGAACCCTGGATTCAGCACGAGCCTGACATGTCCTCTCCTCTCTGCCCCTGCGCAGACAAGGGCATGGCTCCTGCCCTCCGGCATCTGTATAAGGAGCTCTTGGGGCCGTGGAATAAGGATGAGATCAGCACCACAGACGCGATCTTCGTCCAGCGAGATCTGAAGCTGGTCCAGGGCTTCATGCCCCACTTCTTCAGGCTGTTCCGGAGTACGGTCAAGCAGGTGGACTTTTCAGAGGCAGAGAGAGCCAGATTCATCATCAACGACTGGGTGAAGACACACACAAAAGGTAAGCAGGCAGGGAAAGGAAGCCCGTTCCCCGGGCCTCAAGAGAAAGGGAATTTGGAAACAAATCCATATATCCCAGTTGGGTGCAGTAGTTCACACCTGTAATCCCAGCCCAACATTTTGGGAGGTCTAGGCGAGAGGATGGCTTGAGGCCTGGAGTTTGAGACTAGCCTGGCCAACATAACAAGACCCCATCTCTACAAAAAATTAAAAAACCAGCTGGGCATGGTGGTGCACACCTGTAGTCCCAGCCACTTGGGAGGCTGAGGTGGGAGGATCACTTGAGTCCAGGAGTTCAAGGCTGCATTGAGCTATGTTTGCAACACTGCACTCCAGCCTGGGCCACAGAACAAGACCTCATCTCTAAAAAAACAAACAAAAACCAAATCCACATATCCTAAACAATGCTCCATTTCAGCATTCTCTTCTCTATGCACAGAGGGCTGGATGCTTTAAGAACCAAATCTTAGGCTGGGCACGGTGGCTCACACCTCTAATCCTAGCATTTTGGGAGGCAGGGGCAGGCAGATTGCCTGAGCACAGGAGTTCGAGACCAGCCTGGCCAACATAGTGAAACCCTGTCTCTATCAAAAATACAAAAAATTAGCCAGGTGTGTTGGCGCCTGCCTATAGTCCCAGCTGCTCAGGAGGATGAGGCTCAAGAATCACTTGAACCCGGAAGGCGGAGGCTGCAGTGAGCTGAGATCGTGCCACTGCACTCCAGCCTGGGTGACAGAGCAAGACTTTGTCTCCAAAAAGAAAAAAGGAACTAGATGGGTTCATTTAAACCCCTGACTGCATCCCTTTGACATACATCCAGTTGAGGACTGTGAACTCCGGGAAACATCTAAAAGGCTTAAAAATTTTGTCTAGGCCGGGCGCGGTGGCTCATGCCTGTAATCCCAGCACTTTGGGTGGCCAAGGCAGGCGGATCACAAGGTCATGAGATTGAGACCATCCTGGCTAATACGGTGAAACCCTATCTCTACTAAAAGATACAAAAAATTAGCTGGTTATGGTGGCAGACGCCTGTAGTTGCAGCTACTCGGGAGGCTGAGGCAGGGGAATGGTGTGAACCCGGGAGGTGGAGCTTGCAGTGAGCTGAGATCGCGCCACTGCATTCCAGCCTGGGTGAGAGTGCAAGGCTCTGTCTCAAAAAAA
>NW_012118489.1:207308-209677 GCF_000951035.1 Colobus angolensis palliatus
AGATCCGGCCACTGCACTCCAGCCTGGGCGACAGAGCGAGACTCTGTCTCAAAAAAAAAAAAAAAAAAAATTAAAATTAAATAAAAAAAGGATGAGGACTGGGATGAATTGGCGGCTGGGTGTGAGGAAAATGGAAGTGAAGGAAGACCAAAAGAGACAGAGAAGTCCTGGCGTGGTGGCTTACGCCTATAATCCCAGCACTTTGGGAGGCTGAGAAGGGGGATTGCATGAGGCCAGAAGTTGAAGACCAGCCTGGGCAACATAGCAAGACCCTGCCTCTACAAAAAAAAATTTTTTTAATTAGCCAGGCTTGGTGACACGCATCTGTAATCTACTCAAGAAGCTGAGGTAAGGCCAGGCGCGTTGGCTCACGCCTGCATTCCCAGCACTTTGGGAGGTCCAGGCGGGTGGATGACCTGAGGTCAGGAGTTCAAGACCAGCCTGGCCAACATGGTGAAACCCCATCTCTACAAAAATACAAAAATTAGCTGAGCATGATGGCAGGTGCCTGTAATCCCAGCTACTCGGGAGGCTGAAGTGGGAGAATCCATTGAACCAGGGATGGGGAGGTTGCAGTGAGCCGAGATTGCGCCATTGCACTCCAGCCTGGGTGACAGAGTGAGACTCCTTCTCAAAACAAACAAACAAAAAACAGAAGCTGAGGTGGGAGGAACATTTGAACCAGGATTTGGAGGCTGCAGTGAGCTATGATTGCACCACTGCACCAGTGTGTGACAGAGTGAGACCCTATTTCTTACAGACACACACACACACACACACACACACACAGAGAGAAACTAGAAGATATTGAATTGGCAGAAGAGAAGGGAAATAGAAATTAAAATACTGAATAGGGGAGCAGTGAACAGGGGATCTCCAAAAGCCACGAAGGAGAGAGAGCCTGGCTTCCAGAAAAAGCGGAGAAGCCAGGAGAACTAGGTGAAAATCCAGTGCTGGGTTGCCGTCAGCGAGAGCTGGAGCCATTTCCAACGAGCCATCTTGCTGTCTTCACAGCTGAGTTCACTACACCCGATGGCCATTACTACGACATCCTGGAACTGCCCTACCACGGGAACACCCTCAGCATGTTCATTGCTGCCCCTTATGAAAAACAGGTGCCTCTCTCTGCCCTCACCAACATTCTGAGTGCCCAGCTCATCAGCCACTGGAAAGGCAATATGACCAAGCTGCCCCGCCTCCTGGTTCTGCCCAAGTAAGTCACAACTGCTATCTCTCCCACCCACCCACCCACCACTCTCTCCAGGCTCCCCAAAGTCGCCGCCCCCAGGTTGAATTTCCCCAATCTGTGACGTTTGCAGGGCAGGGACATGCATGTGTGGGAGGCTGATGGGAAACTGTGGCCTGGGTTTGATTATGAGTCTTGCCATCATCCCTCCCCATGTCTGCTGGAGAGCAGGGAACAGCTCTTCCTGACCACACCTCCACATTGACTCTCCCCCCAGAATACTCAGCAAAAGCCCCCAAAAGGAGAGCCAGAGAAATGAGGGAGGTGGGGGCCCAATCAGTCCACATCTACTTAAGGTCGCCCCACCAGCACTCCCATCCCCCACCCTTTCAAGTCAACATCCAAACAAACGAAATCACTTCCAAGGACAGAGCAGCTCAAAGCGCAGCTTCTAGCTGGGGTTCCAAGAAAGCAGATTTTTCGAAATCCTTCTGCAGAAGGAAGCAAAGAGACTTTTCGAAATCCTCTGCAGAAGAAGGCTGGGGCTGGGGAACTCCAGAATTATAGGGAAGCCTCCCACCACGCTCATCCCAAATTTCCAGATGCTACAATGCCAGGCTTGGGGAAAGAGGAGAATGTAGTTGGTTAGCTGGTGCATGCTCTCAATTGCATCCTCTCTCTCTCTCTTCCTCTTTATTTTTTTCCCCCCCTCTCTCTCTGGCTCATAAAAATCGAGGTAATTAGTCGTGCCCTGGTGAGAAGCAGAGAGTGCTCAAAGGCCTCCTGCTTGAGTCCTCTTCAGGGTTAGCTCTCAGAAACACAATCTGCAGAACAGATTTTTGTTCCAACATCCTTTCAGGAGAATTTGCCCTTAGCTTCCCCCGCCCCAGCCAGGCTGAATAAAATTATGCTGAAACTACTGTCTTATTTGAGGAAAGTAATTAGTCATAGGTGGGAGGGGATGGGGAGATTGCAGAAGAATGTTCATGAATATTAGGATTTCCAGCAATAAGGGGGACTTTGTAAACAGCTTTAGAAAAAGAACCAGGCCAGCTGGGCGCTGTGGCTCATGCCTGTAATCTCAGCATTTGGGGAGGCCAAGACGGGTGGATCACTTGAGGCCAGGAGTTCGAGACCAGCCTGGCCAATATGGTGAAACCCTATCTCTACTAAAAATACAAAA
>NW_012118489.1:210297-213911 GCF_000951035.1 Colobus angolensis palliatus
AGGAAGGAAGGAAGGAAGGAAGGAAGGAAGGAGGGAGGGAGGGAGGGAGGGAGGGAAGGAAGGAAGGGAAGGAAAGAAGGGAGAGGACCAGGCCTCCCTCTCCAACCTTCACCTCCATTCCTATTCTAGCCACTTGATTTGGGGGACACCTGGTAGGGGACGGGGAAAGGTGCAGGCTGCCAGCCAAAGGGGACCCCGGCTTGAGCAGCCTCTTACTGCCATCCGCAGGTTCTCCCTGGAGACTGAAGTTGACCTCAGGAAGCCCCTAGAGAACCTGGGAATGACTGACATGTTCAGACAATTTCAGGCGGACTTCACGAGTCTTTCAAGTAAGAGGACCTTCCTTTGCTTTTTCTTACCCCAGTGGAGTGCGGGGGCCCCTAAGAGGAAAAAGGAACCTCTCCTTGAGAGTGGCAGCTGATCTAATCCTGTATCCACGTCTGTTTCAGACCAAGAGCCTCTCCACGTTGCACAAGCGCTGCAGAAAGTGAAGATCGAGGTGAACGAGAGTGGCACGGTGGCCTCCTCATCCACAGGTGAGTCTGGCTCAGGTGAGGCTCCATGGGCCTGTTGCCTCTATCACCCTTCAGGATAACTGGTCCCCAGACCCAGGAAGGACCCCGCATCCCTCTCCACACAGACCTCTCTGCACAGAGCAGCTCTGTCTGTGCTCAGCCATCACCCGTTTCCCACCTGTTTCTCAGCCTGGAAAACGGGCTTGGGACCATGGAACCCTGTTTCCTCACCTGATGGCTCCTAAGTTCCCTGACTGTGAAAAGGCCTCCTAAAGGAAAACCCAAGTTGTTCCCACAGTGGGAAGTAAACTTAAGAAATGTGCTTATCAGGCCGGGCGTGGTCGCTCACACCTGTAATCCCAGCACTTTGGGGGCCAAGGCGGGTGGGTCACTTGAGGTCAGGAATTCGAGACCAGCCTGGCCAACATGGCGAAACCCTGTCTCTACTAAAAATACAAAAATTAGCCAGGCCTGGTGGCATGTGCCTGTGGTCCCAGCTACTGGGGAGGCGGAGGCAGGAGAATCACTTGAATCCAGGAGGCAGAGGTTGCAGTGAGCCGATATCATGCTGCCGCACTCCAGACTGGGCAATAGAACGCAACTCTGAAGAAAAGAGAGAGAGAGAGAGAGAGACAGAGAGAGAGAGAGAGACAAAAGAAAAGAAAGAGCTTATCAATAAGCCCTTAAAGGATTTAGATAAATGTGTGTAAGGGAAGAGCTGATCCACTGCTACTAAGCTCCTGGAGGAAACCAGGTCTCAGAGGATGTCCCTAAACTTTTAAGGTTCATATTCAGGAAAACAACTTCCAGCTGGGCTCAGTGGCTCACACCTGTAATCCCAGCACTTTGAGAGGCTGAGGCAGGAGGATCACTTAAGCCCAGGCATTTGAGACCAGCCTGGGCAGCATAAGGAGACCCTGTCTCTATAAAAATTAGAAAAAAAATTAGGCAGGTATGGTGGCATGCACCTGTAGCCCCAGCTACTTGGGAGACTGAGGTGGGAGGATCACTTGAGCCCAGGAGTTCGAGGCTGCGGTGAGCCATGAAGGCACCACTGCACTCCAGCCTGGGCAACAGAGGGAGACCCTGTCTCTAAGGAAAAGGGTGGGGGGTGCCAGTGCCAGCATTCCTCTGTTCTAAGGCATTGTCCCTTCTCTTGCAGCTGTCATAGTCTCAGCCCGGATGGCCCCCGAGGAGATCATCATGGACAGACCCTTCCTCTTTGTAGTCCGGCACAACCCCACAGGTGAGCCTGGAACCCTTCATGTTCCACGTCCTCCCACCCATTCTTTCTCTCAGGAACTAGTCCCGACAGATGCAGACATCTCTCTACCCCTGAGAGGGCTCTGGGCAGGGAATCCATAACCCTACCCTGCTTCCTGTCCCAAGAGGAGGCCACCTTCTATCACCCACAGACAGTGCCGGGCCACCATCCCTGCTCTGTCACTCAGAAAGCTGAGACTCCAGACAGCTCACTCATCTGCCCAGATCTCAGTCCTTCCACCCACATCCAGCCCGATGAGCTGTCCCACTCCTTCCACTTCTCAACTCCCACGGTTCTTCCATCCTCAGGAACAGTCCTTTTCTTGGGCCAAGTGATGGAACCCTGACCCTGGGGAAAGACACCTTCATCTGGGACGAAACTGGAGATGCATCGGGAAAGAAGAAACTCCGAAGAAAAGAATTTTAGTGTTAATGACTCTTCCTGGAGGAAGAGAAGACATTTGCCTTTTGTTAAAAGACGGTAACCCAGATCTGTCTCCAAGACCTCAGCCTCTCCTTGGAGGACATTTAGGTCAAAATCCCTGGTCTCCACCTGGAACCCTGGGAGAGAAATTTGAAGCACAACTCCCTTAAGGTCTCCAAACCAGACGGTGACGACTGCGGGACCATCTGGGGCACCTGCTTCCGCCTGTCTCTCTGCCCACTCGGGTCTACAGACCTGGTTCCCACTGAGGCCCTTTGCAGGATGGAACTACGGGGTTTACAGGAGCTTTTGTGTGCCTAGTAGAAACTATTTCTGTTCCAGTCACATTGCCATAACTCTTGTACTGTCTGCCACCGTGGAGGAGGCTGGTGACAGGCCAAAGGCCAATGGAAGAAGCACCCTTTCATCTCAGAGTCCATTCTGGCACTGGCCACCCCTCCCCAGTACAGGGGTGCTGCACGTGGCAGAGTGAATGTTCCCCCATCACGTGGCCCAACCCCTCCTGGCCTGGCTGTCTCCCTCCCCAGAAACAGTGTGCATGGATTATTTTGGAGTGTAGGTGACTTGTTTACTCATTGAAGCAGATTTCTGCTTCCTTTTATTTTTATAGGAATAGAGGAAGAAAGGTCAGATGTGTGCCCAGCTCTTCACCCCCCAATCTCTTGGTGGGAAGGGGTGTACCTGAATATTTATCATATCCTTGCCCTTGTGTGCTTGTTCGAGAGAAAGAGAACTATTAAGGAAAATAATATTATTTAAACGTGCTCCTAGTGTTTCTTTCTGGTCTGTGTCACCGTATCTCAGGAAGTCCAGCCACTTGACTGGCACACACCCCTCGGAACATCCAGCGTGATGGAGCCCACACTGCCACCTTGTGGCCATCCGAGCCCCTCGCGACCCTCTTGTCCCCGTCTTTTTCCCCTTGATGGAAATTGACCATCCAATTTCAGCCTCCTTCAGGGGACCAAAAGGACGGAGTGGGGGAGAGAGACTCAGACGAGGACAGAGTGGTTTCCAATGTGTTCAATAGATTTAGGAGCAGAAATGCAAGGGGCTGCATGACCTACCAGGACAGAACTTTCCCCAATTACAGGGTGACTCACAGCCGCATCGGTGACTCACTTCAATGTGTCATTTCCGGCTGCTGTGTGTGAGCAGTGGACACGTGAGGGGGGGTGAGTGAGAGAGACAGGCAGCTCGGATTCAACTACCTTAGATAATATTTCTGAAAACCTACCAGCCAGAGGGTAGGGCACAAAGACGGATGTAATGCACTTTGGGAGGCCAAGGCAGGAGGATCACTTGAGCCCAGGAGTTCAAGACCAGCCTGGGCAACATACCAAGAGCCCTGTCTCTTTAAAAATATATATTTTAAATATATTTAAATATAT
>NW_012118489.1:215441-222824 GCF_000951035.1 Colobus angolensis palliatus
GAAGGAAGGGGATCAAAACATCTTCAATCTCAACTTGACACTGAGTTTTCTTCTCCCTGGTCTGTAACAGTGCTTGGATTGTGTAGTGTTCTTTAGCTTTGTGTGTATGTGTCTTACCCTCCCCAAACCCATCAAGGTATCAGGTTTCTTGAAAACAAGGCTCTCTTGTTATATATACTCTAGCATCTTCCTGACAATGGCTTCCTGAAAAGTCTTTTATTATCTTCCTGCAGCATCTTGAAGGCTCTTGGGAGAAGCACACTTCCCTCCATTAGTTTCTGTTCAAATATTCAAAAATAATTTTTTAAACTGAAAAAAGACCAATAACCATCTGTCAAACTCGTATACTGTCTAACTCCAGAACCCTGAAGACAGGATTCAGAGATGTGACCCTCTGAACACCCAGCTCATTTCTAATGCTTTTTAAACTTTTTTTTTTTTTTTGTACAGACGGGGTTTCACCATGTTTTGAACTTCTGGGCTCAAACAATCCTCCTGCCTCGGCCTCCCAAATTGCTGGGATTACAGGTGTGAGCCACCATGCCCAGCTTGGCCCAGGTATATCTTTCAACCTCCTTATACCCTGTAAATATGACTAATTCCAGACCCTAGGCTAGTGGCTGAAAAGTTACCCATCTGTAACAGATTTGCTTGGAAAGCTAAACAGCCTCCTTTTGCACAAAATGCTTCAAAAAGCAGAACAAATTAGCCCCAACTCTGCAGTATACAGTTCAAAAACTGCCCACCCATGCTGAGATGGCTCTAGAGGAAAAAGAGTTCTTCAAAAAGCCCCCTCACCACAGAGGAGGCTTGTTCCAGGAAATGCCCCATGTAACAGACTGTCAGCTATTGTGAGGATAAAAATGATGTAGACTCACCGCACGAGACCTGCCCAGCCCTGTTTGACTTTGCCTGGCCCTGTTCCTTGCCTGTTCTAAGTTTGTCTTCCCTTCTCTATTGCTTTTTGTTTGTTTGTTTTGTTCTTTTTTTCTTTTAAGACAGGGTCTTGCTTTGTTGCTGAAGCAAAAGCGCAGATCTCAGCTTACTACTGCCTCCATCTCCTGGGCCCAAGCCATCCTTGCACCTCAGCCTCCTGAGTAGCTGGGACCACAGGTGTGCACCGCCAAGCCCTGCTAATCTTTGCATTTGTAGAGATGGTGTCTCACTGTGTTGCCTGGGCTGCTCTCAAATTCCTAGGCTCAAGAAATCCACCTGTCTCGGCCTCCCAAAGCGCTGTGATTACAAAGTGCTGGGCCACCATGCCTGGCCCGCTATTCTTTAGGGATGAAAAATTAACAAGATCTGCCTCCAGCCACCATTATTGTAGATTTCTTGTAAACCTTAAACAGTGGAATTATTTATCTGCTCATGTGTGGGCAAAGAGTATGAATGTTGTAAATCCCTTGATGGTAAAAATATTCTATCAAAGGAAATTTGTCAAGGAGACACCATCTGTTTTTGAAATCATTTTTTAGGTGGTTTCTCAAGTAAGGTTTGTTGAAATAATAGTAGCAAGTGGCCAGGCACGGTGGCTCAGGCCTGTAATCCCAGCACTTTAGGAGGCCAAGGTGGGTGGATCGCCTGAGGTGAGAAAGAAAGAAAGAAGAAAGAAAGAAAGAAAGAGAGAGAGAGAGAGAAAGAAAGAAAGAAAGAGAAAGAAAGAAAGAAAGAAAAAGAAAGAAAGAAAGAAAGAAAGAAGAGAAGGGCTCAGACGTGGTCGAGTACAAAGGTGCTGGCTGGGCGTTGGCTCATGCCTGTAATTCCAGCACTTTGGAAGGCCCAGGCAAGTGAATCACTTGAGTCCAGGAGTTCGAGACCAGCCTGGGCAACATGGCGAAACCTTGTCTCCACAAAAAAATACAAAACTGAGCTGGGCGTGGTGGTGGGAGCCAGTAGTCCCAGCTACTCTGGAGGCTGAGATGGGAGAATCGCCTGAGCCAGGGAGGTCGAGGTTGCAGTGAGCCAAGTTCATGCCACTACACTCCAGTCTGGGGTGACAGAGCAAGACCCCGGCTCAAAAAGAAAAAAAAAAGAAAAGAAAAAAAGAAAAGAAAAGTGCTGCCCTCACGTGCCAGTCATCAGCAGCTTCTGCGTTGCCACCAGCCGCCTGGCCAGCCTGAACACTCGCTTGCTGAACGGGGTCTTTGATCCCCTCGCCACCAGAGGTCGCTTTCGCTCCAGTGGAAAGCTCTTCCCTGAAGCAAAGCAGCTGTGGCTTCCACCAAAATCTTGCCAAGTTGGAACTCCATTCAAATTAATGAGTATTTATTTAAAAGCTGACCTTTAGACCGGGTACTGGGAAGCACTAAAAAGAAAGTGTCAGCTATTCTTCTTCTTCTTCTTTTTTTTTTTTTTTTGAGACGGAGTCTCGCTCTGTCACCCAGGCTGGAGTGCAGTGGCGCAATCTCGGCTCACTGCAAGCTCCGCCTCCCGGGTTCAGGCCATTCTCCTGCCTCAGCCTCCCAAGAAGCTGGGACTACAGGCACCCGCCACGACACCCGGCTAATTTTTTTTTGTATTTTTAGTAGAGACGGGATTTCACCATGTTAGCCAGGAAGGTCTCCATTTCCTGACCTCGTGATCCACCCACCTCGGCCTCTCAAAGTGCTGGGATTACAGGCGTGAGCCACTGCGCCTGGCCAGCTATTCTTCTTAATAGCAAATATCTAAGGACAAAGGACATCAAAAAGCTGGGCAAAAAAGCTATGCTGGCCAGGTGCAGTGGCTCATGCCTGTAATCCCAACATTTTGAGAGGCCAAGGTGGGAGGAGCACTTGAGGCCAGGAGTTTAAGATCAGCCTGGACAACATGGCGAAACACTGTCTCAACTAAAAATCAAAAAACTTAGCCAGACATGGTGGTGCATGCCTGTGATCCCAGTTACTCCGGAGGCTGAGGCCAGAGGATCACTTGAGCCCTGGGAAGTCGAGGCTGCAGTAAGCTGTGATTGCATTACTACATTCCAGCCGGGGCAACAGAGCGAGACCCTGTCTCGAAAAGAAAAAAGAAAAGAAACAGAAGAAAAGCTATGCAAGTCACTACAAAAATAATTGAAAGGAACACTGTATAAATGATCACTATAGTCTAGACTAGAATGTAGACTCATTAGAGGAGGGGCTATTTGAAACCATAAAGGATAAATCAGATGGGTTTGCGTCTATAGAGAGGGAATGGCAGGGCATTCCAGAAAACAGCATGAACAAAATCAAGAAGGAAAACGTATAGCAAAGCAGATGCAAGGGACACTTCAGAATGAAGTCTCAGATCTCCAGCTGGTTTCAGCCTGTTCCCTCGTCCCTCCTCTGATAAGCCAGCCATTCCTCTCTAGGCCCTCTCCCAATCTAGTCCAGCAAGTCTTCCCTAGGGCCCTTGAATAAGCCACAATTTTGTGTCACCTGCCTCATGTCCCAGGCTTACAGCTCACAAGGCTAGAAAAAGGCAGTGACATCAACCACAGTGGGAAACCAAGAGGGGATAATTTCAGGGGAAGGAAGTGGCAGCATGTTTTTGGCAAGTGAAGTTTGAGATGACAGTGGAATACTTACTTTATTTCATTTTATTTTTTAAAAATGGAAACTGGCTGGGTGCAGTGGCTCACACCTGTAATCCCAGTACTTTGGGAGGCCGAGCAGGTGGATCACCTGAGGTCTGGAGTTTGAGACCACCCTGGCCAACATGGTGAAACCCCATCTTTACTAAAAATACAAAAATTAGCCCGGCATGGTGGCGGGCACCTGTAAACCCAGCTACTCGGGAGGCTGAGGCAGAAGAATTGCCTGAACTCTGGAGGCGGAGGCTGCAGTGAGACGAGATCATGCCATTGCATTCCAGCCTGGGCAACAGAGTGAGGCTCCAAAAAAAAAAAAAAAAAAAAAGGAGGAGGAGGGGAAGAAAGGAAGAAAAGAAAAGAAGGAAATTGGGCAATTCAGGAAATCGCCAGGACAGCCAGAGAACCAAACTGGAGGGAGGTCTCACACTATCACACAAGGAACAATGCCCCACATCATACCTGTGCCCCTGCCTGTCCTGTGGACACAAGACACTGCCATTAGCACCACTCTACTGCCACCCTAGGAACTTGATCCTCTGTCCTTCTGCCAGGGTCTTAACTACCCTCCATCTCCTAATGCCCACTCCAGTCTCTCCTGGAGCAAAGTCTGGCAGGTGCACAGATGGGCAGAGTCCAGCTGACATGCCCATGCTATGCCCAGAAACAATGCTGCAAAAGTGAGTATCTGGAAACTGCAAATGCTACTCTGGGAGATTGGTCTATCTCCTCCCTAGATTCATAAGACAGGGGATTCCCACACTCCAAGAAGCGGGGTTAGAACCTGAGTGCTGAAAGAATGACAAACATCAACCACAGAGAGTGTTCCAGCCGGGTGTGGTGTATGGGATCACGCCTGTAATCCCCGCACTTTGGGAGGCTGAGGCAGGAGGATCACTTGAGCCCAGGAGTTTGAGACCAGCCTCGGAAACATAGCGAGACCTGGTGTCTACAAACAATTTTTTTTTTTTGAGACAGAGTCTCACTTTATTGCTCAGGCTGGAGTGCAGTGTCGAGATCTCAGATCACTGCAACCTCTGCCTCCCAGGTTCAAGCAATTCTCCTGCCTCAGCCTCCCAAATAGCTGGGATTACAGGTGTGCACCACCACACCTGGCTAATTTTTGTAGTTTCAGTAGAGATGAGGTTTCACCATGTTGGCCAGGCTGGTCTTGAACTCCTGACCTCAAGTGATCCACCCACCTCAGCCTCCCAAAATGCTGGGATTATAGGTGTGAGCCACCGCACCCAGCCCTACAAACAAATATTTAAAAATAGCTAGGTATGGTGTTGCGTGCCTACAGTCTCAGCTACTTGGAAGGCTGGGGCAGGAGGATCACTTGAGCCCATGAGTTTAAGGCTGCAGTGATCATGATCACACCACTGCACTCCAGCCTGGGCAACAGAGCGAGACCCTGACTCTAAAAAAAATGGGGAAAAAAATGGTGGGGAGGAACATGGATCATAGACTCACAAAGATGAGAGGCTTCAGAAGCCATCTGGCCACCCTCTCAACCACCACAGGAACCACCTCTACAACCACATGAGTAAAGGCATAGGGAGGTGTCAGTGTGGTTTATAGGATGACAGTACAAACACAATTCCTAATGATGAAGAAAAATCTCACCTCTTCGACCAGGTGCGGTGGCTCAGGCCTGTAATCCCAGTACTTTGGGAGGCCGAGGTGGGTGGATCACTTGAGGTCAGGAGTTCAAAACCAGCCTGGCCAACATGATGAAACCCCATCTCTACTAAAAATACAAAAATTAGCCAGGTGTGGTGGCGTGCGCCTGTAATCCCAGCTACTGGAGAGGCAGAGGCAGGAGAATTGCTTGTACCCAGGAGGCAGAGGTTGCAGTGAGCTGAGATCATGCCATTGCACTCCAGCCTGGGCCACAAAGCGAGACTCCATCTCAAAAATAGAAGAAGGAGAAGGAGAAGAATAAGAATAAGAATAAGAATAGAATAAGAATCTCACCTCTTCCATGTTTCCGTTTATACAAGTGGCACCACTAACCCTCCAGGATTTTTCTCCCTTCCTCTCTACTTAGATGATGATCAACTTCAGATCACCAGTTCCTTTAAGGGATCTCTCTAATTTGTCCCTCCCATTTCATCCTGGAGCCAGGATTCCCAAAACTCTCAGATAATCTTTCAGCTTTCCCGTTGTCCTTTCAAATTCTCCCACATATGACTATAAGATTAATTTTTTTTTATTCTGAGACAGGGTCCTGCTCTGTCACCCAGGCTGGAGTGCAGTGGAAAAATCATGACTCACTGCAGCCTCTACCTCCTGGGTCAAGCGATCCTCCCACCTCAGTCTCCTAAGTAGCTGGGACCACAGGCACGTGCCACCATGCCTGGCTAATTTTGTTTATTTTTTTCTAGAAACAGGGTCTATGTTGCCCAGGCTGGTCTCAAATCCTGAGCTCAAGCAATCCTGCCACCTCAGCCTCCCAAAGTGCTGGGCTTCTGAGCATGAGCCACCATATGCCTGGCCAAGATTAACTTTCTTAACACTGTTTTCACCAAGCTATTCACTAGTTCACATAGCCATAATGACTCTCAACTGACAACTGTATCAAATCTCAATTCAGCTCCATGCACAAGCTGTATCGGATCCACTAACTCATAGATCCTCCACATTCATCATTTGCTAACAATGAAGAAATCCAAGTCGGGTGTGGTGGCTCATGCCTGTAACCCCAGCACTTTGGGAGGCTGAAGCAGGTGGATCACTTGAGGTCAGGAGTTCGAGACCAGCCTGGCCAATATGGTGAAACTGTCTCTACTAAAAATACGATAAAATTAGCCGGGTGTGGTGATGCATGCCTATAGTCCCAGCTACTCAGGAGGCTGAGGCAGGAGAATAACTTGAACCTGGGAGGCAGAGGTTGCAGTGAGCCAAGATCGCACCACTGCACTCCAGCCTGGGAGACAGGGCAAGACTTTAGTTTCAAGCACTTGAATTCTATGAATCCCTACAAGCAAAACCCATATTTCTTTTTCATTTGTAACTTATTTAATTTTTTGAGACAGGTTCTTGCTCTGTCATCCAGGTTGGAGTGCAGTGGTGAGATATTGGCTCACTGCAACCTCCACCTGCCAGACTCAAGCGATCCTCCCACCTCAACCTCCTGGGACCACAGATGTGTGCCACCATGCCCGAGTAATTTTTGTATCTTTTGTAGAGACAGGGTTTTGCCGGGTTGCCCATGCTGGTCTTGAACTCTTGGGCTCCTGCAATCCTCCCACCTCAGCCTCCTGAAGTGCTAGGATTACAGGCGTGAGCCACTGTGCCTGGCTGCAAAACCCACATTTCTAACAATTCTCTCACGAAGCCTATCTTTCCTGCAGTTACGCATATCACACTGAGGCAAGGAATTTTAAAGTGTCGGCTTTCCAAGAAGTGTAGGAGTTGATATCTCTAGAGCTTCCAAACTTCTGCAAGCTGCTGCCTGGCCCTCTGCTTGCTTGCTTGCTTTCTCTTCCTTCCTTCCTTCCTTCCTTTGTTCTTTCTTTCTTTCTTTCTTTCTTTCTCTCTCTCTCTCTCTCTCTCCTCTCTCTCTTTCTCTCTCTCTCTTTCTTTTTGAGATGGAGTTTTCTGCTCTTGTTGCCCAGGCTGGAGTGCAGTGGCGCAATCTCGGCTCACCGCAACCTCCACCTCCCAAGTTCAAGCAATTCTCCTGCCTTAGCCTCCTGAGTAGCTGGGATTACTGGCAGGTACCACCACGCCTGGCTAATTTTGTATTTTTAGTAGAGACGGGTTTTCTCCATGTTGAGGCTGGTCTCGAACTCCTGACCTCAGGTGATCCGCCCGCCTCAGCCTCCCAAAGT
>NW_012118489.1:224307-225556 GCF_000951035.1 Colobus angolensis palliatus
TAGCCAGGATGGTCTCGATCTCCTGACCTCGTGATCCGCCTGTCTCGGCCTCCGAAAGTGCTGGGATTACAGGCTTGAGCCACCGCGCCCGGCCTCTACATGACAAAATTTAAGATTTTCTCTTATCCTTCTATCCAGACCTCTTTGCTTTATCACTTGTGCTAGGGAAGCAGGGGCCTCAGAGAGCCAGTCTAAAACCATTTTAAGTTCAGCTCCATCTGGAAATTAACAAGGCACATTCCTTGTCAGTCACAACCCATAGCTGTTTACAGTTGGGGAAACAGTTTAAAGATACCTGCAAGGACAGACTCCTCCAACTACAGAAAATCCAGATGCCCCAATACCCATAACAATATATGCTTTTAAGATAATTATAGTTCTGGCTGGGGGTGGAGGCTAAGGCAGGAGGATTGCTTGAGGCCAGGAGTTCGAGACCAGCCTGGCCAACATAGCGAAAACCCTCTCTCTACTAAAAATACAAAAATAAGCTGGACGTGGTAGCACATGCCTATAATCCCAGTGGTGAGACCCCATCTCTACAACAAAATATTTTTGTAATTAACTGGGTGCACTGGTTCATGCCTGCAGTCACAGCTACTTGGGAGGCTGAAATGGAAGGATGTAACTGTAATCCAGCTACTAGGGAGGCTGAGACACAAGAACGGCTTGAACCCAGGAGGTGGAGGTTGCAGCGAGCTGAGATCACACCACTGCACTCCAGCCTGGGCGACAGATCAAGACTCTGTCTCAAAAACAAAAAAAAAAAAAAAAGGAAGAAAGATAATTATAGTTTTGCTTTAATGTACTTACCTACTAGAATGTCAAGGATAGTTAAATCAACAGAACAATAAATTTTGTCATGCCATTGGCCCATCTGCACATTGACTCGGCTTAGTTTAGTCTCTGCAAAAACAAGACTCCTATATAAGAAAAACTTGGCGGGGCGCGGTGGCTCACGCCTGTAATCCCAGCACTTTGGGAGGTCGAGGCGGGCGGATCTTGAGGAGATTGAGACCATCCTGGCTAACAGGGTGAAACCCCGTCTCTACTAAAAATACAAAAAAATTAGCCAGGTGTGGTGGCGGGCACCTGTAGTCCCAGCTACTCGGGAGGCTGAGGCAGAAGAATTGCCTGAACTCTGGAGGCGGAGGCTGCAGTGAGACGAGATCATGCCTTTGCATTCCAGCCTGGGCAACAGAGTGAGGCTCCAAAAAAAAAAAAAAAAAAAAAAAAAGGAGGAGGAGGGGAA
>NW_012118489.1:225762-235457 GCF_000951035.1 Colobus angolensis palliatus
CCTGTAGTCTCAGCTACTCAGGAGGCTGAGGTAGGAGGATTACTTGAGCCCAGGAGGTGGAGGCTGCAGTGAACTATAATCATGCTACTACACTCCAGACTGGGCAACAGAGTAAGATCCTGTCTCAAAAAAAGAAAAAGAAAGAAAGAAAAGAAAAAATTAAGACAGTGTGTTCCTCTGTTTGCTTTCTGAGGACGCCCTACTCCGTACGGGGACACCTTTCAATAAACTCTCTCTTCTCATAGCACTCTGCGGCTTGCTTTGAATTTCTTCTGCATGAGATCCAAGAATCCTCTCTTGGGGTCTGGATCAGGACCTCTTTTTCCAGTAACACGTAGACACACACACACACATTCAGTTTAAAAGCCCATATTACAACGTACATCCACCTCATCTTCACACTGAGATTTGGGTTACATCTGTCCCTTTTTGAGTTTTGACCCAAGTTAACCTTTTAAGACGCTCTTTATTTCTTCCCCTTTTGCCTCAATTCACGTTCCTTCTCCTTCTCCTTACGTGCCTTTTATAGCAGCCTCTCCTTTTCTCTTTTATTCATTTTCTACACATTTCTCTCACTTTAAGATCAGAAGTCAGGCACGGTGGCTCACGCCTGTAATCCCAGCACTATGGGAAACCCAGGCGGGAGGGTCTCTTGAACCCAGGAGTTTGAGACCAGCTTGGGCAACATAGTAAGACCCCCATCTCTACAAAAAAAAATTTAAAAATTAGCTGGGCATGATGGTGTGCGTCTGTAGTCCCAGCTACTCAGGAGGCTGAGGCGGGAGGCTCGCTTGAGGCCAGGAGTTCAAGGCCGCAGAGAATCATGATCTCACCACTGCACTCCAGCCTGGGTGACGCGACCAGACCCTGTCTCTAAAAAGAAAAAAAATAAACAGAGGGGTGTATCTATCACGCTCTCAATAGATATTTAGCTTGAGTTCTATACTTTTTTCATGACCGTTTGTCTTCCTGTTTTCCAGGTCATTACTCCTCCCCTACACTTAATTCCCACCCTGCTCCCTCTTCACAGCCCACGCCCCTTCCAGGAGTCCTGCCTGCTGCCTCGAACTCCAATGATCGTCCCATTCACCTCTCACCCCTTTTCCCGCCTTTTTGCCCCACAAGGCTTCAAAGCGCGAGGACCTCATTGTCCTCCTCCCCCATCCTCCAACCAGCCCACAGGACAGCCGCGTTACCATGACGACCGGGCTCCTAGAAGCTGCAGTCAAGGACCTGGTTGCCATGGTTTCCGCTTCTCCGCCTCCAGCCCCGCCCGCGCTCCCCGCGGCGTCGGCGCCTGCGCAGTGTGTGGCGCGCCGGGAGTCAGAGCCTGGGCGGGACGGGGCGGGGCTTCGGCCGAGAGGGAGGGAAGCCGGAGAAAGGATAAGAAAGGGAGTGGGACTGGCGCCTACGGTGGCCGAAGTGGGACGCGCCGAGCCGGAGGCTGCAGGATGGTAGGCTGTGCGAAGAGGGAGGGGAGGGGGAAGCGAGGGGCGTGGGCTGCACCTGCGGGGGTCCTCGGGGGCCGCCCTCGGGGTGAGCCGCTCTGTCTTCCCTCTGGTCCTCAGAGGCCTCCCTTGCCTCGGCTGGTGGGCGAGCAGGGCTCGGGAGGAAGAGTGGGAGGTGGCATTCGGGAGAGGGGCGGGGAGGGGGTGCATTTGCAGGGCGAGCGGGGGCTGACGAAGGGGCGGCGGGGCCGTCCCGAGCTGGGAGGGGCGTTCGGGTCTTGGCTCCCGGGGGTCCCTCGATCCCCGCCGCAGGGAAGCAGTCTAAAGCAGAGGGTTGCGGGGGTCTCTTTGCGGAGGGAGTGAGGGTCACCGAGAACCCCTTCCCGGGCGGCACAGGCGGGAGCCGGGACTCGGGTGGGGAGAGGGTTGTAGGAGGGGAGTTTCCGGGTCGGAAAAGGGAGGGCCCTATTGGGTTCGTGGCGGTGCTTGCCTAGAGGCTGGGCCCAGGTAAGGAAGCGAGGTGGACTCGTGGTTTTGCTCCGAGGGACCCAGGCTTTGGGATCCCGGGCTCCAGGGCTCCCTGCCCCCAGTCCCACTCTCTTTCCGGAACCCAGGCCTTCCGTCTTCCTGCTCGCTCCCCACCCCCCTATCTGAGCGGCGCACGAGGCTCCCCGGCGCCCCTCTTTTCCCCTCCACCAAAAAAATCAGTTCTCCTGAATTCTGATTTTTCACCTACTAAGCTATACAGTGCCACACACCCAGGGATTCCAACCCTGGGCATGTCCATGAATAGAAGAGCTGCTGGGGGAAGGAGAAGACTCCAGGATGTGGCCCAGACCCCCTGGAACTGGGAAGCTGGGGTGCACTGGGCAGTGAGGGTTCTGTCTTCCATCCCACTTGACCCAGCTTGCTGTCTGTTCTGCAGACATTCTTTAGGGGAACCCCCTGGGTGGCGGAGCCCTGAGGGAGATTGGTCACCTGGTGTCTGGGGAGGAGTGGGCGCTTAGCAGGAGGCACCCTAAAAGGGAGAAAAGTTAAAGACAAATGTCAAAGACATCTGGGTGCCTGCAGAGAGGAAGGCGGGATTTGGGCATCTCCATACCCTGTGTGGTGTTGGAAATACATACTGCAGAGGAGGATACCCCTGGGCTTAGGCCTGGCACTGGGGAGTGGTGTGTTTGGGAGATGGGGTGGAAAATTGAGGTAGCTTCTCCAGGGACAAAATACCAGATTTCAGCATGGTGGTGGGTAGAGAGAGGGTGGAAGAGAACAGGCATTTCTTTGGCATTGGTTACTGGTTTCTTGTCACTGTGCTAGGCATTCTACTTACGTTTAGAAAGCAGAACCAGTAAGCAAGAAGTCAGGGAATCATGGTAATAATAGTAATAACTAACAGCCGGGCACAGTGGCTCACACCTGTAATGCCAGCACTTTGGGAGGCCAAGGTGGATGGATCACTCGAGGTCAGGAGTTTGAGACCAGGGCCTGGCCAACATGGTGAAACCCTGTCTCTACTAAAAATACAAAAATTAGCCGGGTGTGGTGGCACATGACTGTAATCCCAGCTACTCAGGAGGCTGAGGCAGGAGAATCGCTGGAACTCAGAAGGTGGAGATTGCACTGAGCAGTGATTGCGCCACTGCACTCCAGCCTGGGTGACAGAGATGACAGAGAGAGACTCTGTCTCAAAAATAATAATAATAATAGCTAACATGTTATACTGCCTGCCTGTGCTAGGGACTTGCATATATCAACTCATTTAGTCTCAACAACTGTGCAAGGCAAGTACGATGTCCATTTTACAGATAAGGAAACTGAGGCCCAGAGACTTACAGTAGTAATTGGCCCAAGACCCTGCGTAACTAGTAGAGCCAGGATTTGAACCCAAATGATGGACTCAGAAGCTCTACTTCCCCCTGCTGGTGGAAACACCCAGTGTTGCGAGCAAGGGGCTGGATGTTGGAAGAAAGTAGAGAAGAATTAGCCGGGATGAGTTTGGGGAATGTGTGTTTACCCTTGGTTCTGCCCTCCCATCCCCCGCAGATGCGGTTCATGCTGCTATTCAGCCGGCAGGGAAAACTGCGGCTGCAAAAATGGTACCTGGCCACTTCGGACAAGGAACGGAAGAAGATGGTGCGGGAGCTTATGCAGGTTGTCCTGGCTCGCAAGCCCAAGATGTGCAGCTTCTTGGAGTGGAGGGACCTCAAAGTTGTCTATAAGAGGTGACTCCCATCTACTTTCAGACGTGCCTAGATTCGAGTTGGGCAGTGGGTTAAAATGGCTGAGAAATGGTCGTCCCTTAGGTCAGGGAGACCTGGGAGCTGAGGACCTCTGGAGGACAGTGATGAATGCCAGCTTCCTTTTTTTTCCCCCCCAAACTCTTCTTAAAGAAGTTTTTGTTTACCACTTGGTTTTGCTCATGCGCAACACCTGCCTCACTCACGTGTCCCTTTGGGCCCTATCTTGCCCCACCACACATGTCCCTTGCAGTCAAAGTTCTGCCCTACTTTTCCTAACACACACGCGCACACACCCTTTCCAGTTCCTTCTCCTCACACACCCTTTCCAGTTCCTTCTCCTCAGAGCAGGTAAATTACTTGGCTCAGGTTTTTGCTGAGTCAGACTTAGGAGGTCAGAGGGCAGGAAGGAAAAAGCGTGCATTCTTTGCATGTTTTTAGGACAGCACAAAGAGGCAAGTGAGTTACTCTTTACATGCCCCGGCGCCACCCCACCTGTGGCCAGCCAGGACACAGACCACCCCCAGGCTGGTGGGAGGTTTGAGCCCAGAATGCCTGGGTCCTGAAGCAAGCTTGTAGTATGTCTCATGCATTCCTCTCCGCAGATATGCCAGCCTCTACTTCTGCTGCGCCATCGAGGGCCAAGACAATGAGCTCATCACACTGGAGCTGATCCACCGATACGTGGAGCTCTTAGACAAATACTTTGGCAGTGTAAGTCTCCTCTGCCCACCAGTTTCCATTCCCAGCAATCCCCTTTGGTAATCTACCAAACTTTGAGGCCCCTCCAGTCTCTGCTCTCGAAGTCTCAGGGGAGAGGTGAAGTTGGAGCAGTAAGAACAGTAATTAATTTCCCTTTTTAAGCTTTAAGCCTATTAACCATGTCCCATAATCGTCCCTGAGTGGGGAGAGTGGGGGCAGGATCAGGCAGTTAATCTCCACTTAGAGCTTAGCTTGGACTTTTCACACAGAGACCAAGTTCAGATTTTTTGTTTAGTTTAAATTTTTATTTTTTTAGAAACAGCCTCACCTGTCACCTGGAGGAATGCCTCCTATGGCTGGAGTGCAGTGGCACAATCATAGCTCACTGCAGCCTTAACCTCTGGGCTCAAGCCATCCTCCTGCCTCAGTACCCTGAGGAGCTGGGACTGCAAGTGCGCACCACTACGTCCAGCTAATTTTTGTATTTTTTTTTTTTTTTAGAGATGGGGTCTCACTATGTTGCCCAGGCTGGTCTCTGGGGCTCAAGTGATCCTCCCACCTCAGCTTCCCGAAGTCTGGGATTACAGGCGTGAGCCACTGTACCTGGCCCCATATTCAGATTTTTACCACTGGTTCCTGATCTTGGATTTGCATTGGAATTTTCTGAAGAATTTTTTTGAATAGCAATGTCCAGATTCTACTATCAGAGATTCTGAATTAACTTATCTGAGGGACAGCTCAGATCTTAGATGGGGCGTAGTAATAACTCCATAATTTGTGTCCCACTTAACAATTTATAAAGTGCTTTTGGGTCCTCTTGTTTGCTCCTTATCCCATCCTAGCAGTAGCTGTTGGTATCTCCATTTTTGAGGCCAGAAAACTGAGACTTAGAGATGTTTAAGGACATGTTTAGCTAGATGATTAGTGACAGAGCCCTGCTTGGAACTCAAGTCTTCCAACCCATGGTCCAGAATTCTCTCCTTCCCTGCCCCATGGTGTCTAGGAAGCGGGACTACTGCAACCTTTGGTGGGAACAACGTCACAGATTTTGTGGGGAAGGCAAGGGGAACCACAGGCAAGGGTAGATAAAGCAACTGTTTCACGATCAGGAGGAAAGAGGCAAGAGGAAGAGGGAAAAAACTGATCCAAGGCAAGGTGCGGTGGCTCATGCCTGTGATCCCAGCACTTTGGGAAGCTGAGGCAGGTGGGTCACTTGAGGCCAGAAGTTCGAGACCAGCCTGGTCAACATGGCAAGACCTTGTCTTTACAAAATATTTTAAAAATTAGCTGGGCATGATAGCATGCACCTGTAGTCCCAGCTACTCAGGAAGCTGAGGCAGGAGGATCACTTGAGCCCAGGAGTTCGAGGCTGCAGTGAGCTATGATCATGCCACTGCACTCCAGCCTGGAAAACAGAGCAAGAGACTCTGTCTCTAACAAAATAACGAAACAAAACAAAAAAAGTGAAAAAGCTGAACCAACTACTAAGGCTTGGGTGTTGAGGGCAGAACCCAAGGTGGGAGGCATGGTCTAGAAAAGGAAGTGGCTCCAGTTGCCCCTCCATGCTCAACTCAGCCTCTCCCCACCCTCCCAGGTGTGTGAGCTGGACATCATCTTCAACTTTGAGAAGGCCTACTTCATCCTGGATGAGTTTTTGATGGGGGGGGATGTCCAGGACACCTCCAAGAAGAGTGTGCTGAAAGCCATCGAGCAGGCTGACCTACTGCAGGAGGTACGGGCCAGGGACAGTGAGGAGGAGGAATCTCACAGTGGTGGACAGGGCCTTCCCTCCCCTGGATGCCCTGCCTGCCCTGCCCATCGTCACCAAGGGCCCCCCTCCCTGTGGTATCTGACCCCCACTACGCCCAGCTCTCCAGCTTACCCTCAAGCCCTGACCCCATGGGGTAGGAGGTAGGTAGGGTGGCAGCCCACCGGTGCACCCCTCATTCCAAGCTCTGTCCTTCCCCCAAGCCCCCACATGTCTCATGGCCACCCAGTCTCCTTTGTCCAATTCTCTGAGCAAGGCTTAACGCCAAGGGGTTAAGGGTTTGCTTTGGAGTTACGGGTTGCTTGGAGAATTGGAGAAGGGGAACCTGGTAGGTCGTTGTTTTCTTCCCTGGTTTCTTCCCCCACCCCTCTTTTTTTTTTCAACACACACATACTCCAAAGCCTCTGTGTCTCAGGAGGAAAAGGCTATGGGGATTTGAGGGCTGGGGCAGAGGGCACCTGGATGTTGATTCTCCCTGTTCCCCGATGCCCCCGCTCTCACCCCATTACTGCCTGCCCCCTCTCTGCTGTGCCATCACCGAGCCCTGGTGCAGGGAGATGAGTCACCGGAATCTGCAGTGATGAGCGAGCCCGGCCTGAGCTGGCTCTGAGGAGGGGGAGAGATGGGGGGCGAGGGGGGGGCTCATCTCTGCAGTGGGAGAGAGGGCAGAGCTGAACTTGCCACCTCACTGGTTGAGCTTCACCTTCCCACATACTCGCATATACGCACCCTGGCACACACACACACATGGCCTGGCACACACACCCACCGTGTCACCAGTGTTGCGCTCAGACCCTAATGACGCATCTCCCTGCAGCCTGGTTCACCTTCCCTCAGGGACCTGGCACTCACCTCCCACTGCCTCACCTGACTCTGAAAAACAGGACCCAGCCATCTGTACCCCCCAGGGCCCCAGAAAGATCCCCCACCTCCTTGTCCCGGCTTCACTCCCTTTACTCCCAGGTGTCAAAGCGGGGCCCCTGCTCACCAAGCTCCCAGCTTTGGGCTTTCTGGGTGGTGACGGACTCAACCTGGACCCCACCTGCCACCGTTGGCTGGCTCTGGGGCTGGCCCTGGGAGGCTGGTGGGTGCCCCTTGAAGGACTCGCTGGTCCAGCCTTGAGCTCACATAGGCTTCTCTCCCCCTCCCCCGTGTCTGTGCCTCCCCCGTCTGACTTTTCCTCGTGACTGCTGTCTTGCCCACCCTGTCGGCCTCTCCTGGTGTCTCTGCGTCACCCTCTGTCTGTCTCTGCCTTAGGAGGATGAGTCGCCGCGGAGTGTGCTGGAGGAGATGGGTCTGGCATAGCCCCCGCTGGGCTGGGGCATGGCGATGGGGTCCTGGCAGCATGGCGGGAACGGCTGCTTCTCCTCTGCTGAGGGCCCTATTCTTGGTGGGACTCGGCTGCCCCTCCTCTGCTGCCTCACCTTCTTTCAGAGTGAGCTGTGGGCTCAGGCCCTTCAAACATTCCCTCCCTCCACCCCCTACCTCCTCTTTCCCCTTTACCCAACGAAGGTTTTAGGAGCTAGGAGGCAGGAAAATGTGACCCAGATGGGGGTGCTATTTGGCTTTTATTCCCTGCCTTTGCAGAACTGATATCACCCCAGACGTCCTCCCCTCCCTAATAACTGTAAATATATAAATATGTCAGGTTAAAGGGAAAAGGTTTTCAGGGCACTTCTCTTCCTCTCTGCCCCATAACCTACCTCCACCCTCCCCCTAGCCAGCCAGGGCGGCTTCTCTGCCTGGGAGGGGAGCCTGGCCCCCCTCTTTCTCCTTGGCTGCAGTGGGGCCTCTAGCCAGTGCCAGGGAGGAACAACAGAGTTAATTTTTTTCTAACCTTGCCACTTTGAGGGAAGGAAGGGTTGGGGGAAGGGCGAGCTTTATGGGACCCTGGTCCTGGCCCTGTCCCTCTTTCACTCCAGTTCTGGGTGAGGCAGGAGCTGGGAGGGGCAGGGAGGGGGAAGTGTCTGCCTTTATTTCCTTTCTTCTGAAATAAAAGGAAAAGCATTTCTGGACTTTGCTGGCCTCGGGCTCTATGAAGGAAGGCAGGGCTGCTGGCATCATCGGGAGGCCAAGGGGATCCTGCCAGCCTTGGGAAGAAAGGGAGAGCATGCAGTTAAATGAGAATTTCAGATACACAAATCATTTTGGGGATAAATGTGTCCCAGCAATGTTTGGGACACACTTAACTCTAAAACTTCATCCATTGTCTATATGGAATTTCAAATTTCCATTTCCTGTGTTTTATCTGGCCACCCTACCTTAAACGGATTTTTATGCCCAATGAGTCTCCAAATAGGCTGCCCCCAACTCCCTGAGCTGCCTTTACGGAAGGAGGAACAACTCTTCAGGATGCGGGTCTGTTATGGGCGATTTCATTTGCCCAGTTTAGTTTTATTTGAATCAGTTCACAAGTACCTGTGATTAGAAAAGGCTTAAGATGGGAGGCCAAGGTGGGCAGGTCGCTTGAACCCAGGAGTTCCAGACCAGCTGAGCAACATGGCAAAACCCCATCCCTACAAAAAAAATGCAAAAATTAGCTGGGCATGATGGTGCACACCTGTAGTCTCAGCTACTCAGGAGGCTGAGGTAGGAGGATTACCTGAGCCCAGGAAGTCGAGGTTGCAGTGAGCTGTGATTGCACCACTGCACTCCAGCCTGGGTGACAGAGTGAGACCCTGTCTCAAAAGAAAAAAGTTAAGAAGTGACTTTAGCCAGGGTGTCTCTGTGGCTGCCACCCCCTCCTCCCCGCATTTCTTGCAAAGTACCTAGGACCAGGCATTTAGGGAGCAGTGGAGGGAGGTAGGTGGGTGAAAACAGGAAACTCTGGCATTACCCGTGTGGCCCCAGGATCTTGGGAAGAAGGAGCCGAGTGGCACCCAGAGCTGTGACACCTTGTGCGGGTCGCCTTTTTCTTTTGAATCAGAGGTGGCTGGACTCATCGCAGACAATTGGCTCTTTTATTGCATTCCGCTGGGCCTCTCTCTGTCAAGCCCTGGGGAAAGATGACTGTCCCACCATCCCCCAAGCTGGAAGTGGAATTTCGGGTTTTTTAATGGGTGCAAGCCATATCCTCCTCTAAAAACAGTTTCAGACTTTCCCCTCTTACCCCTCGCCTTAGTTTGGGGGCAGGAAGCAGGAGGGCAAGGGGACTGTGGCTGGCGCTTCCCTCACCGCCCCTTGGGAAGGACCACACAGGCCCAAGGGGACGGGTGAATAACCGAGAACAAAGTCCTAATAAAATAGTCACTTTTATTTCTTAGCAAAACTATTTCCTCCGTGAGGGGTATTTACAACAGAGAAAGGAAAGAAGGGGTCAATTCACAGCGACTTGGAGAGATTGGAGGGGCTCGTGGGAGGCCCGAAGGGCTGGAGACAGACACACTTCACACAATTAACTGGAACTTTTTCCGGTTTCCGACGGGGACGTCCCCAGAGGGACTTGATGGGGCCGGGGCCCCGCGTGGGGAGGGAACTCGCACAAACCACCCGCCCTCCTGGGCTGGCCCCGGGTCACTCGCGGGTGAGCTCTGGAAGTTC
>NW_012118489.1:235651-235934 GCF_000951035.1 Colobus angolensis palliatus
TCTCCAGCTCTTCCTGCTCCTGCAGCCGGCGCTCCTCCGCCTCCGCCTCCTCCTGTGCGCGCCGCGCCTGGGCCTCCCGGCCGGGATAGTGGCGCGAAGGCGGCAAGGCGTGGTGGTAGTGGCGGCGGCGCAAGGCCGAGGGCGGCTGCAGTGTCCGCGGCCGGATGTAGTTGGGGAAAGGGTGGTACGGCCCTGGCGGGTACACCTCGTCCTCCTCCCGATCCCAGGGCGGGAGCACCTCGTTCCAGTCTGGCAGCTCGTCTCTAGCGGGGGCGGGGGCCGG
>NW_012118489.1:236479-239384 GCF_000951035.1 Colobus angolensis palliatus
GCCCGGCCTCCACCTGCGCCAGCCCTTGCTGGAGAAGGCGCTCGCCCGCCTCGGAGCCGCCAAGGAGTGCGCTCTCCGGCCGGCGCGCCTTGGGGAATGGGGCGGCCAGGCCTTGGTACGCCTTGGACAAGGGTGCCAGTGCCTCGCCTAGGTGTGTTTTGGGGGAGGACACTCCTTCCCCGAACTTGTGGGTTTCGGGAAGGGGCCCACTCTCGGGCATACGCGCCTGGAATTGCGAGGGGGCCGGGGGCGGCAGGGGCGCGCGCTCCGGGACACGCGCCTGGAACTCTCCCCAGGAAGCGCGCCACACGCGCTCTGGCCCCGGGCTCTCCAGATTCACTCGGGTCAGCGTGTGCGTGCGGGTTTCCGTCTCTGCTGCCGCCGTCTCCTGCTGGCGCTTGGCGCTACTTGGACTGAAATCTCGCAGTTCCTGGAGCAGGGACGCTAGCGCCTCGAGCTCTTCGGAGGGATCGCTCGCCTCAGGCCCATTCTCCGGAGTCTGAGGGCGAGGCGGAGCCGCGGGCTCCGGGCTCTCCGGCGCCGGGAGGCTGTGGGTCTGGCTGCGCACGGTCTCGGTCAGCAGAGCTTCAGCTGCTTCTTCCGCCGGCCCCTGCTGGGAGCCGCTTGGTGCGGGTGGTGAGGCAGGGCGGTCGAGTGCCTGCAGCAGCACCGCGGCCAGCGCCCGGGGATCCACGCCCTGGAAAAGCTCTCCCTCGTCCTGCGGCTCGGAATTCCGAGCGGCTCGGACCTCTGGGGCGCTGCCATCCTTTGGCCCGGGCACTGCGTCCCCGGCTACCGGCTCTTTATGCTCAGAGCTGAGGGGAGGAGGCTGCGCCTCAGGGCGACCCGGGGGTGCTGCCCCTAACCCCTTGATCAGCAGAAGGCAGAAGAGGGCCGAAGCCGACAATCTGAGGGCTTTCATGACCAAGGGGCTGCCGGAGACTGAAAAATAGAAGGGACCAAAAAAAGAGGATTTCTGTAAGAATTCCCCTCTCTAGGTCTACATTCCCTTCCCCCACCTTTCAGCAGGAAACCCGGGGCTTCCCTGATCCCCCAAACCTTACCCAGAAGAGGAACGTTTAGGAGCAAAGGAGGAAGATGTTGTGCCGATCTCTGTAGCCGTGTAAATGGGAAAATAACCCCCGAAGCCCTCGCTTACCCAGGGCCTCCTCGCCCCCTTCCCTGAGCCATCTCACTGCCATCGCCCACGTACTAAGCAGCAGCAATATGGGGGGAAAAAAATCTCTGCTCCCTCCCCGTAGGGCTCCCCGGATGGTGCGTGGGCGACTTCAGCGAGAGAAAAAGCTGCGACTCCCCCGTTTACCGGGGACCCTTACCAGGGGGCTCCCTACTGTGTTTGCAACACCCGCATCGAGAGGAGAGAGAACCCTCCCTCACGCCCACGGCTGCCGAGGGTTTGAGGGACGGACAGCGGAGTATTTACCAGCTGGTGTCACGACGCGAGAGGTGGAGAGGAGGGTCGGGGCGGGGTGGGGACAGGGGAAGATCGGGACGCGTCCGCCTCGGCTCGGAGCGGTGGCCGGGATACGAGCGACGGTCGAGGTCTGGCGTCCCGTGGGCTGGGCTCAGCTGGGTCGGCGCGGCTTCGGGCGGCTCGTTCGCTCCGGCTTCAGCACGCTGGACAGCGCCCGCGCCTCCACCGCCTTATAAAGGGGAGCGCGCGGGGTCACGTGGGCGCGCCCCGCCCCATTGACGTCAATGTTCATTCATGGGGAAGCGGGCGGGCGCCCGGAGGAGGGAGGACGCCCTATGATTGGAGGGTGCCTGCCTCTCCCGGCCTGCGCCTGCGCGCTGGGGCCTTCGGCCGAAGGGGTGTGCGCTAGCGGAGCTCCGGGAAATGAATGAATGAATGAATGAATGAAATGCTGAAGCGGGCAGGGCGGGGGGCTATGAATGAATGAAGGAGGGACGAGGAGAAAAGGATGAATGAATGAATGGGAGAATGAATGGAAGGGTGGATGCAGAGGCGCTGGAAGGCGGGAGGGTGGGTTGCAGAGCAACTTGGAGCTGCTGGATGGAGCCCGCGTTGCTGAGTGGAATAGAAAAAGGGCAGCCCCAGCGTCTGACTGGGCACCAGTGGGAGATCAATACTGGGGAGGGGAAGGATAAAGATTCAAGAGCCGAAGAGGGGGCCGGGCTCCCTACCCCAAGACCACGCGCCCAAGGACGGCATGAACCTGAGCGCGGAGGGACAGATCTGCGCGCCTGCAGGCGCTGTCCGCGGATCAGCGGTGCGGGTGGCAGCCCCCTGGCAGGGTCAGATGGGTGGATCTTGCGGTTTTGGTAATCCCATCGGGAAGGGTCCGAGTTGGAAGAGAAGGGGGAAAGAATGAGCATGTGTGTACCTCTGGGTCGTGTCTGTTTCACGACCCGTGCTGTGTCTGGAGAAAAAGGTGTGTCTGTCCTTCTGTCCCCTGACTGCCGCTTGTGTCAAGGCCCCCCGCTGTGCCCCATTGGCCCATCTTTCCCACCTCCCCCGTCGCTTTCCCTCCTGCCACTCCCCTCCCCCAAGGACGTTTGGAGGGCGAGACCAGACCAGGTGGGGAGGGGGTTGCGCAGGTGGGGGGGTGACTCAACTCCAGCTCTCTCCACCGCTTAAAGGGAAGGTTTGAACGCGATGGGAGGGGGGCCTGCAACGTCAGAGATAGCCCCTCTCTGCCACCAGCCCCTTCGACCGTATCTCCTGCCAGAGAGGTTGGGGCTGGGGGCTTGGACAGCTAGAGGTTCCGGGGGTGGGGGGCGATGACGCACAGATTTGCGCAAAGAGAATCCATCAGCGAGCTGGGTCCGGGGGTGACTCAACTCCAGCTCTCTCCACCGCTTAAAGGGAAGGTTTGAACGCGATGGGAGGGGGGCCTGCAACGTCAGAGATAGCCCCTCTCTG
>NW_012118489.1:239434-243944 GCF_000951035.1 Colobus angolensis palliatus
AAGGGGGGCAGCCACTGCAGGAATGAAGGGGAGGGAGGGAGGAAGCCTGGAGGGGGCTGCGGTGCTGGCAGAGAGCGGTGCGGGGGCGTGGGCAGGGAAGGGGGGAACGACAATGACACACGCCAGACACACAAGAACTGCGGACACAGGGGTGCTCGTGGGCACACGCAGGGCACCCGCACCCTGAGACTCTGGAAACCAAGGTCAGGGCTGTCTGTCAGGGGCTTAGAGACTCTTTCAGAAATGGTCCTCGCCCCCCTCCTCACCTCTTCCTGGCACTGACCCTCCTTCTAACCTCCCCCTCCCTACACACACACTCACGTGCTTTCTCTCTATAACCAGCAGTGGCTTCTCGCTTCCATCAGTGGCTCGACTTTCCCAGAAGAAAGCCCATCAGCTCTGCGGGGAAAGAAATGGGGAGGAGTGGAGAGGGAGAAAAGAGAGAAGAGATGGCAGGGGAGGAGGAAGGAATGAAGGGATCTGGAACAGGTAGAAGGAGCAAGCTAAAGGAGAAAAAAAAAAACTGAGAACCAAGGTAACAGTGGAAATTCCAAAGAAAGGAGGGAAAAGAGGGGATAGGAGACCCTGAGGCAATGCCTCCCATCCCCACACACAACTAGCCACAGCCTCCCCTCCTTCCTCTCCCCGCCCCCCATCTCCCCTTCATCTTCCCAGCCTGGATACAGAGAGCAGTGGGATGGGGAGGGGGTCACGTTACCTTCCTGAGGAGGATGAATCAGAGAGAGATGGCTCAGACATCTGGAGAGGGGGAGGGGAAGCCATCCAAGAGAGAAGGGAGGGGGAAGGGAGCCAGCCAAGGGGGCTGACTGAGTAGCTGATGGGGATTAGAGACCAAGTTGCAAGAGAAGAGGAGACAGGCACCTAGAGAAACTGTATTTGCCTGTGGGCTTGTGTGTGCACACACACCTGCGTGTACATGTACATGGCTTGTGCATGTGTGTTTATGTGTGTATGGAGATGAATGAGATACATGACCGGGAGCGGGGAGAAAAATAAAGGGAATGGGGGGAAGCAATTGTGCATTTAATCAGATCAAGAGTGGATGGGCATGTTAGTGTTTCCAATTTAACTATGTGATGTTCTATTCCGGTCTGTGTGGCTGTGTTTGTGTTTGCTTCCAGGGGTGTGTGCATGTGTGTGTGTGTTGGGGGGTTCTTATCTCTTCTGCATGCCTGTATGTCCGTGCAGTTTGGAGTCTTTGAGCACACCCCGTTCTGGGCATCCGCTGGTGTCCAAAAAGTGTACCTGGCTTGGTGGCATACAACAATGTGTGTGTAAGCACACACATGCCCCCACTCCCCATCCCTCCCTTTCTCTACTTAAGTTCAAAAGCCGAGGAGAACTTCTCAGAAATCAGCATCCTCAAGGCTCCAGTCATCCTGTGGTGAGGGACAGGGTGGATGTGAATGCCTGGGGCACCAAAGGCTTGGAGATTCCACAATCTGGGTCTTGACTCTGTCTGCATGGTCTCTGGACTCATTCTGTTTCTGCTTCTCTCCATCCCAGTTCCCTACTGGGTCAGCTCATTCACACATTCCCCCCTTCTACTAGGGGTGAGCTGTGCCCTTCATACCCTGCTGCCTCTAGGGGCTTCTGGACTGGGCACAGGTTCTTGGGATGGGGAAAGGAGGGAGACAGTAGAAAAAGAAAGAGAACTGAAGAGAGTGGGAGAGACAGAGTGCTGGAAAAGGCAGAGCCGATATGGGGACCTGGTTGGGGATGCCTGGTATTGGCTCTGACTTGTTTGTGTGAATCCATCATCTCTCTTTGTATTTGTTTCTGAATATCCCTCCAAGAGGGTAGCTGGAGAAGATGGGATCCAGCATCGTAGGAATCCAAGCTGAAGATTTGGAAAACCAGGAGAGTGAGGAAGAGCACTGGGTCTTTTCTCTGAGAAGGTCTGGGAGAGAAAGAGAGAGCAGGGGCTTGTGGACCCCGAAGCTCACCGTTCCCCTCTTCTCCTCCCCCTCCCCCCAACCGGTGACTCACCTCTGCAGCCTTTAACTGCGTCAGCCATGGTGGAGGGGCAGGCAGGAAGGGGGCACTTTATGAGAGGGGAAGGGGTCTCCACTTTGAACTTACAGAAGATGTGAAGGCCCCCTGAAAATTGCCCCGTTTAAAATCTTGCCCTATCCCCTCCCCATCCCAGAGCTGGGGAGTCCTGGGGAAGGGACTGAGGGGTGGGCTGAGGGCTATGGGAGGGTCTGGAATGATGAGTGATGGGAAGGGGGTGCCCACCCTGATTTTTAGTCCCGAGGTCCCACTCGCCCTCAGACCCCCACCCACTCCTGAGTGGGGGAGGGGAGACCCAGCAAGCGGGGGAGGGCAACGCCGCAGAGATGAGTCACCAAGAAAGAGAGAGAGAAAGAGACAGAGATGGGGAGAGACATGAGGAGAGAGCCACTGGAGAGACACACACACACACACTCAAATACACACAGAGACACACACACACCATCAAGGTGGTACCCACTAAGAGAAAGAAAACCACTTCAGTCATCCTGAACCAGCCTCTTGCAACTTCCACCTGTCACACACACAACACACTGTCCTACAGAATCACACTGAGATTCGGAGACACACCCACTTACACAAACACAATGTCACACCTAGTCTAGCAGTTACCCAGACCTAGGCTGGAGATGTGTGCAGGGCAATGGAGATGTGCTCTAAGTGTTCTCATTCATTCCTTTTACCAGGTGGAGGGAAGGGCGCCAAAACCCTCAAGGAACGCGACTTCAGAAATCCAAGACGCAGTTGCAGGGACTCACAGGCTGCGCTGTGCACACTCGACAAGACACACAAGTCGCCTGCCTCCCCGTCCACACGTACATAGTAACAGATCAAGCATCGTCCTCATCAAAAAAACAAACAACAGCAAAAAACCACTTGAGGTACCTGATTCTGAGGTACACCAGGCACGTTGTCCCGAATCCATCCCACCCAGACACCCCCTGACTCGTGCACACATGTACAGAAACGCAGGCACACAAAGACGCCCACGAACACACTCACACGGACGAAAACCACCTTGTGCTGCCTCGCCCGCGTCCGCGCACGTCCTGGCGCCCCCGCGTGTTACTTTGGGGGATCGCAGTCTCCGCAGATCCAGAGCAGGCTCGCGGGGGCGGTGCCCAGGCTCTCTCCACCTCCTCCACCCACCACGGTTTGCCCACCTAGAAAAGGGGGAAAGCAAGCCCGGCTGGCCACGGGCGAGTCTGGAACTGGGAGTTAGAGGCCTGGATCCTGGCTGATGGAAGCTGATCTTGGATGCCAAGAGGGACTTGGATGCCACAGAATTTGGGTAGCAGCCGACTCCCAGGTCCAGGGAAAAGCGAGGCCCAGGGCAAGTCAGGAGGCCGCGCCGCTGCCCACCTCGGTCCTGAGCAGCGGCTTCTTTCCTCGGCTTGGCAGGGGTGGGGTAGGGGCGCACAGCCGGCAGCCCTCCCCAGAACCCCTCCCCACCTCCCCCCTCTCCCTGAGGAGTCATTAGCCCCATTGCCACAGGGCTTAGAGATCCTCTCTGATACAGGCTGCTGGGGAAAAGGGAAGATAATGTGTCTCATTCATCTTCACTGGGAAGTGAAACAGACACAGAGAGTGGCCAAAAGGTCCATTTTATTGTCATACAATTATGGTCACCTTGACAAGGAGGGTGGCAGCGTGGCCAGGCACAGGAGGCAGCCAAGCAGAGCAGCACAGTAGCAAAACCAGAGCTGGGGCAAGTGGCGAAGCAGCGGTTGCCCCTCCTCCCCCACCTTGTCTACATTCTTCCACCTGCTGGTGTCCACCTCTGCCCACATCTCAGATCCCATCCCCAGCGAACCCTGAACTCACTGCCAACATTCTCCTAGCACCTATGCATTGCTCAAGCTAACATCATCACACAGAGTGAAGTTCTAGGTCATGCTCTAGGCTTGGGACACCTGGGTTCTTTTCACTGGGAGGCTCCTAGCTACTATGAATGACTTAGAAGTCACTTTGATCTTTCCCAGCCTTCTGTTTTCTCCCTCTGCCTTTGATGTGGGGAACCAGTATTGGAGAGAGCGCTGTGCAGATGCAGCTGTTACTACTTGCAATTAAATAGAAGACTCTCAAAGTTCTAAAAGCATAAATGATCCAGAGGAAGGGAGTGGTGTCCAGAAATACCAGGAGGTGGGGATTCCAGTTGCACTAGAAGGCGGCCTGGTTGGAACCAGGAGACAGCCCCTATGCCAGGCTGAGGGACCTGCCCTCCACTGCACCAAACTCTCCAGCCAGAACCACACCACCCCCGCTCCCGGGTGAGCTGGAGCACGGGGGAGCCTGCGAAATAGCAACGTTGTGCAAAGCTGGAGGGAACCCCAGTGAGAGAGGCAGGCTCAGAAAGTGCATCACCAGATGAACAAGGACTCAAATGGGGGAGCAATCTAAATACATTCCATTTTACAGGATCTCTCTCTCTCTCTCTCTCTCTCTCTCTCTCTCTCTCTCTCTCTCTCTCTCCCCC
>NW_012118489.1:244094-251932 GCF_000951035.1 Colobus angolensis palliatus
TCCCTCTCCCTCTCCCTCTCCCTCTCCCTCTCCCTCTCTCTCTGGATTGCACACTGGGCTGGTGATAGGAAGAGAAACAGGGACAGAAAAATGGGCACTGTGGTGTTAAGCGTCGTAGAGATCCAGAGAGGATGAGGATGGGAGGCTAGAGAGAAGTGGGGAGAGGGCACTGATCTCTGGCACCAGAGCAGATCTCTGGCACTTGAGCAGGGGGAGGGGCTTGAGGTAGAGAGGGCAGTGCGGGGCCAGTTTTTAGGGCTTTAGAAAGGGCAGGAGGAAGAAAAGAAACATGGGTTGGCATCCCACACACTCCTGAGCGCTTCCACCCAGGAGGGGGCAGAAGGGAGAAACCAGGAAAGGGGGAGTTCACGCCCGGGCTGAGGTGATGGAGTAGGAAGGAAGGACTCTGAAGCCTGTGCAGGGACCAATTCTTTGGGAAAAGGGTGGATAATAGAAACTGAAGACCCCCACCTCCACCCTACACCCAATAGTCCGCAAGTTCAGGTCAGGGAATGGGCAATGGTGTTTGGGGGAGCTAGAGGCAAGATAGTAAGGGGAAAAGGGACAGAGTGGGGGGACCTGCGCCGGTAAGGGCAGGAGAGCAGGACTCAGAGGGGACTTCCCAGGGGACGCAGCGTCGGAAATGGCAGGGAAGAGGCTGGTGGGGGAAACTGTGGAAGGGGGCGGGTCCAAAGTACTTCTTTTTCCCATTCCCCACCAGAGGAGAGGCCTCAGATGTCGGCCTCCAGCAGGTACTGTTCAGTATAACCCTTCACCAGCTCCAGCCCCAGCCCGGCCTGGCAGAAGTCAGCCAGCTGCGACCACAGCTGGGGCTCCAGGAAGAGCTGGCACATGACATTGAGGCCGGCGAGGCGCGGGGCCTGGCGCTGCAGGTGCCACAGCAGCTGGCTCTGCACCTGCGCGCCGTCGCTGCCGAAGGCGTCGATGTTGAGATAGCGCCAAGTGCCGTCCCCTCCGTGCGGGATGGGGAAGGGGCGCGTGCACAGCGTGAGCACGCGCGGGCGCGCGCGGCTGTCCACGCGCCACTCCAGGCCCTTGGCCGCCAGCAGGCGCAGGTTGCTCTCGCTAGGCCGGTAGGGCTGCCAGTCCTGGATGATGGTCCCGCCCGGAAGCACGTCGCGCTGCACGGAGGGCGACAGCAGGAGGCGTGCCACGTCGCCGCCTGCCTCGGACACGGCCTCGGTGGGCAGCGGCGAGAAGGTGCCGGAGGTCCGCAGAGCCGCCAGCCGCGCGCCCAGCCCGGCCAGCAGCGCGGACGCGTTGAATCGGACCAAAAGGATGCCCTGCGGGGGGCACGAGTGAGCGCGGGGCGGGCGCGGGAGGGCTAGCGAGCCCGGCGCCTCTCGGCAGGCATCTTCACTCCCAAGTTCACGCCCACAGGCTCCCACCTGCGTCCCTCCGGAGGCGCGACCGTGAGGGCTCCGGGCCGCGTGGGGTATGGGAAAGCCTGGCTTTCAAGGGTATCACACAGGGACCAGGGGCACGGGCTCCTAATAGGTGGATCCCCAAGAAGAGCTGGGATCAGTATGGAGTAGCCAGGGAACCGAGGGTGCGGGTCCCCGAGTCTCCAGGGACATGAAAGCCAGGGAGGCCGATCAGTCAGTAGGATTGGAGAGGCGCAGAGGGAGGACAAAGGCTGAGAGGAGGATGCTTGGGTCCCTGAACAGAGGCAGGATCCTAGGGGAGGCAGGGTGCCCGAAGTTGGGAAGCGAGGACTAGGGTTTCAGGCTGGGAGTCGGGAGTTTGGCTTCCGCTGGGTCAAAAGGTCTGGTGAGGACTGGGAGTCCCAGGGCAAGGCTCAGGGGCCGCGCCACTCGGTAGAGCCCAAAGAGAAAGCAAGCCCGTGTTCTGCTGGGGGTGGGGAGGGTCTCCTCGTGTGCCCCAGCAGAGAGGCCCAGCCATCCGAGCGCCCCGTCCTTCTCACCTGCTTGGTGATTAGGCGGTATTTCTTCAGCTCCCGGGGGCCCAGCTGGTCGTCCCGGGTGAGCCGTGCCACCTTGACCCCCGGGTGCTGTCGCTTGACCAGCTGCGAGCAGAAGCGCTGCAGCAGCCCGGCCACGCCCTTCCCGCGCTCCCAGGGCGCCACGCGCAGGCCCTCCACCAGCGCCGTCTCCCCGGCGTCGATCACGTTCACCGACTCCAGCGCGATCTGCGGACCGAGGCCGTTAGCAGGGGGCCCTCCCCGCCTCCGCCCCTGCCAGGGCTGTCGGCTCACTGGGCTCTCCACTTCCCACACGCTGGGCACTCCGTCGTCACCACTCGGGCACCAGGCCAGGCCTGGGTTGGCACGGCCCTTGGGCCTCAGATTGATGTGGCTGTACTTGAATACATGTCACTTACCATGAGCCAAATGTCTTTTTTTTTTTTTTTTTTAATTTAGGACAGGGTCTCCTCACCCAGGCTGGAGCGCAGTGGTGCGATCACAGATCACTATAGCCTCAAACTCCTGGGCTCAAGCGATGCCCCCCACCCCCAAGCCTTTCTAGTAGCTGGGACCACAGACACGCACCCCTACTCCCGGCTTTTTCTTTATTTTTATTTTTTAGAGCGGAGGTCTCCCATGTTGCCCAGGCTGGTCTGGAACTCCTAGCCTCAAGTGATCCTCCAGCCTCAGCCTCCCAAAGAGCTGGGGTTACAGGCGTGAGCCGACGCGCCCGGCCCCTTCTACCTGGTGAGATGCTCCAGCTCCTAGTGTGTCAAGTCCTGGACCGCTAGCCACGCCCCTTCTCTGGCTCCTTCCCCGGGAGTTTGCCACGCCCCACTTCCTCTTAGCACCTCCCCCAGCCCAACTCTAAGCTCTTCCTGCTCCCACCCCTAGCCTACCCTGTCTCTCCTGCTCCCCGCCTCTTTTGCTTTCACCCCCAGAAAAATCCTCCAGTGGATCCTCAAACTTTCAAGCGCTCACCTGTCCCTCTGGTTCCTCTGCTTTAGAAGTCCTTCACCCCACCCTCACTGACATAGCCCCTGGATCCGCGCTGCAAGCCCTGCGCTTCCTCAGCATCGGGACGAAGGCTGGGGAGAAGCTCTCGTCCTCTCTTCCTAAGGTCCACGCACCCGCAGGTGGCTTCACCCCATGTCACCTGGGCCCTGCCCCCGGGCTCACCACGCCTCCGTTGCGCTTGGCCAGCACCACCGTGCGATCGGGGTCCCGGAGCCAGCTGTGGTAGCGGCTGGGAAGGTAGTCCAGGCCGCCGTAGATGCCCCCCGAGATGGCCAGCACTTCCTCAAACTCCCGTTCCGTGGCTACCACGAAGTCCAATGGCTCGGCCTGAGCCTCAGGCCCCGATCCGTACTCAGGCTTGGCCCCCGACAACTCGGCCTTGGCCTCAGGCCCTGACTCGGCCCCCCGGGGCTCAGCCTCAGGCCCCGATCCGGACCTGGGCTTGGCCTCCACCTCCTGTAGCCGGGTTTCAGAGCTTGGCTCTGCATCTCGGGCAGCCTCCTTTTCCGGCTTAGTGACCTCTGAGGTGGCTGTGCCACAGCTGGCTTCCAGCTTCATGACCCTGCAGAAAAAAGAGAATGCAGCACCTGGATCAGAGCCCTTCGTTTCCACATCTGGGCCCCTGCACACAAACGATCCTAATGCCCCTTCCTACACAAATACCCTTTCTTTTTCTTTTCTTTTCTTTCTTTTATTTTTATTTATTTATTTATTTATTGAGATGGAGTCTCCTTCTGTTGCCCAGGCTGGAGTGCAGTGTCGCGATCTCGGCTCACTGCAATCTCTGCTTGCCAGTTTCAAACTATTCTCCTGCCTTCACCTCCTGAGTTTCTGGGACTACAGGCACGGTGCCGCCATGCCTGGCTAATTTTTGTATTTTTAGTAGAGACGGAGTTTCACCTTGTTGGCCAGGCTGGTCTTGAACCCCTGATTTCAGGTGATCCTCCCACCTCAGCTTCCCAAAGTGCTGGGATTACAGGTGTGCAGGTGTGAGCCACCGCACCGGCCCCTTTCTTCACTTCTTCTTTTTTTTTTTTTTTTTTTTTAGGCGGAGTCTCGCTCTGTTGCCCGGACTGGAGTGCAGTGGCCAGATCTCAGCTCACTGCAAGCTCCGCCTCCTGGGTTTACGCCATTCTCCTGCCTCAGCCTCCCGAGTAGCTGGGACTACAGGCGCCCGCCACCTTGCCCGGCTAGTTTTTGTATTTTTAGTAGAGACGGGGTTTCACCGTGTTAGCCAGGATGGTCTCGATCTCCTGACCTCGTGATCCGCCCGTCTCGGCCTCCCAAAGTGCTGGGATTACAGGCTTGAGCCACCGCGCCCGGCCCACTTCTTATTATTTTTAAATACAGATAGGGATCTCACTATGTTGCCCAGACTGGTCTCGAACTCCTGGGCTCAAGATCCTCCCACCTTGTCCTCCCACAGTGCTGGGATTACAGGTGTGAGCCACTGTACCTGGCCCACAAACACCCTTTCTTTTCTGCTGTCCACACAGACCCTGGGAGTGGAGGGCTCCCAGCTCCCTCCCTCTTCCCACCAGCTTCCAGAAATCTCAGCTCTACCCACTCCACTCTTACGGGATGCTCCCTAACAGTCAGAAACTTAGAACCCTGTGAGCTCCCCATAGACCAGCCCCAGATCTCCTCCAGGCCTAGCCAGCAACCAGGGACCCAGGCAAAAGAAAAAAGGCATTTGGGGGTAGTTAAAAAAAAAACAAAAAACAAAACAGGAAGGCCAGGCACGAAGACTCATACCTGTACTCCCAGCACTTTGGGAGGCCAAGGCAGGTGGATTGGTTGAGTCATGGAGTTTAAGAACAGCCTGGGCAATATAGTGAGACTCTGTCTCTACAAAAAATACAAAAAAATTAGCCAGGCATGGTGGTGCGGTGGGCCTGTAGTCCCAGCTGCTCTGGAGGCTAAAGTGGGAGGATCATTTGAGCCAAGGAGGCAAAGGTTGCAATGAGCCATGATCATACCACTGCACTCCCGCCTGTGTGACGGAGAGAAAACCTGTCTAAAAAAAAGAAAAAAAAGAAAAGAAAAAGAAGAAAAAAAAGAGGCACACTCCTTCAAGGATCCCATAACCTCTCTAAGACCTCTGCAAGGACAACATGAGAAAGAAACTCCCCTCTGTACACAAGAAAGTTCCCAGAGAACAGTGGAGGATTCACCCCCACCCCCATTTCCTGCCACTGCCAGTTACAATCCCAGCCAGGGCAAAGGGAGGAGGGTGTAGACCCCAAATATCCTCCATATTGCTGCCCCAGTTCCCCGTCCCCCCACCTCCACCTCTTGACATACACATTCAAATATAAGCAAGATAGACAGCTCCACTAGAAAATGTCAAGGCAGCCTAGCACGGTGGCTCAGCCAAGGTGGGTAGATCACCTGAGGTCACAAGTTCGAGACCAGCCTGGCCAGCATGATGAAACCCCATCTTTACCAAAAATACAAAAATTAGCCTAGCATAGTGGTGGACGCCTGTAAGCCCAGCTACTAGGGAGGCTGAGGAACAAGAGTAACTTGAAGCCAGGAGGTGGAGATTGTAGTGAGCCCGAGCCGAGGTTGAGCCACTGCACTCCAGCCTGGACAACGAAGTGAGACTCTGTGTTGAATGAAAGAAAGAAAGAGAGAGAGAGAGAGAGAGAGAAAGAAAGAAAGGTCAAGCCATTCCTTCTAAGCCAATCACCCCCCACCCCCCACCCTCCTTTCCTTCCATCTGCCCCTCTTCCCCATAGGGAGACTTGGGCTCTGTCCACTCCAGAACTAGGAACCATTTGAAAAGGGTTCTGTCCGAGTTCCATCAAAATGAAAGAGAAAGACCCCTATCCAAGTCCCAGCGACTTCTATTTCTGGGCCTATCTCTTCCAGATCAGCCAAATCGACCAATCAAACCCCCCCTCTCTCTTTCAGCCAATGATAATGCTCACCTCAGATAACCTACATTAAGCCTCATTAACCAACATCCCAAGGGCAAACAGACCAGCTACTCTGTGGGGGGTGATATTGACTTAACTGGAGTTTTTTTGTTGTTGTTTTGTTTTGTTTTTACAAAAGCCTGACCTAGGTTCCTAGGTTTGGGGAAGGTTGACCAGCAGTGGGACCAAGGAGTGGTTTGCACTTCCAAGTCATAAACAGAGCTTGCCTAAACGCGATATGCTTGCTATAGAAACCAAGCTTCAAGACAAGAGTTCCATCTCCTTCTTGGTTTTCTGATTCTTTCTCATCTGATTCCAATACCTGGAGGTTACCTGGATATGGAGCCAGAATTATCAGAGGAGAGGAGGAAGCCAAGCTCAGAGGATTTAGATCCCCTGCTGGGGCCATTAGAGACCATCAGTTTCAACCCATTGTTTTAACAATCAAGGAGATTACCCTTGATTTCACAATCAAGGAGATTAGCCTTGCCTGAGGTGACTCAGTCTGGGTAAAGCCAGGCTAAAAGTTAAGTTTCTTTGGCTTCCAGGCCAGGGGAGAAGACCTCTTATTATTATTGTTGTTGCTTGTTTGTTTATTTTATTTTATTCTTTGAGTCAGAGTCTCGCTCTGTCGCCCAGGTTGGAATGCAATGGCATTATCATAGCTCACTGCAGCCTCAACCTCTTGGGCTCAAGTGATCCTCCCACCTTAGCCTCCCGAGTAGCTGAGACTACAGGCGTGTGCCACTACACTTGGCTACTTTTTTAAATGTTTAATTCTTTTAGAGATGGGGTCCCACTATGTTGTCCAGGCTGGTCTTGAACTCCTGGGCTCAAGCGATCCTCCCACCTCCACTTCCCAAAGTGCTGGGATATTAGGTGTGAGCCACCATGCCCGGCCAAGATCTCTTTGTAGTGTATCTGGATCTCTGAACTCAGCCTGAAGAGCAAGGAGGGGAACTACTGGGTCCTTGAACAGGAGTTGAAGGGCCCAGGTGGGATAAGATGATGAAGAACCAGAGACGGGGTTGCTGGGAACTCCCTCATTGTCTGGCCCACACGGTCAGCAATCCCTATGCCAACACACAAGCCTCCATGCCTGGGACCAACTCAAGCCCCAGACCTCTTGCATCGCACTCTGGGGACGATGCGACCCAAAGAAGAGCAAGTTAGCTCCTGACTCCGTCTGCAGCTCCAGGCAACATGAACCAGCTGTCCATGGCTCACAGGAAAATGCAAGCTGGTGGTTCAGTGGTGCCTTCAGCAATACCCTCGCTGCCTCCAAAGGTGATGAGGTGTGAGCAACGGGTAGAGTGGAACCCACCTGACTCATTCAAGACATTCGGCTCCAGTCTCCTTCCCTTGCTTACAGTGGGGAGACCTTTACATCTCAGATAAGGTTGTTTGTGGCGGGAGGTAAGGGTAGGGGTGGACATGGGGAGTTCCCAGAGTCACAGGGAAGGAAGAACTTTCCAACGCATCCCCCATCTTTCAACCTAGGCACCACCTCTACCCCGTTGCCTTTTTGAGGACATGAACAAAGCTTCCCAGGTCCTTAAACCTTGGAGGAAGTGGGCAATAAAACAGGTCAGGGATTCCAGACCAAGCCAAACCTGTGGGCTGGCCTGTAACCCTTGCTTCACATGCTGACCGCTTCCTACCCTCCAGTCCAGCACCCTCCAGCCTGGCTCCATGGACCTCTTAACTCTCATCAGATGTCTAGGCAGAGGTGGAGGCAGCTGGTGAGTCCAGGGCACTGTGGGGGATGTAGTCCAGGTATCTCCTAGACCAAGTGCCCTCCTAAAAGAGGAACAGCATTTCTTGGCCCAGCAAGGTGGCTCATGCCTTTAATCCCCGCACTTTGGGAGGCGAAGGGAGGCGGATCATCTGAGGTCAGGAGCTGGAGACCAACCTGATCAACATGAAGAAATCCTGTCTCTACTAAAAAAAAAAAA
>NW_012118489.1:252317-256102 GCF_000951035.1 Colobus angolensis palliatus
ACTCCCACCGCACCCCCACACACCTGAAATATCGATGCCCTTGAGGCCGATGGCTTCTTGACACTGGGGAAGGGAGGAGAGGGAGGGAAGGGAGAGCCTAGTCGCCAGGGAGGCGGAGACAAAGAAGGCGACTGCACAAAGCGCCCAAAGATGAGAGCGAAAAGAACGGGAATGGAGGCAGAGAGCAGACAAAAGCAGACAGGAGATGCGGCCGCAGGGGACAGACCGGGAAGCGGGAGGAGGCTTCGACACTGAATCACAGACATGACACCTCGTGACTCCGGGCCCAGCAGATTAAAAAAAAAAAAAAAATCCTAGCACGCACCCCCTCCCCTGGGACACTGTAAATAGAAAGGAGTGTGACACACCCCCTTCGCCCCGGGGTGTGGAGGGCGGAGATCCGGGGGCGGAAGGGGTCAAGGGGAAAAGAAAGTCAGAAAAAAGGCTGGAAGAGAACAACCTTGGAAATAGAGACAAGGAAGAGGCGATGAAGTGGGGGCGGGAGAGAAGGCCTAGGGAGTGGGCAGAGGCAGGGGCTGAGGAAGATGGCCCAGCGAATGGGGGTGGGGGCCCCAGAGGGCCACAGTCGTGGAGGACGGAGGCTGTCCTGGAGGGTCTTCCCGAGTGAGGGTCAGCCCTCTGCCTCTATCCCGGAGTGGGGGCTTGGGCTTGGGCGAGAGGAAGACTGCGAAGGGAGCGGTCTGTTTGGCGGGGGTTCCCCTGGGCACCGGACCCTGGGGACCGGTGGGAGCGACATGGCAACAGAGGGAGGCGGGGGAGCACTTCTGGACACCTGAAGCGCAGCCTCTGACTCAGTTTTCTGGGTCACCAGACTGGGAGGGGTGGGCAGAAGGAGGCGCAACCCGTTGGTCCCCCTGGGGGGCGGTGGCCTTCTGCTGCCCCATTCCGCGGTGAAGGAGCACGCTAGCCCTCTCCCCACTCCCCAGGCCCGGCCGCCCCCCTACCTCGCTGGAGCCGGAGCTGGAGCCAGGGCGGAGATGCCGCAAAGCCAATCGGGGCCGGCGGCGGGCGCAGACACCCCCGGTGCCAAGCGATAGGTCCCTTTGGAGCCCCCAAGAGTCAAAGGAGGATGACGCTCGGGGACTCCGCCGCGCTGTCGGAGCCCGACTCGAACGTCGAAGGTCAGCGCCCGGGCTGTGCCGCAGCTCCGTTGGCGACGCGGGCCGGGGCGCCCAGCGGTTCAGGGGTTCGGGTGGCACGCGTGGCTCCCGCGGCGACGCTTCGGCGGCAGCTTAGAGGGGCGGAGACCCCGGCGACACGGGAGAAACCCGGGACGGATCCGGAGCGGACTCGTGCCCTGCTGGCGGGACCGGGGGTCGGGGTGCGCCCTGGGCAGCTGGGTGGCCTCAAGCCCTACTGGCGAGACTCTGCCCCGTGTCCCGGCTGGGGAGTGGGACTGGGGATCGGGATGTCTCGGGTTTTGGTGGTGGTGATGCTGAAGTTGCTGGCTTAGTTATCTCCCCACCCCACGCCCAGCACCTCTGTTCTCTGTCCGGGGGTCCCCCATTGCCCCGAAGTCCCCCTCCTCCAGGAGCCACCCCTCAGTGAAATCTCCTGTCTCCATTGTAAGAGCGGCTGGGAAGGGGACTCCGAGCCTTGGCGAAGAGACATCAAGAGACAGAAGTTGAGGGGCTAAAAAGGGCAGAGCGAGGCCAAGACCTCTCCATCTTCTCACCACTGTGTCCCTGGTCCCCCAGGTGCACAAGGCCCCTCAGTCCACAAAGTACCCCGCGGGGCGGCAGGCAGAAAGACCTCCAGGTACGCAGCGCACACCCAGGCACATTCACACAGACCTCTGCACGCAGGAGGCTCTACACCCCATGCTGATCCTGGTAGCTGGGGAGGAAGACGGAAGTGTGGAGTTGGTACCCGGGTGGGTGCCCCTGGCTCTAATAAGCTGGTGGCCCAGGCTCTTAACTCCTACAAGGTTCTCCATCCCACCTATAAAGTGAACTTAAGGCTGGGTGCGGTGGCTCACGCCTGTGATCCCAGCACTTTGGGAGGCCAAGGCGGGCGAATAACTTGAGGTCAGGAGTTCGAGACCAGCCTGGCCAACATGGTGGAACCCCGTCTCTACTAAAAATGCAAAAATTAGCCTGGCCTGGCCGGGCGCGGGGGCTCACCCCTGTAATTCCAGCACTCTGACAGGCTGAGGTGGGCGGATCACCTAAGGTCAGGAGTTCAAGACCAGCATGGCCAACATGGCAAAACCCCGTTTCTACTAAAAATACAAAAATCAGCCGGGCACAGTGGCGTGCGCCTGTAATCCCAGCTAGGCGGGAGGCTGACGCAGGAGAATCGCTTGAACCCAGGAGGCAGAAGTTGCAGTGCGCCGCGATCGTGCCATTGTGCTCCAGCCTGGGCGGCAGAGCGAGAATCCAACTCAAAATAAAATAAAATAATAAATAAATAAAGTGAGATCAGAACACCTTCAGTTCTACCCTGTAAGGAACCAAGAAAGTGATGGACAAAGTAACTGTAACCTGGATGATGGACATAGCAACTGATGGAAAGATGATGGAAAGTGATGGAGGTAGTAAATGTAAACTGCTTTGGAGATGCAGGGAAAAATGTTAAGGACTTTCAAGGTCTGCTGGAGTCCCCTCTCCAGGGGCTGCCCAGCTCTCATGCTCCCCCTACCCTCTCCCCAACCCTGAAATTCATTGTTCACCCATCTTATTCCATTTTTTTCTTTTTTTTTTACTTTCCGAGGTGATAACTTCATAGCCAGGCAAACTGATCCCATTGGATGTGCCAATGTGATAAGAAGGAAGGTCATGTTCCTGGAATCCCACATACAGGAATTCCAACCGAGGGTTAAAGGGCTAAACAGGAATAACACCAAGGGTTAAAGGGATGAGAATCAGGACTTCTAGGCTGAGGCAGGGCGAAAAGCAACTGAAAAGTTATTCAACCTTTTTATAATAGGACTTCCCCCATTTCTGATTTCTGAAAGGGCTAACACACTGTGCGTCTCACCAAACTGCAGATTGCAGTTAAGGTGCCATATGCTTCACAATGGGAAAGAACTTCAAAAAGTTACAGATTTCAAGGAAAAAATCACTAGTGGCCAAAGGGAGAGACCATCATATGCTAATCCCGCCCCTTTCGCTAGAAGCCACACCTTCCACCAACAGAAACTCTTGGATTGGTCCCACACTCACACACTTCCAGTTCCATCAGCCAATCAGAATCAAAAGTTTCCCAACGTTTCGGCCCCTCCCCTTAATCCTAGCCACTCAGAAGCAACTTGTCACTGTAAGTCCCGCCTCCAAACCGCTCACTGGGCCAATGGAAAGCCATATTGTTCCAGGCTTCATTCTCAGACATCTAGGAGAGCCGGTTTCCCTCTCAGCAAGAGAACAAGTGGCTTTCGGCTTCTTAAGTGTTCAGAGGATGCAGGGAGGCGGCCTACTCTGGGATGGAGGAGAGATCTGGCTGAGAGGAGACAGCCCTGGAGTGGCTGGCCTCGGTTCCAGGACTACCCTCTACCCAGTACTGGTGGTGATGTGGTGAATGTTTACTAAGCACTGTAGCTTAATCTTCATAACGCTGTAGGGGAGGGGGGATTGTTTAGCCATTTTACAGAAGAGCAAAGTAGCTTCTAAGAAGGCTATGGACTAGAACCCATAGGATTTATTTTATTTTATTTTATTTTATTTATTTATTTATTTTGAGACAGAGTCTCCCTCTGTCGCCCAGGCTGGAGTGCAGTGGCGCCATCTCGGCTCATTGCAGCCTCCGCCTCCCGGGTTCAAGCGATT
>NW_012118489.1:256761-258835 GCF_000951035.1 Colobus angolensis palliatus
GAGTCTGGAGTTACAATGAGCTCTGAAGGTGCCACTATGCTCCAGCCTGGGTGACAGAGGGAGACCCGTCTCTCTCTCTCTCTCTCTCCCCCCCCACATATATATGTATATACACGTGTATCTATATGTATATGTGTATATATATGTGTATCTACGTATGTGTATGTGTGCGTGTATATATATACATACATATATACATATATATACATACATATATATATATAGAGAGAATAAAGTACCAATCAAGTATTAGTGCCATTAATACTGGAGATAGGCTGGGTGCTGTGGCTCACGCCTGTAATCCCAACACTTTGAGAGGCCAAGGCATGTGGATCACTTGAGGTCAGGAGATCAAGACCAGCCTCGGCAACATAGCAAAACTCCTTCTCTACTAAAAATACAAAAATTAGCTGGGTATGGTGGCATGTGCCTGTAATCCCAGCTACTCTGGAGGCTGAGGCATGATAATCACTTGAACCCGGGATGTGGAGGTTGCAGTGAGCCAAAATGGTGCCACTGTACTCCAGCCTGGGCAACAGAGCGAGACCCAGTCTCAAAAAAAAAAAAAATTTTTTTTGTAAGAGACAGGATCTCGCTCTTTCGCCTGGAGTGGAGTGCAGTGGCACAATCATAGCTCGCTGCAACCTCAAACTCCTGGGCTCAAGAGATCTCCCACCTCAGCCCCCTGAGTAACTGAGACTACAGGCACATGTCACCACACCCAGCTAATTATTGTATTTTTTGTAGAGGCAGAGTCTTGCTATGTTGCCCAGGCTGGTCTTGAACTCCTGGCCTCAAGCCGTCCTCCTGCCTTGGTCTCCCAATGTGCTGGAATTACACACATGAGCCACCTCTCCAGGCCATAATAAGCCACCTTGAATCTTCATACTCAGCAAGCTGAAAGCCTTGGCATCTCAGGATTCTGGTGAAGACTTCTTCCTCTGGATTTTTGCTTTTGAGTGTTTTCCTCTTAGACCCCGCTTCTCCCTGTCCCACTGTGAAATCAATGCTAAGTCTTCTGCCATCCCCCTTATCACACCCTATCCGGTGACCTCTCTCTCTCGACAATTCCCCAATCTACAAACCAAGTCTTGACCTCCCAGGCTGTCTCCAGCTATCTACGGAACATCTCTGCTGTGATGAGAGCAGTGAAATAAAAGATGTGAATGATTTACAGGAAATGACCTGAACCTGGATCCCTCATATGCTTTTTTTCACTTTTTATTTTATTTTTTAAATTTTTTATAGACACGGGGTCTTGCTACATTGCCCAGGTTCGTCTCACACTCCTGGCTTCAAGTGATCCTCCCACCTTGGCCTCCCAAAGTTCTGGGATTACAGGCATGAGCCACCACCTCTGGCCAATACCTTGTATGCTTTACAACCCTCACAACCAGCTCCTCTTGCAGACAAAGGAAGGAGACCAGAGATGAAAGGGTTAAGTAATTGGCCCCAAGTCTCAGAGCCAGTGAGCGCCTAAAAGGCTTACTCAGAATGATAGACTAAAAGGAATCATCTAGATCATCCCACAAGGCAGATATCAGAGATGCCACACTCTCCTGGTGAGTCATGAAGTCACCGCTTTCTCAGTCTCAAAGAGGACATAGCACCCAACTTCCAGTAAGGATTAAATAAAGTAATGTGTGTAAAGTGCCTGGCAGAGCATTCCTGGCACAACATTTCAATTGACGGTAGGTATTATTATCCAGCCAACTGGAGCAGCAATTCTCACATGGGGTGTATAACAGCCTGTACTTTGGAATTCAGGCATAACTGAAGCCTCTTGTTTATTCTGCAGGCAGGACTGTCAGGGCTCGAGGAACACCCACAGGAGCTTCAGGAATCAGGCAAGAAGAGAAAGAGGGAAAATCACTACACGTGATCATGAACTGTTTTATTTGATTTTTGGAGACAGGGTCTTGCTCTTTTGCCCACGTTGTAATGCAGTGGCACAAACACAGCTCACTGCAACCTCAAACTTCCGGGCTCAAGCGATCCTCCCATCTTAGCCTCCTGAGTAGTTGGCAGCACAGATGCACACCACCACGCCCTGCTAATTTAAAAAAAAAAAAAA
>NW_012118489.1:264383-264706 GCF_000951035.1 Colobus angolensis palliatus
AAATCAGAAAAAAATTAGGTTATTATTTAATTTAATTGATTTTTCTTTTTTTTTAGATGGAGTTTCACTCTTGTTGCCCAGGCTGGAGTACAATGGCACCATCTTGGCTCACTGCAACCTCTGCATCACGGATTCAAGTGATTCTCCTGCCTCAGCCTCCTGAGTAGCTAGGATTACAGGCATGCACCACCATGCCCGACTAATTTTGTATTTTTAGTAGAGACGGGGTTTGTCTATGTTGGTAAGGCTGGTTTTGAACTCCAGACCTCAGGTGATCCACCCGCCTCAGCCTCCCAAAGTGCTGGGATTACAGGTGTGAGCCA
>NW_012118489.1:264756-266411 GCF_000951035.1 Colobus angolensis palliatus
TAAAAAATACCAAAAACTAGCCGGGCGAGGTGGCGGGCACCTGTAGTCCCAGCTACTCGGGAGGCTGAGGCAGGAGAATGGCATAACCTGGGAGGCGGAGCTTGCAGTGAGCCAAGATCAGGCTACTGCACTTCAGCCTGGGCGACAGAGCGAGACTCTGTCTCAAAAAAAAAAAATTTTTGTAGAGGCAGAGTCACACCATATTACCCAGGCTGGTCTTGAACTCCTGGGCTCAAGTGATCCTCTTGCCTCGGCCCAAAGTGCTGGGACTACAGATGTGAGCCACCGCACCCAGCTATAAACTATTTATTTATTTATTTATTTATTGAACAGAGTTTTGCTCTTGTTGCCCAGGCTGGAGTGCAATGGCGCTATCTTGACTCACCGCAACCTCTGCCTCCTGGGTTCAAGCAATTCTCCTGCCTCACCCTCCCAAGTAGCTTAAAATACAGGCATACACCACCACACCTGGCTAATTTTGTATTTTTAGTAGAGAAGGGGTTTTACCATGTTGGTCAGTCTGGTCTCGAACTCCTAACCTCAGGTTATCCATCCATCTGGACCTCCCAAAGTACTGGGATTACAGGTGTGAGCCATCACGCTAGGCTATAAACCTCTTTTAGAACAGGGATGATGTCATAGTTATTTTTATGCTGCTGGTACTTAGGTACTTAGTTCAGTTCTTGGCACATAGTAGGTGCTTAATTCGTATTTATGAATGCATGAATGCCTCCAGCCTATGTCTGCAGTTGGGGACAGTGAGACCAGACTGATCACTTATGTCAGGTCACCCAGTTGACCTGAGGTAAAGATAAAACCTGACTCTGGCATCCCTGTTTTTTGTTCATTTGTTTTGGTTTTTGAGACGGAATCTCACTCTGTTGCCCAGACTGGAGTGCAGTGGTGACATCTTGGCTCACTGCAACCTTTGCCTCCTGGGTTCAAGCCATCCTCCTGCCTCAGCCTCCCGAGTAGCTGAGACCACACCCAGCTATTTTTTTTTTTTTTTGTATTTTTAGTAGAGATGGAGTTTCACCATGTTGGACAGGCTGGTCTCGAACTCCTGACCTAAAGTGATCTGCCCACCTTGGCTTCCTGGCCTGTTTTTTGTTTTCTTTTTGAGACAGTCTTCCCCTGTCCCTCTGTCACCCAGGCTGGAGTGCCGTGGTTGCGGGATCTCAGTTCATGGCAACCTTTGCCTCCCGGGTTCAAGCGATTCTCCTGCCTTAGCCTCCTAAGTCGCTAGGATTACAGGCACCTGCAACACACCGAGCTATTTTTTTTTTTTTTAAGTAAGGACGGAGTTTCATCATATTGATCTCACATGTTTCATCACATTTAGTAAAGATAGGGTTTCATCATGTTAATCATCACCCGATCTCAAGTGATCCGCCTACCTGGGCCTCCCAAAATGCTGGTATTACAAGCATGAACCACTGTGCACCCTGATTCCCAGTATCCTAATCCCAAACCAGTCCACAGCCCAGCCTCACACTACACTTTTGAAGGTTAGAAGTGTGACTATTGGGCCCGGCGCGGTGGCTCAAGCCTGTAATCCCAGCACTTTGGGAGGCTGAGACGGGCGGATCACGAGGTCAGCAGATCAAGACCATCCTGGCTAAAAAAATTAAAATAAAATATCAAGAATATACACA
>NW_012118489.1:268381-272541 GCF_000951035.1 Colobus angolensis palliatus
TCATGAGGTCAGGAGTTCGAAACCATCCTGGCCAACATGGTGAAACCCCGTCTCTACTAAAAATACAAAAATTAGCCAGGCGTGGTGGTGCGTGCCTGTAATCCCAGCTACTCAGGAGGCTGAGGCAGGAGAATGGCTTGAACCCAGGAGGTGGAGATTGCAGTGTGCCAAGATCAGGCCATTGCACTCCAGCCTGGGTAACAGAGTGAGATTCCATCTCAAAAAAAAAAAAATTAGCCAGCCGTGGTGGCATACACCTGTAATCCCAGGTACTTGGGAAATTGAGACAGGAGAATTGCTTGAACTCGGCAGGTGGAGGTTGCAGTGAGCTGAGATCCCACCATTGCACTCCAAACTGGGTGACAGATCGAGATTCAGTGAAGAGAGAAAGGAAAAAAGAAAAGAAAGGAGAGAAAGAGAGGGAGGGGAAGGCAGGGGCGGGGAAGAAGGGAAGGAAGGAAAAAGGAAGGAAAGGAAAATTTAAAAAAGAGACTCCTAAGGCCAAATGTGTGGGGTTTTTTTCCCCACACACCAAGTAAGCAATCAATTCTGCAGCCTGGTGTCTCAACCCAGTCCAATCTGGACACTACCTGGAGGTAGTGACAGATCCCACAGGTGGAGGCTCAGTCCCACAAGACTGTCCCCCACTACCAATGCCACTCACAAGCCTCAGGTCATTCTACCTGCACTTCTGACTGACTGGCTATATACTGGGGGTCCCATGACCCCCTTTTGGGTTTGATTAATTTGCTAGAGTGGCTCACAGAACTCAAGGAATCACTCACTTATATTCACCTGTTTATTATAAAGGATATTACAAAGGATACAGATGTGCCAGGTGTGGTGACTCATGCTTGTAATCTCAGCACTTTGGGAGGCTGAGGTGGGAGGACTGCTTGAGGCCAGGAGTTCGAGACCAGCCTGGGCAACATAGCAAGACCCCATCTCTAAAAATAAAGCAAACAAACAAAAACAAAGGATACAGATTGGCTGGAGGCAGTGGCTCAAGTCTGTAAGCCTAGCACTTTGGGAGGCCAAAGAGAAAGGATTACTTGGGCTCAGGAGTTCGAGACCAGCTTATGCAACATGATGAAACCCCGTCTGTACAAAAATTACAAAAAAAATTAGCTGGGCATGGTGGTGCAAGCCTGCAGTCCCAGCTACTTGAGAGGCTGAAGCAGGGGGATCGCTTGGGCCAGGGAGGCGGAGGTTGCAGTGAGCTGTGATGGTGCCACTGCACTCCAGCCTGAGCAACAGAGTGAGAGCCTGTCTCAAAAACAAAAACAAACAAACAAAAACAGAGCTGGGCTCATGCCTGTAATCCCAGCCCAAGGCAGGAAGATCACTTGAGGCCAGGAGTTCAAGACCAGCCTGCCAACATGGCCAAACCCCATCTCTATTAAAAATATAAAAATTAACCAGGCGTGGTGGCACATGCCTGTAATCCCAGCTACTTGGGAGGCTGAGGCACGAGGATTACTTGAACCTGGGAAGCGGAGGCTGCATTTCAGCCTGGGTGATAGAGTGAGACCCTGTCTCAGAAAAAAGAAAACAAAACTATACAGTTGAAGATGTGCCTAAGGTGAGGAACGGGTTTGGAACTCCATGTCCTCCCAGAGTGCACCACCCTCCAAGAACCTCCACATTTTCACCTATCCAGAAGCTCACCAAACCCAGTCCTCTTGGGCCTTTTATAGGGGCTTCCTTGAATAGGCATGATTGACACCTGTGTGGAAATGTGACTGAAAGCCGGGCGTGGTGGCTCACACCTGTAATCCCAGCACTTTGGGAGGCCAAGGTGGGCGGATCACTAGAGGTCGGGAGTTCAAGACCAGCCTGACCAACATGGTGAAACCCCGTCTCTACTAAAAATACAAAATTAGCCGGGTGTGGTGGCACATGCCTGTAATCCCAGCTACTCAGGAGGCTGGGGCAGAAGAATTGCTTGAACCTCGGAGGCGGAGGTGGCGGTGAGCTGAGATAACGCCATTGCACTCCAGCCTGGGCAACACAAGAGCAAAACTCTGTCTCAAAAAAAAAAAAAGAAAGAAAGAAAGAAATGTGATTGGACAAAAGGGGTACGACCTAATACTAACAGACCGAGTGGGAAAACCCAGCCAGGCCTGTCTGTTCAGATTCTCCTCGGCCTCTCTCTGTGTAGTGCTCCTTCCTCCAGGGAATGGGGCAGGACCCCTTCTGAAATGAGGGTCTCATAACCCACAAGCGGATAAGGTAGGTCAGAGCATCTCTTAATAACCAGCTTCAGACAGAACGGCGGGGGAAGATTCCAGTATATTTTTAGTTTCTATGGCCTGCCTAGGTGAGAAAAAGAAGCAGGAGAGAGGAGGCCAGGAGGAGGTCAGAGACAGAGAGATTTTGTTTTCTGAAGCCTGCTTCTGAGGTCAAAAGTGCCCCCACGTTCTAACAAAAGACGGTCTTTCACTTTTATCGCTCTGAGGCTGTTCCGAAGTTGCTTCGGGAATTGAGGACATAGGCCAACTACTCTAACAAGAGAAGGGGGCTGATTGTTTTAGTTACTTAGGAAATAACAAGGGCTTTGGGAGTTATGAGCCAAGAACCTCGGACCCATATATAGGATCTATAAATGGATATATAGATAATAGCACAGTGCCCTTAAAAAAGAGACCTGAGAGAGACCCTCCTCCCTTCTCCGTGTGAGGTTAGGGTGAGAAGATGACACCTGTGATGAAGTGAACCCTCTCCAGACGCCATTTCAGCTGGTGCTTTGATCTTGGACGTCCCAGATTCCAAAACTTTGAGAGAGAGAGAGAGATTTTTTGAGACGGAGTTTCGCTCTTGTCCAGGCTGGAGTGCAATGGCGCGATCTCGGCTCACTGCAACTTCTGCCTCTCTGGTTCAAGTGATTCTCCTGCCTCAGCCTCCCACGTAGCTGGCATTACAGGCATGCGCCGCCACACCCAGCTAATTTTGTATTTTTAGTAGAGACGGGGTTTTGCCATGTTGGTCAGCCTCTTCACTCTTGTTGGCCGGCCACGGTAGCTCACTCTTGTAATCCCAGCACTTTGGGAGGCCAAGGCAGGTGGATCACTTGAGGCCAGGAATTCGAGACCAGCCTGGCCAACATGGTGAAACCCCGTCTCCACACACACACAAAAAAACCCAAAATTATCTGGGTGTGGTGGCACATCCCTGTAGTCCCAGCTACTCGGGAGGCTGAGGCAGGAGAATTACTTGAACCCAGGAGGTGGAGGTTGCAGTGAGCTGACATTGTGCCACTGCACTCCAGCCTGGGCAACAGAGCCAGACTCCGTCTCAAAAAAAAAGAACCCATGGATTGAAGCATGTTTAATGTGTTTCAATCCAATGCAGTTGCCTTTCTTTTTTTTTTTTTCAGATGGAGTCTTGTTCTGTCGCCAGGCTGGAATGCAATGGCACAATCTCGGCTCACTGCAAGCTCCGCCTTCCGGGTTCAAGTGATTCTCCTGCCTCAGCCTTCTGAGTAGCTGAGACTACAGGCACACACCACCACACCCAGCTAATTTTTGTATTTTCAGTAGAGACGGGGTTTCACCATGTTGGCCAGGATGGTCTCGATCTCTTGACCTCATGATCCGCCCGCCTTGGCCTCACAAAGTGCTGGGATTACAAGCGTGAGCCACCGCACCCAGTCTGAAGTTGCCTTTCTTATTGATGCTCAAGTTATTTAATTTTTGGATAAATTGCTGCTTTAAAGCAAGACAGAGGGCCAGGTGCAGTGGCTCACACCTGTAATCCCAGCACTTTGGGAGGCCAAGGCGGGAGGATTGCTCCAGCACAGGAATTGAAGACCAGCCTGCGCAAAATGGTGGAACCACTGCACTCCAGCCTGGGTGACAGAGCTAGACTCTATGCCAAAAAAACAAAATAGCAAAACAAACAACCAAAAAGCACAGAAAGTCGTGATAGATTTTTTTTTTTTTTTAATGGAGTCTCACTCTGTCATCCAGGCTGGAGTGCAGTGGCACAATCTCTGCTCACTGCAACCTTCGCCTCCTGGGTTCAAGTGGTTCTCCTGCCTCAGGCTTCCAAGTCCCTGGGATCACGGGCACCTGTCACCATGCCCAGCTAATTTTTGTATTTTTAGTATAGATGGGTTTTCGCCATGTTGGCCAGGCTGGAGAAGGTCCTGATAGATCTTT